>NC_137258.1:3312725-3912725 GCF_965637545.1 Phallusia mammillata | reverse complement strand
AAGTCGGGTAGGTCTCCCAGTATAAGTAGCCTATATTTCCGTACCACATTACCACTATGTGTTACTTTGTTTTTTGCGTCAAGGTGCACATTAACAAAATACAATACAATATGTGGTTTAGACCAAGACTTTTCAACTTAAAAATAAGCCCCAACCTTTTGGTGTTTGGTGTAACCATGTGTCGTTTTTTTTCTAAATTATGAAAAAAAAAACTATATCAATAAATATGATATTTGATATTTTATGTTATCTGAAACATAGATTCAAAACCCTAAAACGCTTAAAACTAGAATAGTGGTTTTCCTATATATTGCCAGTTTATATATACTACATCATATTTAACGATGTATCACATATACCATTTACTATATTTATAATGGATATATATTTGGCATTGGGTCCCTATCTTTTTCCTGGCACTTTATAACATGATTGTTTCTGCAAGCATAATCTAATGGGTCCCCACACATATGCATATGCGATTTGGTAACAGTAAAAATAGGGCACAATCATTGTTAGATATTTACCAATTTACTATACACATCATTTGATCTACACATATGATTGTTTTTGCAAGCAAAAACGAATGGGTCCCCACACGCGCGTTTGATTTATGGTAAACAAACATCCTGGTTATTTTTAGATTCTTAAGGAAAAACTTAACCAACTTTAGCCTTAACCCAACTTTAAAAGTTTTGTCCGTATTCTTTTTGCATCATTATTGTCATATAATTACAAAAAAACAGTAAATAAGAACAGGAAAAATACTTTTAATTTAATCGCATGCTTTGACCTTGATATTGTCGTTCAAGGTCAGTTTTTAAACACAATTTTCCAAAACTGAAAATGAGCTTGATAACTTAATAAAACGACATAGCATGGCTGCGCAAAAACAGCTGATTTGTAATCACCAACACGACTGTCTCATAAAACGTCCGTCCGGACGTCAAGCTAAGCACCCCCGCTGCATTCACCCGTCTTAATCGTAAACGAGTGAATTCTGAGCACTCCCGCTGTATTCACCGCCTTAATCGTAAACAAGTGAATTACTACCTTGAGATTTGAGACTTCTATCTAACTGACAGTGCACACATGTTATGGACTGTAAAAGTAACTATTTGTCCGATTAAGGCGATTTTTTAAATACTAAACGAATAACCTACTGCAAACAATTGTTTAACATTTCAGCACATTGGGGCTTGTATTTCTGGCCTAAAACTTATTATTTTGGGGTTTAAGGGGTAAACATGGGTGAATCCGTTTTTTTACGGATTTTTTTTTCAGCCGTTTTTAATTTTTTTCGTTTTGGGGGCCTGTGGGTGAACCGCTGGGTCGTTTGGGGTCAAACTTCAGGAGGATCAAATTCGGAACAATAACTAACATCTGTGCAAATTTGAATACATTTAAAGCACTCTTTTTTGACAAAACGCATTTAACAAACCAGCGTTAGACAGAAACGAATATTTTGGGGTTTAAGGGGTGAAAATGGGTAAATCTTTTTTTAAGGTACAAAATTCTTTGAAATACCTTATATTGCACCAAACAACAAAGCATATAACTCCTAAATGAAGTACTTTAGCAAGTATAGCCGTTTTAAAAATTTCACGTTTTGGGGGGTTGTGGGTGAACCGAGGGATCAAACGGGGTCAAAATTCACATGGACCATCTTTAGACCAATATCTATAATGTGTGTAAGTTTGAAAAAGTTTATACCATTCTTTCTTGACCAAAACGTGGGAACAAATCCGCGTTAGAAAGAAAAAAAGAAAAAAAAATATAGACAAAAACAATATGTGTCCCCTTCAGGGAAGGGGACCCATAATAAATAGCAATTAGTAACTATAAATTATTTTTCAGTTGTGTCAGTTATGTTTAGTAACATTCTTAAGACCAGACTTAGAGCAAAATGGCGGTAATTCTAGTTCTAATCTAACTTATAATTATCAACTAAGCTCTAATTCTAATCTAATTCACAGTTTTCCCCAAAACGCTAATTTATCCAACAGCATATTTAGGCATGTGATATGAACATATGCGTTTCATATTCAATGCGCACAAAACCACGTAATTAACATTACCAAACTACATTACTGAAACATGTTTTTCGGTTAAATTGGGCATTGTGATGAACAATACGATAAGTACTACCTCATTGGCTGTTGCGGCATAATACAATTTGGCAATAAAAAGGAATACAGTTTGTGTGTCAGATGAACGAGGATTATGCAAAAAAGTTCACTAACTTAGCATCATCAGATTATGGAAACCAGTATTTTCTATGAAAAAACAGTTATGCGAAAACTGAGGTAGCTGCGTAAATCGCGAAGGGCGAGTACAATTGCGATTGTCCGCCGACGTAAAATTGAGCATTACAAAAATCTCTAGTACAAATAACGGCTACATCAGCTCCGTTTGAACACATATATTAGACACGCCGAATTATATAGTTTAAAACTTGCGAATCTTTAAGTTGAAATTTGAAAAAATTATAGTTTGAAATCTAATTTAATTTATAGTTTTTGAGAAAATGGTGGTAATTCTAAAACTGAAAAAAACATCTAGTTGTCCAAGTCCGCTTGACAGCCTTGTTTATGGTTGCGGTGTTTAAACAATGAAACGCTTGTTCACAGATAGTGAAAGAGATTGACTGTCAAGAGCAGAACGTAAAAGCTATGCAACTGGATTTATCTTCATTTAACAGTGTCCGTCGATTTGCAGATGATTTTAAACGCACAGAAACAAGGCTTGACGTACTTGTAAACAATGCAGGTGATCGAAAAAGGCCATTTAATTATTTTTTCGTTTAGGATTAGCATTGAATATCTAAAAAAATAAGATCGTTAATGTATTGATGCAATTAAACGGAAGATAACACTAACAAACAATGCACAAATTTGGTCAATTATTTCTTTGTTACAAAATTGTGTGTTTTCTGTGCTTGGTCTTCGGGTCATTAAGGTAGATACAGAAAATAAAGAATGCTTACTACTCCTATTCTATTTTAACCCCCAGAAAAATACATTATTTGAGCACAAAGATACCAAACTGACTGTGTGGTAATTACCCTTAAGGGAAGAACAGTTTACCTACCTTTCCACTTACAACCAAACGAAAAAGGACAGGCATTAAGAAACACATAATCATCTTATGATTCGGTTAATATCTGTCGTGTGCGCAGTTGGCCTTCCCATACAAATTTTAGTTGGGTCGGGCTCTAGGCCGGGTTCAAACTTTGCTCAAATCGGGATTGATTCTATAGTTTGACTTCACGTTCAGCTAAAGCTCTGTCGTAATTTTATCTTGGTAAAAAATCTAACCTAACCTTCAGGCTAAATGCATACTCTGATATACAATAAATGCATCCAGCTTTTAGGTGATTAAAGTGTGACAACCCTATACTAGAATACCTTATTCATTTCAGTAACCTGTGTGTTGTGCTACATATTCAGGAGTGATGATGTGTCCGCAATCCGACACCGAAGACGGAATTGAGACGCATCTACAAGTAAATCATCTCTCACATTTTCTGCTCACAAACCTTTTGCTTGACGTTATGAAAGTGAGTTTTAAATACATAAATAACGCCGGATTACTATTAAACCGTAGAACTTGGATAATAAAAATGAACTTGGATAATAAAGATAGGCCTATAAGGATATACGTGTCCTAAACTGAAAATTACTACATAACGTTGCAAAGTTTCAGGAGGAAAAAGTTAGACAAGGATCAGTGGGTGAATTATATAAATAAACATGCTGCAGCTATACAGTGTTATAACAATATAAAGGGTGCCGACCCACTATATCCTGAAACTGGTTAAAAAGACGTTTACTGATATAGATAAAAGCATAAATCGTTTAAACTGACGATGCCTATTTATTAAGGCGAAATATATATTTCTGTTATTAAAAGAAAATTTATGCTTTTTATCTGTTTTTATGTTTACTGATGTAGATTTAAATTGGGTTTTGTATACTATTAAACGAGCTGCTCGTTTTGTGCTCTGTTGTAGAAAAGTATTTGATCTCATTTAAGACGTTGTGAGTGTTTTCTGTACAGTGAAACAGTGAAATAGGGTTTTGTATTTACAATAGGTATACGTGGCCGCAAAGGTATTCGTTTTTTCTGTAAGAATCGTTATCTGCTTACCTATAGACTCCACAAACCCAAACAAAACTTAACAGATTTTAAACGAAGTTCAATATTTTTGGTAACATTTTTAGAGTTCCTCTCCAAGCCGAATTGTTGTAGTGACCTCGGTTCTCCACAGGAACGGTTCCATACACTGGAGTGACGTTAACCTTCGTAAATGCTACAGCCAAACACAAGCATATTACCAGAGCAAGCTTATGAATGTTTTATTCGTACAACATCTGGCGAAGATTTTGGAAGGTAATACTCGCGATATTCTTGAAATTTGTCTTTGTTGGAAATCTTTTGATAGACAAAGTGATATTCCTTTTAAAGAGTATTTAAATTGACATTCTTAGTCACTAAACTATTTTAAATTTAAAAACGAAATAGAAAGAGGTTATTTACAGTTTTAGACAAAATGTGGTTCATTTCTTTGCACTGATTCTGTTTCTACTTTGTCTCAAAAAAGAGCCAAAGGCAGGTTTCAAAAGACTTGGTGCGTACTTTTGCATTCATAACGTAAAAAATTTAATACCACTCTACAGGTACTGAAGTATCAGCGTTTTCTATACATCCTGGTTTGGTGAAAACCGACATCGTTCGTCATATTCTTTCGCCTTCGGGCAACAAATTTTGGAACTGGAAGGTTCGTTTCTCAAATCTGCCGGCTGTGGACAAATTTGTGTGGAAAAGCCCGGAGGAAGGAGCTAAAGCATCAGTGTTTTGCGCGATTGCCCCAAACATTGAGGGCACATCTGGAGGTTATTACAGGTTAATATGATTTGGAACATGCAGTAGTGAGCCGAATATGCCGACCTTCATATACGTCATATGGGTATGTGTGGTGACCGGCTGATGCGGTATAACGCCTTCGGCCAGGCGTACCATGATTTATATATGAGTGTGCCTTGACCGTTGGTCTGCACTCTACATCAACGCTTCAGGGCTGTTCCAAGTTATGCATTTATGTTCATCTTGAATATACAAAAACATTACCTTTGAGCATGCATATTTGTGTAATGAAAGTAATTCCAAAGCAAAGTGTTAGGACATGTTCAAAAAAACTTAGACAAAGGCGACCCCACATAGTTGAGTTATGTCGGTTTCAAAAATTAAAAAAACAATTTCCTTGTACACTCCCATGCATTCATGTGTCGGATTTAGACTACTGCTTTCTGGTGTTTACTTTTTCAATCCATGGTATAGCATTCTTGCTAAAATGAAAGCATCAGACCAATCTTGAAATTTACTCATGTGTATTAACGGCTATCGAGAAAAAAACTGTGCATATTGTGGCAGAAACGCACCTGGTTTTCGATAGCATCTGTTGATTCGAAGTGCACAGCCAGAAGGCACGATAAGCAGTGAAACCACATAATTGCCAAAGCATACTACCCCTGAATTTACATCTATCTCATTTTCCTTTTCAGTGAATGTATTCTGCAGCGAGCAAGCAAGGCTGGAAGGTCGGAGAAAAATGCAAATCGCCTTTGGGATCTAAGCCTTGAGCTGACAGCCGCAACTTAAACAAAACTTGACACCGATTGAACAGCGCCAACTGGCGGACAGGACGAAATGATTAAGGAGACTTGTGTTGCATTACACTTTCTGTTCGTGTATAATTAAATGCTTTTAAGTTCAACGAATGCCTCAATGATAAAAAATTCTAACAAATTTGACTTAGTACATGGTCTTGGTTGGAAAACGTAAGATTTGCAGATTCCAATCAGCAACAGGCAAAAGAAAGCCTTGCAACAAAGGATGAGAAAGAAAAAAGAGAAAGATAACAAACACAACGAACAATGGTAGACAATGGGGTAGACCAGTGGTCGTCAAGTGGGGTCGCCTAAACCCCAAGTGGGGTCGCCTAAACTTTTTCTGGGGTCGCAATACGTCGCCGAATTTAATTTATTGCATTTTAAAATTGATTACAGAAAATGAAACTAATATTATGTTCTTTTAGATCGCAACTTTTTCTCTTGTTTTGTAGTACAGCTTGCTACCTCCTGTTGCAATTAAATCGTGGTAGTGGAAAAACAGAAAATGCCTTTATCGCGTAACAATGGGTTTCGACAACGTGTATTATGACTCAACACTATAAGTTTGTATTATTTAAGGTGACACCAGAACGAGTGAATAGTTATTTATGCAACGTACCCAACTATGCCAAATTTTTCTAATCCTGTTTTCAACCACGTGGCTGTGTGAAGCAGGATTTAGTGCAATGAGTGTATTAAAAACGAAACATCGTAATCGATTGGAAGTGGAGCATGACATGCGGTTGAGCTTATGCACAGTCAAGCCGTGGCTTCAAAAACTTGTGGACAGTATACAGGCGCAACCATCTCACTAACAGTGCACGTTAAATGTTGAACAATTTGACAAGTTTGTGTTCCGAAAATTGGGTTTATGTCTTAAATGAAACGCCTTAAAAACTTTTTTCGTAATGCTTTTGTATCGCCATTTTTTCGTAATACTTATGTATCGCCATATTTGTTTGTAATTATGTACAGTTTGTGTAATTGTTCTTTCGGTTCAGCATTACTTAAAACATTTTTCTCAGTGTTGAAAAAAATGGGGTCGCATGTAAATTCTGATTTCATTTTCCCTTAAATTGGGGTCGCCTATAAAAAGGTTGAAGACCACTGGGGTAGACAATACGTTTCAGAGTATAGGGTGGGCATTAGGTCAAAGCACCCGATCCGTCTGGAAGTCCCCGATTAAAATCGGCTGTGTTACGCAAATTAATACGTTTGTTATCGAGCGGGATTAGAATCTTTAGAACCTGTGTTATAACCCAGCCCGATTGCGGACGGTTTTATCGGTAATGGCAGTGAAGCATTAAAACTGTTTTTTATTGGCAAATATTGTTGAAAATCAGCAATTCCAATTGTTGGGTCAAATTTTTCAATTGTGTCGTAAATGCATGCCACTGTCTTCACATATATTAGTTTATTGCACTTGTTTGTTTTTTTACTTTGCTACACAGTATATCTGTTTCTTGTTTATTGCATTACAAATGTTTTATGTATTAAATGGCATGAACGCACAACATTTTTAAGTACGTAATATTTTTGTTCCAATTACTTTCACAAAAAAAGTTCAAATAGTACGAGTACGGCCCTTTACCAACGCAAAACAATTTTGTTGGCCCTCAAGGGAGGTTTAAGACCCCTTGCTTAATGCTTTTTTAGTCTTTCGAAAAATTCACATCGCATTTTTTGGTTCGGGTGTGCCGCCGAACATTTAAAGCTTGTATGGTGCGACGGGCGTGAAAAAAGGTTGCGGAGCACTGACTTAGCTGCATGAGTGATTTTATTTTAAAAAATGGCGGACACGGAACGTAAAGTCAGGCCCGTTTTCTCACAAATCAAAATGTGAGCTGTTAAAAATTGTATCTCACTAATTCTTATCGGTAGCGAAAATCGGTTTTAAAGTATTATGTTTTAAGTCTAAATGGTTGTTTCGTACGTATACTTCAATCTTGCTTCAAAAAGAAACGGTCCACGATTTTATTTTTACTGGGCCGGTGGCCCATGGCCCGAAACAAGTTGAAAACCACTGGTATAATGAATGTCAGTTTAGGTAGGAAATACCTTACGCTATGTATTATTCAACACGAGACGTTTTTCACCTTTTTTAGGTCAAGAATCCATAAAAAACTTCGACAAACGGTATACATCACCCTTTAAAAACGCGCACTGCAATATTTCAAAAAAAAATAAAATTGTGCTGGGTAATGTTACTAACGTGCAACATAGTAAATGTGATTACATTGAAGTGTACTGTCCCTGGTAAGGGCGCACCTGTTCAAAATACATTAAATATCATCAATTGTTCCCATAGTGCAGGGGTGGGGAACCTACTTAGTACTGCGGGCCGCATGAATTGCACAACATTTTCGGGCGGGCCAAATATTTTTTTATTTTCAAATTCCGTGTAAAAATACCCAAAGCACAGTGGTTTATATTTTATCGCTCCAGATTTGATTTTTTCTTTGCTGCTACATGTTTGCAACAAACAAGGCATACAACTTTATCACTTATTTCGACCAAAAAATAGTTTGTCCATTCTTTCTGGAAAACCTCTAGCTCCATTACCGATCTGTCTTTTTTTTCTCTTTTTTAAGGATCGCACGCTACTAGCACGAAAACCAATTTAAAACTAATACCACATGGGAAATGATTTGTTGTTGCAAGGAGAGGCAATCGAGTGACTGTTTCGTCACAATTGTAGCAATTGGTAGAATGTATAGCATTCTTTATGGAAGTTTAACGTATTGCAAATAAATTACCAATAATGTAGAAGTCATTTCAAGGAAATATTTGTACATGAACATTTTATTGTTTGTTTTTGTGATGCTACCGTATGTTGTAGACTTTAATAAAATTGTGACGGGGGCAAGCGGTCGCAAGCGACGCCAACTTTTTTAAGTAGACTTTAATTACTTGCATTCGGCGTGCATTATTACGCTCAAATGTTATAACCCAAAGTATAATTTAATTTGGACAATTTATTCCGCGTTTATGTATTTTTTTTTCCCGTACCCGCTGTATTATTTGGGACACAATATGTCATTCATGGGGGTCTATCGCGTAACAATGGGTTGGCCAACTGTTTTATGTAGATTTTGTGTCGCAAATTTTCGGTTTTCTTAATCATTAGATTGTGACACGAGGTACTAAAAGACCAAGCTTGCACTATGCCGAAATGTAACCAAATTGACATAATACACCAGCTTTCTGTTACGACACGTCGGGAGTTGCTAAGCGAATATGGATTAAGTACCATTATCAGAAAGTTAAACAAACACAAGACAGGACAGACGCCGAAAGCTTTAGACAACCCACGGACTACGCAATGAGGTTCCATGTCGTCTACGCCCAACTAGACAAACAAAACTTAAATCACCAAGTTGGTTCGATCACGAGGCAGTGCACGCACTCGCTAATTTGTGGAACAGGGAGCAATTTATTATTAGCCATTATTGATACAGAACACAGGTACAGCACAAAATTACAAAGGGTAACCAAGTGGGCGTGGATGATGTTTGTAGTATTGGCAACTACTAATGCCGCAACACTAAAACAACTTGGATGTGATTGGATTTGGGGCAATGGTCTTTGTGAAGGGGGACACACTACACATACACAGCGGAATACATCTTGCATTACACATTTGGCATGCATGCTGTACACTTAAGACTACATTTTTAAAATGTGGCAAAAGATGCTGAGCTGTGAAATGTGTGAACCTGGTTTAATTAGTTCTTACCGAAAGCAGCAGTACTATTATAGTAAAATGAATTTCTTTTTGACCAAGAAAGTCAGTGCAGTTAACTGTACTTACATACAAGGCTTAGTTCTGAATAAAAAGGGTATGAGGAAGCAGGAACAAACAATGTCCGCAGAAACCAAATAAGCCAGTCGGAAGAGGGAGAAGATTGCAAGTTCACAACAAAAATCAAAGTCTACTAAGCTATTGTGGTTGAAGTGAACTGGTACCAACTGTGTTTACAAAATACAAGTGTCTTTTTGTCAAGTGTGGCATCCTCACACATGATGCCAGACAATACTTAAAACTTAATTTTCTGTAAATTACTCAGGGTCACATGCATCATCTCCTTGCTGTGGGTCAGGGTCAGAGGTCCACAACTAAAACAGTGCAACAGTTAGTTTAGTTGATTTTTTTAAGACTAACATATTTAGTAAATGAGGACGTACTGTTAAGTTGTCTCTTAGGAGTTGCATGATCAGTGTGCTATCTTTGTAAGAATCCTCCGAGAGCTGATCCAGTTCGGCAATTGCATCATCAAAAGCCTACAACAGAGTTACAAAGCTTATGCAACAGGTTGATGTGGTGTATAGCAGATGGAAACTAGCTTACAGTTTTTGCCAATGCACATGCTTTCTCAGGGCTGTTTCTGATCTCATAGAAAAAAACTGAATAGTTCAGGGCAAGGCCCAAGCGGATAGGGTGTGTTGGGTTCATATGTATCTTGCAAAGGTCAAAGGCTCTGTTGTAGGCATCATTGGATTGCTCAATAACACCTAAAAAGTATAAGTAAAGTATATGGAAAAAAGCTTTACACTTATATACTTGTCTGTGTAAGTCATGACAAAATTTTGTTTATTCTTTTACCTCTGAATGGTGATTTGTTTATACAATACTATTCTTGGTGCCAATTTATACTATACCTTCTTTATCGTCTCCAAAAGCTACTTCAGCAATATATCGAAGATAGTCGCCCTTCATTTTCAAATAGAAGACTGCTCCTTCAGCTTCGTTTTTTGAGGCATCTTCTGGTACTGGTTTAATCAAATACTTATTCAGCAAGGTAAGAACATCATCACAAATAGTGTGCAACTCTTTTTCAATCTGTTAAAAAAAGATTAATGTAAGTAAACTAAGACTTTCAACACATTTTCAGTTTACCTTTTCTCTGTATTGTTTTGCCATATCTTGTTTGGCTGCATCATTATCTGCTTTTTGCTCTATGGATGAAATAACCCTCCAAGACGAACGTCTAGCTCCAACGACATTTTTAAATGCTACAGAGAGTAGATTTCTTTCCTACAAAACAAATGTTCAAGCAACAAAAGCATTAATTTTTAAAAAAATGTCAGAGTGTGCATGTATAGAAGTGTATTCTGTAAATTTGCTCAAGACTCCACCCAAACCAGCAATACTCTTGTTTTATCAAGTAAAAAAGTAATATGAAGGAGTTTATGAGGGAGCACTTTTGCATGGAGTACATCATCTTTCGGTCATTAACTTCAGGTTTCATTTGACTACAATATATAATACATATTCAACTGAACAATGTCTCGGTTGTTTAAAAAAGTTAAACCCAGTGAGGTAAAATTCTGATATGATTTACAAAGTAGGGAGTATAGGTACACCCAGTGGTGGGATTCAATTTTTTGTCAGCCGGTTCTATCACAAAAGTCATATTTTTCAGCCAGTTCTGTTACAAAATCTTAATTCTAACCGGTTCGCTGATCTCTTTTTCTGAGACGGTCCTATAGAACCAGTGCAAACCGGCTGAATCCCACCACTGGGTACACCATAATGCCCTTGTGCAAAAGTAAGAGAAGTTCTGTAATAAATCCAAACCTTGCAAAAACTAATGTACACTTCTTAAGGTACCAATGATGCACACTTCTTAATGTAAATAATGTACACTTCTTGAGGTGGGAAAAAAATTGTAAAAGGAAGACTTGTAGTACATAAGATCACATAAAATACAATTTGTGTGCCTTGAAGGCCTAAAAGTCTGTTTTCTTTGTTTATCTTGTACTTAAACCACAAGTCAAGAATATTGTTCAGGGGAAAATGTTTGCCAATTGCTTGAATTATTTCTCTTGAAAAATCAACATCAAAAGCGTATTGGTCCAGCTTAAGTTTACATAAAATTTAAAGCCATAGCAAAGAATCTTGTGTACCTTACTATAGGGCCAGTTTTATCAAAAACACAATCGGCAACTGGTTGTATTACAACTACATTAACACATAACGCAAAGCGCGACAGCCTTAACCATAGCTCGCATCGCCACAAAAAGGCATATGGGCGGTGTCTGGCCAACGCAATTGACACCTTTAAAACAAGGACATAAGAATTTTTTAGACAGATTTACGTTTGGGACCCAATCATACAAGTATGCACCATCTATTTTATCCATATTCGGTAAAATACATTTGAGGATCGTAAAGATATAAAGCGGATATGATTTGACCTCTTGCGAGTGGTGGCGCAAGGCTGAGGCGGGTAACAAGATTTTGTGACCAAAAATGGTAATGTACGCATTTATGGGACACTTTTCATTTGAAGATAAATAGTATGTACTAACCTCTGTGCTCAGGGTGCTTTCATGACTTATAACGACCTCCCTCATGTCGTTTGACATGTCATCGTACCTTTCGGCTTGCTCAGCGAGCTTTGCCTTATCAATCAGGGGTTTACTTGCTTCACTCATCTTATTTTTTGGTATGCAGATGTCAAATTTTTAATTGGCTAAATTCTAAACACAAAACAGCCTAAAAAATAAATGTTACTTCCAACAATCACTCAAATTATACTTCACATCACCTTCCCTTCCCGAAATCAAACTCACACATTCTCAGCTTTTCATTTCTCGTCCGGTGAGCGAAAAACATAGTATCACTCCGCAACTGTATTTGTCACAATTTACGTTTTTAACCATTTCTTTTTACACAATTGTACTACATTTTGATTTCAATATGTAACTAGAACAAAATTTCTCTTTAAAATAACCTAGTTTTAATGCATTTTTTTGTAGGCACCCGTTTAAATAAATATTCATCCGCGTAACGTAATTATGTTTCAAAAAAACCGCGATAATGAAACAAAAAATACATATGAGTGTAACCACGCATTGCGTGTACACTGTACACCTAAACAATTTTGTGCAAAAATAAAAATTATTAAGTACTACGGATGCCTTTTGTCAGTCAGGCACCGAAAAATTGTTTGAAACAAATGCTTTGACAATATCCACGTGGTGGCGAAATATTTTATCGCCCCTTTTCCGAATAACTCAACATATGAATCGAATATCGATCGCCTGGTGCTGAATTGAAATTTAAACTAAATAGGCTACTGCTTCCAAAATTAAAATAAATTCCTGGCACCATTTTATATTATTTTACTTTTCTCCCCCCCCCCCTCCCCTCAACAAAAATTGCACAAAAAAACATCGCTTTACGAAATCAGTAGCCTAATTGCCCACATTTAAATAAAATAAGTTGTGAAGTTTTAAAGTAAATTCTGTAAAAATGAATTTTCATTTCGGCGTCATTCGTGTGTCTCTTTTTTCGGTGACATCATGTTTCATGCTGGAGTTGAGAAAGAAAAAAAGGAACAGGACATGCGTCGGCGAGGAAGTGTAGCCTAGCTAGGCTAGGCCTAATTGTAATGTAAGTTGCATAGCCCAGATTTGGCAATGTTTCTAAATTGTGAAGTTTAGTGTTTGGTTGCGTTATTAAGTAAAGGTTCGGAAAGGTTAAAATCTCAACAGCAACAGTTATCCATTGCAAAATGACACAGTTTAACTTTAGAGGTAGTAGAACTTCTTTTCTGCTTGTGATAGCTTAATTGCTAAGGCGTGGTCACTGCTGGACGCTGAGAAACGGAAACAATTGCCTCTTCAGGATAGGCTGCTCGGTCTGTTTGCTTATCATTTCTTCGGCCTGGTTTTTAGTTTTGTAATCTGGCAGAAAACCCTTTGGCCAAAAGTTTAGTAATACTTTGACCCGGTCAAGGATAGACAACTTGGTGTTTTGAATTAACAACTCGGCAAAAGGTTATTTAGGCCTACCTAGCCTGCTGTTGAATTAATATATTTAACATGGTAAACAGGTAGACAAGAAAACAGCCGGGAACAACCGCGGGGAAAATTGCGCGTTAGGTAATTATGGTACTACGGGCAGGACATAGGTTACATCACCATTTGAATTGTTTCCATCAGCTTCAAAACGTTTTGGCGTTTGGACATGTTACTGGAATGTGGGCTTACTAGGTTATTCTTGACCGTCGATTAGGCTTGCTAACTAAAATTAGTACTCGGCTACGTGTAACATTCTTTTAGTTTCACAAGTAACGGCATGTAACTTTAGGATGGTGCCAATTGCAAATACGCGTGGCATTGTAAATTTCTCCACATCCAACAAGGATTGGTGTGTCACAGGCAAAATGACCGACCACTGACTGTTTCAACTTGTCAGACAATGGTTCTGAAAGTTTATATTTGTGATTGCAGGTAAGCAAATAGTTTTTACAACGTGTTGTTTTGATATGACTTCGTGCTCTGACATATGCGTTAGTATCATGTACAAGTTTGTACGCGCGAGAAGCTTCCACATAACCTTTGTGTATAGCCTATAAGCCTTTCCTAAAAGTAAGATAGTCAATCAAAAAGTCGATGAAACAGCAGCATGCGTTATAAAGTGGTGTTTTGTTTGTTTCGCGCATAACTTACCTGTTGTTTGTTTATGATCTTGTAAAACTAGCTAAATCCAACTTTTTAATTGATAGAACAGTTTCAAGTTCTACGCTTATGGATTGGAACCAGTGATGGGATTCATTTTTTTTTTGTCCGCCGGTTCTATCACAAAAGTTATACTTATCAACCGGTTCGGTTACAAAAAGTCCATTGACATTGACAGTAACCAGTATTGCATGCTAACCGGTTCGCTGATATCATAAAGTTTCGTGATACGGTTCGAATAAACCGGTGCCAACCGGCTAAATCCCACCTATGCTTCCAACGCAATAAAGGGAATGAATGTGAAAACATCTTGTCGAAACATTAAAGGAATTTTCGATTGGTTTTGGGAGACGCCATAAGCATTGTGCAAACCGTTGAATATAGCATCCTACGTAAAAGCACTGTAGTCTAAATCAGTGGCATTAAAGAAGGAAGCTCTCGCGATTTCCCTCATTTCAATAAAACATGTATTGATTGGCACATGGTTCGTCTCGAACGCTGCATCGAGCTCATGCATAATTTAACGAAACGCATCATGCCATTATGTCGCCTATGATGGTGCTTCAAAGACCAGCAATTAGATTATTGTGACGTTGACATTGGTACAATTTTGTTGCATATGGTATGCAACATCGACATACTCACCATAGTATTAACTAAATAAAAATAAAAAAACGATTCATGCTATTTTAGGTGCACGTGATGGAATTCTGAAAATGAATTTCCATTAAATGTCAAAAATATCGATTTTCTAGCGTTTTTATTTACAAGAATCTAAAAGACACGGAAAATAATATTCATCATAGTTTCTACAGTTAATTTGCATTTCAAAGTTAAAGCACATATGTTTTTAAAGGGTTTGAATTGAATTGCAATGTAAATTCGTGACGTTTGAAGGTGAAGCATGTTTTTGTTATGTTGTGAACAAATTTTGGAGATATTGTGAATCTGGCTGATGCATTGATAGATTTCACCTCTTACATTAAAAGTGTTTACCAATTTGCTAAATTCACGGATGTGCACTGTCATAAAAAGGCGACACAACTAACTGTTGGCCTGTCATCGATTTTTTTCAACCTCAAAAAACGCAGCAGTCTGGCAGTCCCCCCTGTGTGTTACTTCAGCTTCATCGCCTCTGCCTGGTCAAGCGTGACTGGAACCGGCACGTCATTCGCAACTGAAGCACAGAAAAAAGGCGCAGCTTCCTAAAAGCGTACAATTACTGCCGGCCGGTATGGCACAACTAGGCTGCTGGCTTTTTTGCGGCTATTTTCACTGATTGTGCCTGAGCAGCTTGTTTTGCTGGAGGGCACGAGTAAAACCACGCCTGTATTTGGTACAAGAAATGGCAAAGGTGCACGTGAAGTTGACAGATGTTGCGTTTGGTGTCCTCGCAATGGAGCTTAAACGGTCAAAATGGTCAGTTTTTTAGTTGTAGCTGTTCAAAGCAACCAGGAAGTAATTTGTCGCTGTGTTTAGGGCCTAACGAACTGGAAAGTTTCAGTTCTTCACAAGTCCAGGTATTTTCAGTTAGAACAGTTCTGAAAATAAGATACCTTTTTAGGTCTTATTATTAAAACATAGGAGAACATTAATTAAACCTTTCCTATTACTATGAACTTCTTCTGTTCAAATTACCACAAAATGTGTGTGTTTGTTAAATAGCTAAAAAAACACCGGTAAATAAACTTGTAATAGACTTGTAATAGAATAGACTGATTTTGTATGCAGCTTCAAGCTAGTGTATTCGATTTAGGGCAACGAATAGCCTTTGCCTAGCAGAACTCTGCCATTTACTGCATGTACATTAGTTGGCCTACGATGACATTTCCTATTGTTGCAGTCGCAATGATGTGACGCTTCGGTAGCCTAAAATAGGCTTGTGGCACCATGAAACACAAAGGCTGCTAGTTGTTCTGCACATCAGTCTCTTGTTGAACCTATAAACGTGATATAGTTGTGTGTCGTTCTCAGCAAAGTTACTAATGTTTGCATGTTGTGTAGATGCAGTAAGTCTTTTGCATGCTTAAAAATTCTAACAACACTTGTGCCGAAATATACGAATGTCAAAACTCCGTACTTCAGTTGATTGCTCTCGACAAGTCTAGTCTAATATGTGAAATGTGCTAAAAGGATGTCGCTTGTGTGAATCAGATTTTGACATGTTAGTCGCCTTGATGTGGGAACGTTGTGTGTTACCACGTAACGTGTAGCGTAAAAATATTCTAAAGTTAATTTGCAACATTTGTAGTAGTATTGTCAGCAGAAAAAATGCGATATGTGTTTGTTTATACCAGATAAAAATTCTTCGCGAATTAAGTGGATTAAACGAATAACGAATAGGTCGCAGAATTATTTTTTCAAAAGCTTGCACGATATCGATAGAATGTCACTTAGTGTTCAATAAAGGCTGCAAAAAGATCGATGTGCTGAGGCAGCGTTTCCCAAACCGGGTGCATAAGAGTGCACCGACAAATGTAGGTGAGAGGGTTGTAATAATTTGCTTCACATTGGTGTTTTTTCTCTTGCGTAACCTTAACATTTCACGAAATAAGCTATTGCTGCCAGGCATAATGTTAGACCAAGTATCTTAACATTTCACATTTGAAAACCGGTCGAAACAGTCGCTCGATTGTTTTATCAGTCACAAGGGTGTATATGAGGAAAGCGTTATAGAGCACTGTAATGTACTAGGGTTTTCTGCTTGATACTCTTGTTTAAACGTTGGTTGCACGTATTCTTATCAATTGCTCTTGTTTTCCTGGCAGGTTCCGGCATTTGTTATTTAAATTAGGCAATTTTGCAGCGTTTTCTTTCTGACAATTTGATAGCTCATAAGCACCCCTGGACGGTATCTTCTGTGAACTATTCTTTTAACTACGTGGAACAACGCAACTTTTGATAATGGCAGGTAAGCACAGTATTAAATCGACACTGGTACACCGCGTAGTACCTACCATACTAGTTTGCAAAGCTGTTTTGGCCAATATGAGAAATGTCTTTACAAACAAAAACTGGGTGGGTTTAGAAAAGTATGTTTATGAGTATTTGGCATTGAAATGTTTTATAACAGTCCGGTGTGAATTGGATTTAAATGCAATCGGTTTCATACCATTCTATAAGATGATGACATGCAAGTTGGTACGTTGCATTTTAACTACAGTCGTCAGTCAATAGGGATTATTGCTTGCAATCGTAAAGATCGTGTTAAATATATTTTTGTCCCGTTCTGTCGTTACCAGCCGCATAAGTTTCGGTATATTTGTACTTGGCCATATAGAAAGTATTCCCAGTACAGTTTAATCTAGTACAGTTTAATCTTTTCAGAAAACGGTTTAATCCTAAAACAAGACTAGCGTAGATTTTGACGCTTTCTCGTTTTTGTCTCTCCGTTAAACTAATCTAGATTAGACATGTTCGCTAAGGTGCCATTACCTGACCTAAGTTGGTCTCTAGTGGATGATTGTGCTACGGTTTTGCCTGTGGCGGATGCAACGTACTGTGGTCGCTCAAAATGATAGAAACTGCGTACACGGGCCAGTTGTAACTCGCCACAGAGAAAGTACTTGTAAAAAGGCCACTGTGGCATTAAGCGTTTTCGCGAAACTTAATTGCTTGACTGTACTACAATACTGTTGTTTCCTTTGTGCACATCTGTTGAGTTTTGGTGTCTTATTACAGGCATCATAATTAGTATAGGAAATGGACAGCACAAGATGTAATATTATAAGTCACAAACATTACCAAAACGTGTCCTTTTCGACCTAATTTAAACACAACGATTTCTTTACCCTTCTAAGTAACAAAATGCATACATTGATGGTCCAACGTTAAATGCAGTCTTTAATAGTGTGATGTCTGTTCAATTTTCATTCTGTCTTAATGAAAATTTACCTTTGTGTGTTTTTTTGCAGACGTGGAAGCAAAGAAAAAAGAACTCGTAAACAGAGCTAAGCTCTCGGAACAAGCAGAGCGATATGACGACATGGTGAAAATCATGAGAGAAGTTGCAGAGTTAAAGACAAAACTTGACCCAGATGTAAGTTGTAACGCAAGCATACAGCAAGTTTTTTGTGCATTGGAATGTGGCGTGTTTACTAACAACGGCAAGAAGCTATTTATATACAAACTAGCTTTTTGGAATTTATTGTTCATAGAAGCACTAATATAACGTACTCGTTTTCTGTTCTGACGTAACGTTGATGTGACGTAACGCTACCTCGTGATAAACGTTGCAAATCATAAAGCATTTGACTCAGTTGCCTTTTGCTTGGACGGCTACCAGCAGCTCCCTACCGATTCGCAGCAACTGTGACGTATCGGAAATTGCCCGCGCAAAAACGCACGCACGCAGGCGTGACGTGTCACGTGATCTCAGACAATCTTATGTGGGTGGTAATGCGCTTTTTAAATTCGCCGGGCTAGGGGTATGTAAATTTATTTCTAGTCAATGGATTACATATAGTAACAATGTCACATCGTTAAAAGTGTACATGTAGTTCGTGTTAGCGTAGGATCAGCGTTCAATAAAGGAAACATTCCGTTGGTCATATCCCTTTGCAACCGGATTTAAGGCAACGCTTATATGCTGCGACTTTTATGATAAGCCAGGAAGCATCCTATGAGACCCACTATATGTGTAAACTCCTCGGTTTCAGAACACTTTAAATGTATAACCCCGCAGTGAAACAAGTTCTGTAATATAGGGTGATTAAACGATTAGTGTTCAGCAAAATCAGCCAGTACTGAAGTTTGTCGGAAATTCTGCTGGGGAGCAGGTACGTAAGCACTATAACTGAACCTTACAAATTAAAAAAAAGTTATTTTTGATTGTCAGTTTCGTGTTGAAGGACTGATTAGGAAATGGTTGTAACGCTGTCTGCAAAGCTCCACGTATAAACTTCTATCTGACTGTTGACCTTGATTGCCACTTACGCTTGACATTCCACCATGACCTTTGTTTGAAGATGTGCAACTTTTCACGGTCTGTCGCCCACGTCAATACCCACGATCCCTCGGGACAGTGTCGTCATTGTTCACACCTGTCACGTGACCTGCTTTGTGGTGCGCGCTAATTATTCCGAATGAGAATCAATAGAAATCAATCGCTGCCGCCCGGCGCACATATGTCATGCAAACTAGCAAAAGCCGGTCGATATTGTTCAAAGCCGCTGGCAAATGGTAAAGGAAATTGTGTTCCTGTTACGCATCCAGCCTTTTTTGTTGTAATCACAAAATGTTTGCTCGATAAGCCGGCTCTAAATAACCAGATGTTGTATGGGCGCGGGAAATTCCCCGTGGGGATTCATTGATAATAATTTATATTTTGACACAATATTCTACTCAATGAAAATGTGACAAAGTTTTTTTAACTTTGAGTTCTCAGACTCTTCAGAGTCCGGGAAAGATACTCGTGAAAATGTTGAGCACCTCACGACCCGATAACTGTTTTTTTTCTTCGTATTGTGTGTTTTTTTCTACTTTTTTCATAAAGCCTGCAAATGGTAACTGTGAGGCTAAAATAGTCTGAGAACAAATTGGTTTTAATTTTAAATATTTTTTTCTTTTTTTGGATGGATGTTAGAAAAGAAATTGCCACAATAAAGATTTTAATGTATAAAACTGACAAACATTCAGATCAAGGAACATAGCAACTAGGACAGTTAAAAAGCATTTCCTAGGCCCAACTTTGCAGTTTGGAAGCCTTTAAATAATTTATACCCATGCCACCGGTCTGGGAAGTTTGTGACGTAGTAGTCTGCAATTAAGCTGGGAAGAAAATGCATTTAGTAATTCTGGTATCTTTTAAAGTGCCTTAACGCAGACCGTTTAGTGCCATGTAGCTACAACACGCCGTGAACCCAGCAGTAAATTGACTTTGACCATCATAAATTGTAACAAAATTGCAAGAGTTTTTTTCTCTTTAAAGCTTGGGTCTTTTACCGTGACAAGTACATATTTAGCGACTTAAACCCGCAGTTTAGGGCAAATGACTTACGAATATCTGCTAAAACAACAAAATAAAAAAAGTAAAAATGTTTTTTTGGTTCGTAATCCCCCAGTCGTCTGAATTTGGTTGGTTGAGTGACGTCATGTGTTTGCCATTATTGACCGTGACGTCAGTTTGCACCTTCTAACCTTTTTTTAGACCCACGTACAACAACAAAATAAAGAGAGTCATTTTCTTCTAGTTTACATACAGTTATGAAACTAATTGCAGTGTGTAACGTTGTTTAACGAAACGTTCCAGAGCGCTCTTGGATTAGATTGCTTTGGGCTGGATCGTTGCCAGAGTTTTCCCCTTAGGCGTCTAGCCGGTTTGAGTCAAGGCAAACGCAGCGTTTCCGATTTTCCCTTGGTGTGTCAGAAATCCCGAGTCGAATTCCTCCTAACATTTTAAAACCTCATTCATTTAACAATTTGTCGGCTATACTTACATGAATAAAGGTAGACTTAAAAGTAAAAAAGTATTGAAATTTTTTTAACGCCTTATTTGAGTGGTTTTGAGTTTCATGGCTTCGTATATGTAACAAATAAAGGACTATTGGGTTTCTTAAACAAGATTGTTCACAAGTGTTTAAGGCTTAATGGATTTATGAAGGAGTTCCATTACTACATTGATTTTTGAACCACTATTTTTACGGCTAAATTCCATAAAAATCGTAATTAACCTGTTGTTCGTTATTTGGACTGGTAAGTGCTGTCCAAGACCCGCTAGGAGACATCTAACGTTTGAACGTTGATAGTGGCAAAATTTAACATTTTCTGATTTAATGCAGGAATTGAGATGGTACGACTACATTTACGGCGTATGCAGCAATGGATAATGTTTGTTATACGAACCAGGTTATAACAAGTTACCACTTACCAGTTTTCACAACACTGTAGCCAGTTTTGTTTGTGGTCCCTATTGTGACGCAACAATGTTATCGTTGTGACTAACAAGCGCCAAGCTTTTAAACCACAACACCCGGGCTGTGCTGTCTGAAACAGCTAGCAGAAGAGTGTGTGCGTGTAGCCTTTCGGTTTAAGTGAAGCTCCGACAAGCGCCGGACGTTCAGTACTTCCTCCATGCTGGGTCACGTGACCCGCAGTCGCGCTGGTGTCATAGTGGGCTTGCCTCTCGTGTGAATGGGAATGTAATAATGCGACTGTGCTGTTTTAAGCTGTGTGAAAAGTGTTTAATGCTTTTCTGTTATTTAAACGGAGCACGCTTTCTATAAAGGACAAAACATACGTTAAAGAGACTATCCTTAATAGCAATTTCTATTTTTTTAACATTATGTTGTTTGACTGTCCACATTTGGATGTTTATTTTAACTTTATCATGCAAGCAAATAAAACTTCCAATAATGACACTTTGCCCATTTGATTAAAAAGAACCAATAAAAATCCCAACCAAACAGTATCAAACAACAACCTAATGTACTAATATTGTGCGAACGACCGCACCAGGCATTTTAACAAACCAGTAAACATTGACATAATTTAAAGGCCTTGGCAGATAATTTGATTCTTATCAAACGAGTGTTTGTGAGACCCCCTCGTTGCATATTTTGGCATTTTTGAGCTGTTTTATTGCACAAGGAAGCAAAGAACAGTTTTCGTCTGCTAATCTGTATTAAGGGGTATGTTTACGCTTACAGTTCTTCAGGTCATATCAAACGCAAAACAGTCAAAGCACTTTTTATACTGTACTTCGCAAAACTCTCCCAAGGATACAGGCCTACTCAGTGGAAAAAATACTCCAAAAATACAGGCAGTGGTGGGACTAATTTTTTTTGCCAGCCGGTTCTATCACATAAGTCATATTTTTCATCCGGTTCTGTTACAAAAAGTCTATTGACAGTAACCAGTAATGCCAACCGGTTCGCCGATCTCATAAAATTCGTGAGACGGTTCTACAGAACCGGTGCGAACCGGCTGAATCCCACCACTGGATACAGGCCTACTTAGTGGGATGGGATACCTATTCAAATAACTAAAACTCATTTGTTAATTTCCAGGACCGAAACCTGCTTTCTGTGGCGTACAAGAACGTGGTGGGAACACGGCGCTCATCGTGGCGCGTAATTTCCAGTATTGAGACGAAAGAGAGCAACGAGGATAATATCAAATATGCTGCACATTATCGGGAGGTTATTAGCAGCGAAATCGAGAAAATTTGCCAAGAAGTAGTGGTAAGTGTTGCCAGTGTTTTCAACGTTTTGAGCACTACTTTTATGATGAACAAAATTACGACAACCTATCAACCAAAAATGTTCAATAATGATATTCTAGGAACACTATACACGGACTTGAAAAGTAGTTTAATCATAAACATTACTGCCAAGGTAGTGGTGTATAAAGAATACAATGATATTCTATAGCTTTAATCTACACATTTAAGACAAATAGGAGTAAATTTTAAACAATAAAATCTCGTGTAGGTACCTATAATGATATCTTGGGTCACAAGGTTGAAAATCACTGCTTGGGCGAAAAAAAGCACGTGCTTAAGGCTTAGTTAAAAGGGAGTTACTGCAGGAACGTTTCACAACCGATTTTTGTGTGGTGTTTCAGCGTTAAGTACAACACGAAGTCCGAATGTTCAAGTTGATTCTATGTTATATGATGCAAAACTGCTGTCAACAAGATATAGTTTCTATTGCTTCACGTTTTTATTCAGTGCCACGCATGTTTTTATGTGCAAAAATTCTCAAAAAGGTTATGAAACACTATATTAAAACCGACTGTATTTAATGTATTTAGCGTCTTTAGATGATACATTAAACCTATAAAAGTCCAGGTTCATGATTTATTCTTTATCAAATTCTTATGCGTCCTACTGTACACGGAACCATATATTTCAAAATGTCTATATACAGTAGTATTTCTAGAACTATACAGTATTTCTAGAACTAAATAGAAAGCACAAATTTGTTCAAGGCTTTTTTTAAAAAAACTCGAAAATCGATGAACGTGGAAAAGATTAGCCCTTCCTGTCCTAGGGGAATATACATTGTTGCATAAGGAATTGGTAATGTGCATTTGGCAAAGCGATGGTTCCGCGTCTCAGTAATGTTTGACGTGCATGCTAACTTGTTTGAGCTAGATAAACGTTGCACAATAGCCAAGAGCTAAAAACAACTTAACACGAAATCACAATCCATTCTGGTTTCTTATCTGATTTCCTAATCTTTACCTTTTGTATTGCAAATAACACAAAACGTTCTCAATAAAACAACACCTAAAACAATATGGGTTAATCAAAAGCAAAACTGCCAGAGAACTTGTCTATAAGGAACACATATTATTACTTACAGACGTTTCCACAAATGCTGTTGTCATCATTGCTGTCACTGAAACACAATAAGTACGTTACACAATTGCAAACAGTCCTGAAGTGCGGCCTGAATGTTTTTTTAGGAAAACAAGCCCGCATGTGGCCCGAAAGTTAACAAAATTGTGGCGCAAATCATTGCTAGTGTGACGTCAGGACTGAATTAGGGCGCTTCTTTTCAACTTTTTCCGAACCCGACGGTATAGCTCTGGTTCCTGGTGCACAGGTTATCTAGCAGTGTGTTGTTGAACAACCTTTCTGCTTATTCTTTGCAACAAGTTTGCATAAATCAACGATGCCATCGTAATTCCATGTGCAAAATATTACTCTGAAATTTGATTTTGTTTAGCAACTCATTGACAACAATCTGCTCACCCCGGAATGCGATGATCATGACAGCAACACATTTTACATGAAGATGAAAGGAGACTATTACCGATATGTGGCAGAAGTCGCACCACCTGATAGAAAAGAAGGTGAATTGGACAAATCCGAAAACACAAAATATTTTTAAAAGCAATTCTATACTTAAGAATTAAAATCAGTGACGAAATTTCTTTCGGCAACTAATGTGATAAGCCATTACCAAACCTTATGTGTGACGAAAACTCTTTTCGTGAAAATGCAAGGAAACCCTCAAAAACAAGTTCCTATTTTGATTTTATTTGCTTTGTTTTATTATTTTTTCTTCCCCGAAGTTTGTCTCCCCCCTTTGACATGAAATGTTTTATGGATTTAGATGAAATTTTCACAGATAGTAGATATGGTCTGGTAGATGTGTCATTTGTTTCATTGACTTCCCAACGTTTAACTTGTATTTGTTGGGGCCCATGAGCTTCTGCCTGCAGAAACACACTGCTGAGGTCATAAAAACAGTGACTAATTTGGGTCCCAATATAAAAAAGTTTGGGAACATACAAACAGTTTTTGTATAGGTCATAATGTATGTACAATGGCAAAATGTGCTGCGCCGCCCTTCTAGTTAATTCTGGTTTTGTTTCGTTGCAGAGTTCGCTACTCAGGCCAAGGATGCTTACTCCAAAGCATACGAAATCTGCAAGAAAGAAATGAGGACCCCTCATCCAATCCGGCTGGGCTTGGCTCTAAACTTCTCCGTGTTTTATTACGAGATTCAGAACGAAAGGAAAAAAGCATGTGAAATCGCAAGACAGGTATGGCAGCATGTTTAGGCCAAGCGTTGTATTACGACCATATCAATAATTAATGATTGTATTTAAAAGACATTTAAAAAAGAAAACTGTGAAAAGAAATTTCTGTATCACACTTTACCTAAAAAGTATTTTTTCACGCATGTTGTTTAAAACTACTTCGGTTAATCGCATACCCAGTGATAACTTTAGTTGCATAGATTCAAAATAGTCTATGCATTCCTAGCACAACTTAACAGTATGCCGATCTAGGATAACTTTCTTTTTCGGTAACTTGGATTAAACTCTACAGGCTAATCCGGTTAATCGCAAAACAGTAACCACATAAATCCAAACCGTACATATTAGAAATAGCCGATGAATCGCATTATCTGCTTAATTGTATAAAAGGCTTGATTTGTTGGTTATGCGATTAACCGGATTCGTGTAAATTGGCAAACTGAGTATGCGAGTAACTGGAACTGTCTGTCGTCTAGTTTACGAGAATCTAAACAAGGTTTTAGACTTCGTTAAAATTTTGAAGCTCTTTTGTGTGTAGGCGTTTGACGATGCTATCCAGGAGATGGATAAACTTGAAGCAAATTGCTTTAAAGACAGCTCCCTTATCATGCAACTGTTGAGAGACAACCTTACGGTGAGTGCAGTAGTTTGTCAGTTTTCAACAGCATAAACCTAAATAAATACCCGTTGATGACAATACTCCAACCAACGACCGATTTTTCTGAAAAAACGAATTAACGGTTGTCCTTTGTAAACGATGGTAATTGTTTGTTTTTGTAATTTGCTTAATGGGTACTTAATCTTCACAGCAAATTTAATCACCTTCATAATTAAGCTTTGCCTAGCTATACCCTGTGCTTATATTATCAAAAGTACATTACTGTTGTAAATAAGATACTTTTTTAGAATGTCAAAAATGCATTTTAATGCAAAGCTGCCTTTTGCTATAAGGTAATAGAAACATTACCTGGTGTACCGTTCTCAATGGGGCCCTATAGCTTCCTTAGGTTTTTCATGGGGCCACGAGTGTAGGCACATATCACTGACACCCACTAATGCTGACCCCCAAGTGGTCAAAATGACTATCTTGGGCATTCTATGGTGTGAAATAAGCCATTGTCTCTTGTAACCCTTTTCAGCCCGTTCTGTGACTTATATTGGCGAACAAGGCTTTTTTTAGGCGGCCACGATCTAAAAAATGGAATGTTACGTAACATTATGTAGTGACAACATACACGAAATATTTACCAGTGAATCTTTGCCCAAAAGTGCAAAGTTATATGAGCATTGTGCTGCCTATAAAGCTACATAAGCAGTTTCGTAAGTTTATAAATTTTGTGTTGTAGTTGTGGACAGCGGCTGAAGAGGATGAGGAGAATGCTCCGGAGGACGAAGGAGAGCAGGAGGAGCAAGCAGCGGTGGAGCAAACCGAAGAGTGAATCTCACTCCTCACCCTGAGCGTCCATTGCACAACATTAAACCAAACAACACTCCTATTCTACCAAGGAAGGACTTTTTTGTCTGCACTGTCTCGCAGTTTTATGTATTTCTCTACTGATACACAAACAACGCCTGTTCTCTTGCTGAAAACGAATTGTATTGTTCGATAAACTCCAACTGTTAAATTCCCCTTTGCTGTCTTTGTGTGTATTTTTTTGTTTTGGAAAACCGCGTGATATTTTTTTCAGGCTGCCAGTCGATAGCTTATTCAGCCCTAACCCTCTATTTGAGTCTCCTATAACGATTATTGGTGTCACCACACGTCAAAAGCAGTTCCAGAACAACGTATTTCAAACCTCCGTTCACTCATTATTTCTCTGCCGTGTATTGTTAACTATCCTTATTTGCAAAAGCATGACGTTAAATTTAAAAATTACTTCCATTTAAAGTGTTACAATGCTGCAAATCCGAAATTAACTGCACTCCTTACAAACTGTATTAGAATGTCACCACAGTATGGTTTTCCCAAGTCTATATATTTATCCCCGTATTTCTCATTACCTGTTACTTAAAGCAGTGAAGCACGATGACTTTTCGGTTGTCGCTAGCGAACCCTACCGACATGTGTGTTTTGTTTCCGTAACTTGTTTAAGGCGCGCCGAAAGCCAGCACGATTCCATGCCGTGAAATATAATGTATGTTTACCTGGACTTTGTCACTCTGGATCTTTTTTGTAGAGTCAGTTGAGCAGTTAGAAATGATTTATTGGCTTTAGGTCACAAATTTGGTAGAGCTACTAACATAAGAACTCACAGTAAAAAAAAGTTTGCTAAATACTGTTAGATGGCGTAAAGAGCGCAGTTATTTAAATTAACAGAGAGAGTGAGATAGGGTTAGGGACTAACTTTGCAATAAAGAACTAGGTTTTCAAGTTGATGTTATTAGTATTATGCAACCTCAGCCCAAGCCCAACAGCTCTAACCGTCAGCATTTTTACACAAATTGCAAAAATGTAACACCCACAATGCGTGTTCTGCACCCTTTCGTCCGGCGCTCGAAACTATCCGGCAGGGTTTCTTTTGGTGGTTTCTTTTCCTGTCGAACCCCACCCTCTTTCCCTAACACGGGTGGTTAGATTAGATGCCAACCTGACTGGTTTCACCAACGTTGCCCCCTCCCCCCAGTCTCGAAGTCCTAATGCGCCAATCTCACCCTCTGATGTGAGTCCCCGTTACATAACGCTTATAATAGCGGTGTAGCTGCAGCGCGTTTTTCATATCTCCACCAACTGTGCCCTCTACATTGTCGCGCTTTTTAACGTCTCAACGTTGCGCAGCTATTTCCGGCAAGGTGAATATTTTAGTGCAATTGTGTTACTACTATTTTTTTCACTAAGCGAAATAAACTCAACTTAACTCAACCCATCTGGGGCTTATACAACTCAGCTAACAGTTTCGCCTAAAAGACTTAAAAGGGCATAAAAATGCTATCCTGCTTTGTATGTAGGTTTGAATTCAGAAAAATTTAAAACATTTAAACACATCAGGCTACTTAAACCAGTGGTATCTACATTTTAATACACAATCGACTATGAATTATCCAGAAAACCTCACGTAACATGTGATTTTAACATGTGATACTGTACAAATAAACGCAGTGTGGCGCTGTTGAGCCAAACGTTAAAGTTTTACTTTTGTGTGAAATCTCTATTTTAGCCTCCAAAGCGGTTTTTTTTGTTTTCAAACTATTACAACAAAATAGTTTACTTTAACTTTACGCGTACTGAAATCGCGTTCGCAGTAAATTCTTACTGGAAAAAACCAATCGGTGTCAATTGGCTTGTTTACGACCCATGTAGCATCCTATTCTCAAAACAACAACCACACAGCAATGCCATGTGTAATCCATCATAAGTAACGCCAATAAACTGATTGCAATGGCAGTTTACATTGACACGATGGAGAAAGTGGTCTTGTTATATTGGCTGTTTACTTTGTGTGTTCTTCTGTGTGCTGACTTAGCTGCCTGATCCGTTCTGCTCTGCGGGTTGGCGCTTGCAGACGTATTAAGTAGTTGAAGTGTCTTTGTGTTATCAGACTGAATGATAAGGAAATGTGTGCCAGCACCAGACAACTTATTGGGAAGTGTAAGCAACCAGCAACGGTTTTAGGTGGAATATCAGGTTACTAAGTTTTAAACGGCAAAACAATGGTTAGTTGGCCTCTACATAACTGATCTTAAATCGGGTTTGCAGTATGATGCAAAGAGTAAGGACAGTCGATAGCAAATTATTGAGAAATTTGGAACAAAGAATGTTTTGCTGCAGTCGTTTGGGCTTAATGTTTACTTAGTACATCTAAAGTATGGCCTGTGTTGTCATTTATACCACACAAGGTTGAAATAAGTGTAAATCGTCAAACAAAAGGCAATATAACCTATTTTCTAGAAACGATGCCTAAATGGCAACGGGCAAACAAAATGATGCGCATTTGACCAGCGAGATGGCCAATAGACCGAAATAGAAAATTCCCCTGGGAGATGTGCCAGTTCTATCTGATGTGCACAAAACGTTCATTTCTAGCGCTACGTTGCCACTTGACAGTGATATAAATTCTAGTCGAAAAGTGACCTGAATGGTTATATCTGTTAATGCTAGTTTAGTTGAAATGCCGTGTAGTAAATAGTTTGTTTAGCAAGAGAAGAGAACATTTTGCAATTTGAACGTATGAACCGCAAAACCAAATGCCAAATGGCGAAAAACATTTAAGTCTAGTAAAACTTGCCAAAAAACAGAATATACAGAAGAAAGAGGTTCTGTAAGACACGTTTGTGAGCTTTTTTTTAACCACTGTTTATAATCATCAAGTTGCAATACAACACATAAGTTAACATGAAGTTGTTGCCGCTTAGTCGTTACAGTAACGCCACGCAACTTAACCAGCCTTACAAAGAGCTCAAGTTCAAACCTAGTGTTGGTAAAATTTAAAAACATTGAGACTCATTAAACCCAATTTTTTTGTCCTACAACCAAGTTGACAAATTTTCCCCCCTTCATATTTTGTCAGCAATAGCTTAGTACAGTGGTTCTCAAACTGTGCGTCGTTTCAATTTTCCAAGGGCGTCGCAGAATATTTCCGTTTCGTGACTGAACTCAGTTTATCTCATAAAAATGAGGTTTCAGTGCGGTTGACGAATATCTACGTCCAAATACTTTTTACGTAGAGTGCGGATTGACGTAAATTTACCTCAAAAGTTTTTGAGTTGCATCAGTAAACTTTTGTGCATCAGTTTATATTGTGCGTAAGTTGAAACATTACTTTCATTGTTATTCGTTATTGATGCTGTTAAGGCCTTGCAGCAGACAAGACAATGCAATTGTGCGGAATAATTGAAACAATTAACACATACCCGCACGTGATTGCCGGGTGCACTGAAAGTGTTGAGTGCAGTTTTATAACTTTGCCGAAAAACAGTTAGGCTAAAATTGTTCTCTAAGTGCTGTTTAATAGATTTAAATTTCCTGTTTATTGATAAGGTTCCTCATTAACTTTTATTTGATGGTGCGTCGCAAGTCCAGAAAACTTTTCCAGAGGCGTCGCAACAAAAAAAGGTTTGAGAACCACTGGCTTAGTATATAACACAACACAATGCTTAGTCATATTTTATGTAGGCGCAAAGTTTACAACATGCAACCGACGGTAACAAGGTCGTGGGCTTGATCCTAAGATGTTGGCCGTGACCTTTAATTAAGCCTGATCAGGGGTTTATGACAAAGACCACGCGGTTTTGTTGAATCAATATTTCGCACCTCGTATGGCAAGTAAGGCAAAGGTAACTTATTAACTCGCAAAGTTGCACTTTAAACGCTGGCACTTAAACACATCATTATTCACGTATCGAGTACAGAACATTTGTAAGATGATTTGTGCTAAGCGTATCACAGTGTATGACATTTTGTTATGCAGAGAAACTAGGACAAAGGTATATATATATGGAATTGTTAGCTAGGCTTACATGAGAGTTACACATCAGTTACCTTGTGGCTGTCAAGCAATGTCATCAATAATTAATGCTGCTGTTTTGATCAATGCTGTGTAATGACAAAACTAATGTGAATTTTTAATTTGCTTTATAACTTGATTTTACTCATGTGGTTTTTCAACAGTTTGCGTCGAACTATGCAAGATATATTTTATGTGTTACGAGAAGCAAGAACCTTATCTATTTTTGCTACAACAGCTAATTGCGAGTTAATTGACTGCGAAGTGAAGGTTAGAAAGGAATATGTTTGTTTCCTGGTTCAGATGAGATCAGAGGTTCAATAATGTTGTTTCAAGAGTTTGGCCGAAGTTTCATTTATTGTAAAACTTAGGAATTTGACGACTGAAAGGTGAAAAGTTGGATCAGAAGATGTGAGGTTAAGAACCATCGGTTGTAGTTTTTTACACTAGGAATACGGTACCTGTTTGTCAACAAAGTTTGACCCTGCGACTAACTGACTTGGCAAGCTAAAGCAAAATGCAAATCAAAGCATGACATTATTCATTGTTACTTTGTGACACACACGAGTTATATAAGAAACAAAGCATGCACATTACAAAGAAACGAATGGGTCATGATTAGGGCAAATATTTTTTGACTTGTCAAAAAAAGTCAAAATTTTGTCAAATGTTTTAGAATAGGTCAAAAAATGTCAAAATTGTTTACAAAGTCAAATTTTTTTACAAAGTTAAAATTGTTTACAAACTGCATTGTCATGGTGTTGTAGAGGTTGCACTGCCAACAAACTATTCGTTTTACACCTTGTAGCCTACTTTATACTGTTGTAATTGGCCCATTGCCCCAATAATTGCGAATCATAAACCATCAAGTGAGTGAAACAATTAGGTTGATATGGCGTGATGCTCAACACACCTCAAAACGTGTCAAATTTTGGTAGGTCCCAAGTCATTTTACGGCAGCTGCAGGTTAAGTGCAGCTCTTGCTTCGGTTTTACTTTAGATACTTCATGTATCTTTCGTTTATACAAATGTATTGAATAATTTTCGTTGTGTCTTAGCTGCAGCTTTTTGGCAGTGATTTTTAATTAGCTCATTCTCTTTTCAGAATAGGTTAGGTCTATGTTCAGATTTTTGCCCTTCTGTTAGACTTTTGCACATTCTTTCGCTCTAGTTAGATTAGCCTAGCCATATTTTAACTTCTTGAACGATAATGCGTAATTTAACTACTTGAATTCTTCATAGGTCAAAATTTTGTCAAAAAAAAGTTTTTTAAGGTCAAAATTTGTCAAAATTTTCAATTTGTAGGTCAAAATTTTTCGTTTTTTAGGTCAAAAAATAATTGCCCTAGTCATGATCCATTTGACGGGTATACCATTGTATTAAGACTTCGCTGCAGTTTTTGGTTTGTTGCGCAGTAAAGCTGAATACGGAATTGACGCTCTCTAGTGTTAACTGTTTCATATTTTGGCCTTTAAAATAATGGTAAATATTGGTTAAAACAACAAAGCCCAAGCAACTCGTAAAACGTTTATTGGTGAAAAAAGTTTCGCCCAAAGCTTTGCGAGTGATTAAAAGCACAGGTTTCTAACTTCAAACCCGGAAGTTTCTTTACGACCGAATTGGCCGAGCGTTTGTGCTGCCAGAAAAAAAGAAACGTGTTAGTTGCAGATATTCCCATATCATGGTACAAAGCGCAGGGTAGGCACGCTTCAATGAGTCATGTGGCTGCGGCATGTAAAAAGCTGTGGGAAAAAATGTTTTAGTCGATAAGGTGGCTGTTAGCCTGTGGTTAGGATTACAGTTTTCAACGGCTGCAAGGGGAGTAAAATTCATTTGACAGGCCACTGTTGTGCATTGTTAATCTCTGTGGTGTTTTCTAGACTTGTTTTACAACATACATGCTGTAAGTTAGTGCGCTAGGGTTGGAGAAATGTGACATATGACTTGTACAGCGGGAGAATTTGACACAAAAGTCACTAAATGAGAAACATTTATCATTTACAAATTGCTGTAAAATACAATTGCCAATATTTACGACCTCATCGAAAAGAAGACTTAGAAATACATTTTCGGTTGTTTACAAAAGTATGCTTTTTCAGATTTCTTTTTTTATGTTATAATGGTTAAAGTTCCAATTTGCTGAGATCATTTGAAACAAATCAACGAACAAGCAAAGATGTTGCAAGCAACGAAATCAACCAAGCTTGTCTTGCTTATGGTGTAAGTACTAAATGTCAGGATAAATTAACTAGAGTTGCTACATCCTTTGCTACTGTTAAACAGATTTTAAATTCGAACAAATTGGCCCTAAAAGCGAAATGCAAATTAATAGGCCAGAAAGCTGGTGTTGCAATTGGCACACACTTTTTTGAAAATTCTCGAAGCAAACTTGTGTTTTCACAAAGAAATGCGTGTTTTAACCACAGAAAAAATGATAGAAAGTTCCCCATAAATAGCTAAACTACACTCGTTAGTATATTTTGTGCGAATAAAAGATTAGGTGCAAACAAATATATCATATGTTACCAATTGTAAAGGTAAAACTGTTGCAACGTAAATGTAATTTAGCATAAATGTAACCTCAATCAAAATCAATGTCTAAAATGCATTCAAGATTTTATCACTCCAATGTATTAGATGCGGTGATTGTTAAGTCGGCCTGTTATGAAGTATGAAAGCTCGTGTATTATTTCACCTTGGGGCATTTGCTAGACTTCATGATGTCCTTGTTTGCTTCGTCTACCAGGATTAATCGCGTTTCGGTGGCATTTCGCGCCCACTTGATCACCTAAGGAGGTTATGACGCAACCGCAAAAACTCCAAAACTAAACAGATTTAGGTTGAAATAAATTTGGCGGTAAATAACAAAAACAACATGAAAAAAAATTAGTCAAACAATTGTCTTCGGCCTATTGCCAGTGCGTGACAGATTCCTTACCAACATATGCAAAAGGTAAACATATTGGGCCACGCGAGAAACACAACGCAACACAATGTGGATGTCATTGACCACTATACTTGTATTGCCTTTACTTGGGATACCATAAACATTTGTTGTTTTAATACATACCGGTATATGCTAAAAGAGTTACCCACCTTTGCACAACAAAGTACGTGAAAAACTACAATCGTTGACATAATTAGCGGCAACTTTAGATATTTTTTGTGTGTGTTTTGTTTCATTGCAATTTCAATCCCCAATGTACCAAAAATGAAAAAACAATCTGAAAAAATTACTAATGATTGCAATGCATCAGTAATAGGAAAATCAGATATTTGTCTGGTGGGAAAGCTATAAATTACATTACAACGGATCGAACGTTGTTTCAGTTTAAGGTTATTTTAAGACGTCACGAGTTTATTGTAGTTTCTGATGGGGCATCCCACAAAACTTTTGCGAAAGTCCACCAGGTATTTTTGCTGCCCAAAAACCTACAATGACGACACATCCCCTATTCATGACGTCACTCGTCACAATAGGTATGCGTTTCTCGTGACTGCATGAAAAAATGCATCTCGGTGCAGTCACATGAGGGAATCGATTCGGTGCCGATGAGTCAAGGAACGATGTGCAACGGACTCGGTGCCGAAATCAAGCAATTAATTAATTAACTACTTAACCGTCCGTTTAAGGAAAAGCTAAAAATGGCTCTCGCTAAGGCATACGGATGCTGGTTTCCAAAGCTCGTGCGTCAACAAGTCATTTGTGGATCGAGGAAAATATTAATTTTCTGGTTTCTCGTTTGTTCACATTATAAGTTACTAGCTATAGGGTCGTTGTCCACTTTTTTAAGAATAAACGTGTTTTTTTTGGTTGTGTAAAATCAAAATATCGCTACTGTAATTAACATTGTATGACCGTTTTTATTTTGCGCCAAAGTTAAATTTAATTAGTTTTTATTTTTGTATTTGAGGCATAAATTGATTAACTTATTTCTCGTTCACACAACAAAAGCGGCGGATGTGGCCGACAATTATCCTAAAAAACTATCACACAACGCACCACATGCATGCACTGAAATGTGATGGTTGCAGGCCTGTGTAAATGCTGACTTGGTGCAAAGTTTTCCAATGCGCATCATCCTTTAACAAAAACAGCTGACAGCAAAAGCATGTTATTTCCGTATTTACTCTCACAAGGAGTGGTGCAAATTCCATGGAATCACCACGAGGCGGGACTTCCATGAAACGTCCCTTATTCAGCAAAAGTTAGGTCTGCGTCTCATGAGCTGACTCAAACGGAAAACTCTGTTTAACCATCCCGGGTCAAATTCCGAAACCTAGCAGCTCGATCTAAACGCGGATGTCTGGTCACGTGATAAGAAAGTGCAATTTTGATTGGCTGTTGATTAACAAAGGCTGTGCGCACGAAAACGCTAAAATGAATAGTTTTATTTGTCTTTTTAATAGATGGTAATAACTACGTGCATATTTTAAGTAGATTCCAGTACAAGGCGATTTAAATACAAGCCTACTGGTTGCATATTCGGTATTGAACATTGGTAACTACTATTATTCAAGTATTGGCATTTTGTAATGCAATTCAATATTCGTACTGGTTGCAACTAAGTCTCGGAAAGACTTCTGTCGTCGGTTCGAATCCCATCGAAGGCTAGACTAACCTACGTCTTGCCATATGGGAATGCTTGGTGACCGGCTGATTCGATATACGCCTTTAATGGGCCTGGCGTACTAGGATTTGCTTGCAACAAATGTTATCGTATACAATTCCAAACATGAAATATTTTCTTATTGGCCGGACTTTTTACAAAATAAGTTTGTAATGTTAAATGGTTAACCTAAACGCCAAATATAAGTGGTTTTTATTTTTTAGTTTCCTTTCCAACTGGGTAGCTCATACCGCCGTTGGCATGACAACCACATCCACGTGTGGGGGCAACATTACGGGGGCCGCGTCGGGGCGTGTGACGTCACCTCGTTACCCCCAAGTTTACCCCCCAAATATCAAATGCCAGTGGGATATAACAACGAATATTGGTACTGGTATGAGGCTGGTAGTGGAACACCTCGATAACAAAGAAACAGCGGGCGGAATAAGCATATGGTGGGTAAATAACAGGGGTAATTTGGGTAAACCAAATTGTTACATATTTGTTTTATAATTTCATAAAATAAAAAACTGCCAGGAAGCTTGTGTATGATGAATAAAATGTATTACAAACAAAATCGCTTATCGTTACTGCATTTTGTGCTTACTGTATACAATTTCTCTGGCAGTTTTGTTTTTAATCCGCTTACTTTTCACGTGTATTGTATTACTGTACTTATTTTTTATTACAGTTACGACACGTTGCATATATATCGCTATAACCCGAACGGCTCAGCAAGCCTGATTAAAATACTTTGCGGACATTCGGTGCTCGAACTGACGTCACGAATCATTGACGTCACTCCCACGTCGGCGTCAACTTCTAAAGTAGCTATTGTTTTCAAGTCCGACTTTACGACCGAACTAACTGGATTCTCAATTGTTTACAAAGCGCGTAAGTTAAATTTACCGCTATATTTTTGCATGTTACCATTGGCAGACTTTTTTTTAATCAATTTTGTTAAGACAACCTGTCCTTTACGTAAATAAACTATGATTTTTTATCTTTGTCTAAAATTAGAAAAAAATCAACTAACCATTCAACAGAAACGAGCGGATAGAAAAACGCAGCGTAATTTTGCAACGAATTAGAACGTAGACTTTACAGTCAACTTGTTTCGTTTACAGTTTGCAATCAGACGTTGGAGGGCGCTAGCGGCACAGTGACGTCACCAGGTTTCCCTAGCAACTACCCACGTGACGCGAGGTGTACCACGACCATAAGCACAGCACCTGGCACAAATGTACAACTACAATTTGTCGATATTGCAATTCATAAAACCTTTCTGTGCGTCAACGATTACGTCAGAGTTACGTCATCAACTGGTGAGCGATGCTACAGCAAAAATTTCAAGTGAAATCTTGTCAAGATAATTTTTTTTCTTAGAAGGTCAAATTAATTGTCTGAAGAATTAACCAGCATAAAAAGTCCTAAACATTTCCCAATCTTCTTGCAATATATTTCTAATTGGTGAGAACGACTTTGCAGGTGGAACAGGAGTTGGTAAACCGTATTGTGGTAATCAAAAACCCAACCTTATCGTATCAAATAGTAACGACATGACTTTGGAATTCGTGTCTGATGGCAGCTTTGGAGGCCGTGGGTTCACTGCAGTATGGAGCACAGGTAATGACTAAAGACGCTACATTTTTCATATTATGCCTTTCAAGCTTGTTCAAAAAATCATATGCGTTTTAGTAGATCAAAATCAAACAATCTATTCAGTATCAAACTTTTAAGTTGCGCAAGGGAAATGTGACCAATGTTCATTTTAATATTGAACGAGATACTCGTATGACAGAAGACTTTTTAGATTTTGGCAAACATTTTATAATGCATGTCAAATTTGGAAATGCTTCAAACCGTTGCGTAGTGTTGTTAGCTTTAAAACACGCGTTCTTTGAAACTTGGCAACGCGAATATTTTAGCATCAACAACAACGGTCGCACCTGCAACGACCGTTATACCAACTACACAACCTACAACGACCACAAAAACAACAGCCACAACTCCAACAACTGTGCCAACCACAGTGTCAGCAACTACAACAGTAGCAACAACAACAATAAAAACGACAACTATAACTGTACCGACAACTACAGCTGTACGTACTGCAAAGTCCACAACGAAACCTTTGACTACTGCAACTACCACACACGCAATGTCTTCAGTAGCGGTAAAAACTGTTACTCCGAACGCCTCTCCCAGCGAGATACTGCACGATTACACAGGCTTGTGCACTTCCACGAAAAGTGGGAAAACCTGTCAACGCTGGGACTCTCAAATCCCGCATAAGCCAAACTTTGCGCCGACACCCAGTAACAACAATTATTGTCGAAATCCGGACGATGATTCTAAAGGTCCATGGTGTTACACAATTGATCCCGGGACCCGGTGGGAGTACTGTGATATTGCAAACTGTAAGAAAAACGCTGCGTGGTTTCATTTTTGGAAACACTGACTTTTAATTTCCAAGCAATCACGCCTGCAAATGAATTTCAGTTTCGCACCACATTCAGATTTTAAACAAATTTGCACACAATACAATTTTTTTTGTAAGATTTATTTTCGGAAACACTGCAATGCAGGAGTTTGAAAAAAAACTGGTGCCGTGTTTCATTATTTAATGCACATAATCTTTTGCACGATTACAACACTTGTATTTAATTTTACTAAACAACACAAGCCAATCAAGCACTGCCTTTAAATATGATTTTTTAACTTTGTATTTTTGTGTAAATTATTCCTTTTGCAACACTGTGGTATGTAGTAAAAGTCCCAATCCACATCTCATAGGCGAAAGTCACATCAGTCGAAAACGGACAATAGAGTTCGAGTCTAAAAATAACCTCATAAAGTCAAAATTGACGTCATCAAGATTGCACTTATCCTATTGCTAAGATCGCATCCAAATATAGTAATCGGCGTATTGAAAAAAATCGCTTGATTTATGGTCTCATATTTTCACTTCCGCGTTGTGTGAAAGAATCAGTGTCTTGTCCTTTATGCAACGGTACACGTAGACAAGTAACCCTTTCACGGTAAAACGAGGTTTATCACAAGATTCTGTATTTAACCATAGCACTGCATCGAAACCATTCCTTTACGTGCATGTTAGCACATCATTATGGTTTGTGCCATTTGAAACTTTTGTGCGTCTGCAAACGTGTTGAAAAGCATAATTTCTGTAACTGGGCAATTTTCTTGACGGCGGTCATACAAAAGCTTAAAAATTTATGTTAATCTGATCTCAAAAAAAATGAATATCAAAGCAAATCTGAGATCTTTAACACAAGTTCATAACGTCATTGCCATGAGAAACAGAGTTATTGCGTATTTTAAATCACGTCATTTTAGTAACAATGCACCTACTTTATTTACAATCATTTTGTTTTTTGCATGATTCTTCACAACCGTTTTTTGTTGATTTTCGCACAATTTCATTTTTTTCTCTTTGCAGCAGAATACATGTTTGTCGATAAAAAGTTTCAATCATATATTCAAGGTCTTATGGTGTTATTCATTTTAGGCCTTCCCACCACCCCAAATCCGGAACCTACCACCGTGACGACACTTGCCCCAGCAACGACAAGCCTGACGTCATCACCGAAACCGACGACCACCAATCCTTCTATAGTGACATCATCAACACCCACTTCCACACCGCCCCTAATCATCACGACAATAGGGCCATTGGTACCCCCCGAAACGACAAGTAAAATCCCAATCACCCCAACGCCTATAACAACTGGGACTGAGCGTACAGGTAAGAGAGTGAACAACATTATTTTACTCCTGAAATAAATCAAAAAACGATTTGCTTACCCGGTGGGTGTTTGCCGGTAAAGTGTAGTTCAGGCTAAATTTAAATAATTAAGTGTCAAAAAATCGAGCCAAGTTAAACCTACACCTGATTTGGACTTGGTAGATTATGTTTTTACTGGAAATAGTTTCATGTTGATTTATACTTGTATTGTCAACCACGAACCCGCGAAATTAAACTAGTCATTGGAGGGACCCTTTAAATGTGACAGTTTTCCCTCTAATATTCTATTTGAATAAGAGAGACTGATGGTGCCAAAAAAGGTATATCGTTTGAGTATATCGTTTCAAAACGTTGTGTTGATTAATTCTGATATAAAAACGGCTGCTTCGGCATTAACATCACTGACAAAAAAACAGTTATTCGGTAATCGTCGACGTTAGATGCCTACTATTGAAGGGACACATCCTGTATGAAATATTAAATGTTAAAGTTGTATTGCATTGCATTACGCACACCATATTTATTTTGCAGCTACAAACGCATCGGAACCATCAACAGATGCTGTCGCGGAAGCAGCAGGCTCAACAAAAGAACCACTGCCCTGGTAACATTTTAATTCTTTAGTATTGTTAAACAAAAACTGTTCCGCAATGTTGTGTTGATGGGAAAAGAACGGTAGAGCTACTAACACCATAACGAGAACACACACCCAAATGTGGTTGGTTGTATCTCCAAAAATGTTCACGGTTAGGGCTATTAGGGTCGGGGTAAGGTATTAGCACTTAAAATTCAATAAAACTAACCCAAAAAATTAGTTACTAATGCAAAAATTTTATGTAATTATTTCCCAACCCAACCCATTTATAGCCGCTAAATAAAAATTCAGCTCTTTACGCCCCCTTGTGAAAGCGATGTTCGGATTCTCGTTATGGTGTTAGTAGCTCTACCGAAAAGAACAACAAAGCGATATAACTGCACTCGAACAATCAACAAGCCGGAAATAGCTGTGTGGCGTTCATACATCATAAAGCGCAAAATAAGGAAGGCGTAATTGATAGATCATACAGTAAACTAGTTTCGACGAAAAGCATTGTGGATTGCGAAACAATGAAGTAGAAAACGTACTATAAATTAAATGTGAATCAGACCATTCACCGTGAACAGAGTAACGAATGGTTGCAGCTTTAAACAATGGTTAGAAAACACGTTGTACGTCATCACGGGGTCCATAATCGTCACTGTCCTATTTAGGTAAAAGGGTTTGACCGCGGGGTTTTGATTGACATGGCTTGGAATCGCGTAATTTGCTGTGGTGTTGGGCAATACCTTAACCCGGGCGGCTTTACCTTATAAGTATAATCATTTCGTTTAAAATACTTCACCACGTTGGAATACTCTTTTCTTCTTTTTACTGTCCATCAGGGATTATGTTCACTTTTCGGTTTAAAAGAATGATTTAGAATTTTTAAATACATAATAAATAGATATTTCACATTATATTTTGTAATTTTTGATCCAAAATGACTTAGCATAGACGGACAGTCTGTTTTAGTTTAAAAACATAAAATTACTGCAATAAGGACCACAAAACGATTTTGGCATTCAACTATTTGCTAACCAGAATATTCTTTTTGCAGGTACCCGTTTCTGCTGATTGGTCTCGCCCTCCTATTGGTCATCATTATCGTGCTGGTAGCTTTAATTTTCGCGCGTCGCAGACGGAAGCAAGGAAGTCAGGATGCCACTAACGACGTAGTATTTCAGCCAATGATAGAAGACGATTGGACGGAGCGTGTGAGTTTAGATCAAAATGTCATAGTTTGAAAAACAGTTCACAATAAAAAAATATATATGTTAAGTAAACCAGAATATGGATGGCAGCCTATCAATAGCTACTGTTAAACGTAAATGTGGCATTAACCAATTAGTATCCAACTTAATTTTGATCTTGATTAGAGATCGATTTTTGTGTGTAAAGACTCTGCTTGCTTACTTCGCCCGGAAAAAAATATCAATAAAGTTTGTTTCTTTTCAGCCGCGGGAAAACACCTATGTTGAAATTCCCTTTTTAAGCTCGGATGAAATGGCTACTAGAAATGGACATGGACCATTATACCGGTAAACACCCCATAACGTAAAGGTCGAAAACGGTACAAAGTTTTACGATTCCAAGTATTCGTTTGGCGGAGATTGATTCTTAAACTGGGCAAAAATTTTTACATTTGCTTTAATTTCTCAGAAGTGGATCAAATGCAAGCATTGATTCCATCGCCAGGGCGAAACGCGGACTGTTTGAAGATACGCCAACTACCACCAACAACACCACCACCACCACCACCACAACTTTTAACGGTAATACTGGTGCAAAAATTTCATTTCAAAAGGTGTAGATTAAAATACAATCGAAACGTTTTTCTAGTTGTTACGGTAATATTATGTTTCACTGGCCTTGTTGCAAGATTCATTTGAGTTAACATTCTGTTCACCATGTTAAGTATATGACACGAATATGGACTTTTAACCTAGCTAGCGAAACAACTCCTTAATCAGAAACAAATAATTTTCACAGGTGGCGCTACAGGTCCACCGACCGAAGAACCGTACTCTATGGCGTTGGATAATGAGGGGCTTCCCCCGAACGGTATAGTCGCTGCACAGAGTCCAGATATTGATGACAACCCCTATCAACAGATTGATTACATGCGTACCGAGGATGTGGCAGGTAAACGAAATAGTTAAGCTTACTTAATATTTAACTAAAAACCAACTTTCGTGTAAACAAAGAGCATTATAAGCCAAGCATGGCAACAAGTGGCAAAAAAGCAAAAACTTTCCCATCTAAATTAACGAAAATGACAATTTCACATCCATAATACCTTTGCAATACAGGCATGGGATATAAACTGTTGTCCATTTAGTGGTCATAGCATAAGTACGTTGTCCAAACAAAAGCATGTTTGTTTGTTTGTTGCCATAGCATGGCCCAAACATATAAGTGACCCAAAACCTTTTGTAAGTTGTCCCAGTGTTTAAAGCTGATTTAAAAACGAACCTATAAATCGAACTAAAAAACAATTCCCATTTACAGACATAAAGAAAGGTTCAGCCGCAAATTTGGTTGTTTCCATTCCGGTTCAATCAGCTTCCCAGGCCCCCGCGAAAGGGAAGAAAAAGGGAATCAGGAATTTCTTCGGAAAGAAGAACGCAAAGCCGGAGCCAGTAACTAAAAAGCCTCCTAAAGTTCCAGTTCGAACAACGCCATTGCGAAGCAGTCCAGGTAAAACAGCGCACAAACCTATTCAGCCTACAACAAATCTATACCAACTGAAACTTGATTACTTTCTTTCACTGGTGAAAAGGTTGTTTAATTTGAAAAACGCCAATGCGTAGCAGGCCATGTATAAATTTAGACTTCAAACTGATTTAGATTTAAGCCAACTTAAATTAAATACCACTTTTCTTTACTGGTGAAACGCTTTATCACAACATATTATGTTTTGCAAACAGAATCGAACCCTAAAAGCAACGACATTCGAAAACCTGCTGTGCCGCCCAAAAACCGGCCATCCATAGCGTCGACGTCACAAGCGCCTGATGTCACCAACGATGACGTGTTTGTGCCCGGGGCAGTAGGAAACCACTACCAGAGCCCGTCATCCATAAAGGAGAAGATAGCATCCTTGAATGAAAGCCCTGAATCGGAATATGCTATCGCATCCGAGGGATCTTTCAAGCTGGTAGAGCAAGACAAACCTCCATCCCCTTCTAAGACCGATGACGTCACAAACAAAGACGACGTAGGGTCGACTAGTGAAAACGACACTGGTAAGATTTGTGCCTTGGAGTTTAATGAATAATGTTTATGGATTAATAAGTTATTGATTTGTTTTATTTACGCAGCCAACAAGGTACCAGTTCGTGTGCCGGATTCGTCCTTTAAAGTTTCGATCGATCCAACAACCATTGACCGGATGAACGGTGAGTTCAGCGCCCTCAAAATGTCAAAAATACGTATTGCTGCTTTTAGCATATATCCAAACGTGTGGATACATATCATTAACTCGGAAGTTTATCAAGCTTGGTGTAAATGCACGCATGAAGTTTACAAAATCTAACTTATACCCTGTTTGACGAAATTTCCCCAAAGCTGTTTGGGAGTCAATTACGATTCGTTGATAGCTAAATAAAAATCGTAGTGGCTTGGTTTTACCCACCAGGGGTCATAACTGCAATATCAGCGAGTGAAAACTTCTATTGTGTTTACTGACAACCATTCACGTTTTTTATCAGGTTCGATTTCCAACGACGAAGGATGGTATGCAAGCCCCAGCTCCCCTGTTTTTGAGATAAACCCCATTACTTCTCTCTACGACCGACCTAGCTCCCTCAACGAGCGTCCCCAATCAGGCGAGAGCTACTGTTCCATGAGTAAGGTCGAAGCTCCGCCGAAACCAGACAAGAAAAGCAAAACACAGAAACTCAAAGTCAAGGACCAAAACGGTAGAAATTCAGGCCTCTACATGCAAATGCAATCCCAACCTGGAACCCACTATCAAAATCTCACTTACGAGAAAGCTGTTCCCAGTGACGTCACTGCTAAGAAAAGCGATGACGTGACCAAATAAAAAATTTTGCTTTGGCGTTGTAGCCCAGCAGGACCTGGCGTGCCGCTGTTCTTTGTAACACCAAATGGTCGATCTTTTAGCGTTTGTTTCATTCCTTTTTATACGTACAACCGTGCCACGTGTATTTATACATTTCTTGTAACTGATTTTCCGCGATGTTTGTGGACAATGTCGATGTACGTAGTACTTGAATCCTCGCGAAACTGCCGTTTTTCTATCATATGTTGATGTACAAAATAAAATATCGCCAAAACAAAAAAGCATGAAATGAACATTGAGCGAAAAGAAAGAAAACTGATGCATTTTCATATGCTCTAAACAATAATATTTAGACGGACTAAAGAAAATTATATTGTTACCAAAGACGAAGAACAAGATTAATTAGTCTGTCTCTTCTGCGGAAATCTTTCAAACATCTCATCTAATTCATTGAAGACTGACCAAACGTATATAAAAACAGGACACAAATCTTGGATTAAACATACTCCTAATCTGAAAAATACTTAGAATTCAAAGTTCTGGGGGGAAAAAATGGTTAAAAATCACGTTTTTAGGCTCTTGAATCCGATCTAGCCGTTCCTTAATTGTTGTTTAACATGTGTGCAGTAAAATAAATGCCGAAACAACATCTTTAAATCAAGAATATAATCAAACAGAAAAAACTACATTCTTCGGACATTTTAGCATACAGGTTTGCACACTGGAGGCAACGGAGACAGTTGCAGAACTGTTAGAAATCAAGATGGATAACTTACACGGCTAATGGGGAAACTATTCATGAACATTTATCACTTGATATTTGGTGACGGCTTTTCTAGATATAACAAGAGGCAGGGGCCAATGGACGGTGTAATCAAGTGCGAATGATTCCAATCCACTTAGACTCAGTTCAGTCGGATCAAGAGACTTGACAACTGAAAGCAAAATGGTTGTTCGATTTTTTTACGTGTAAACTGTTAATGCCAATATAAACAACAAAGCTCTTCTTGTACGCCACAAAACAAATTCTATGTACAAACGTAATTTCTTCAATAAAACGATCCCCTCATTGTCAAAACATAGAAGGAATTTCAGTTTGATTTTTCCAATTATAAATCATGCAAAGAACTTGGCAATAAGGTTCCTCGACACACGACAATTACATTGTTATCTTGTCCTAAAATCAAAAACGTGTGATTAAAGCAAAACGTCCGCATTTTGCTCTCAAATTGTCGAAAAGCAAAGAGGAAACATTTTGGGCTTTTGATTAAATTATGATGTTTACAAAATAAAAAAACATGACAATGCCCCCTTTAGGTAAAATAATACAGTCTATCTATACACGCACGGAAAAAGCGCAAAGTACAGTCTTTTCATAGGACTGGAAAATTGTAAAAAACTGGTAAAATATTTCCGTACCTATTTCTTGGACAATATACAAAATATACTCAAAAAGAGTGGCAGACGATCAGCGTCAGTGTAAGTTACTCTTTTTGGACGGTATCAATTGACAGAGTGCGAACAAGCTGATAAGGCCATAGTTTAAAAGGACGATTCTGCAACAAAATGTACAACAATCAGAATATACAAGAATGAGTTGCTTTAAACAGGTATTTTTGTTTTGCCAACAACAGTGTAGCGAAATTTCGTTGCTTGTGTATTTTGATTTACTTGCTAGTCATCGTTACTTTATTGTTTTCATTTTTTTTTCGTTGTGGTACCTTAGTTACGTTTGTGTTATGGCGGGGGTGTCAAACTCAAACACCCTTAAAGACACAAAACAAACTTTTGCGTAGTCGAGGGCCGGTCTATTAAAACATTTGTTACAGTGTAACATGACAATAAAGTGTACATTGCATCATTAAAGTCTAGCAGAGTGCAAGAACCAGCGGTACTTTATTAATTTGTGTGAAAATAATGGCATAATAATATCTGGGTTATTTTAATGTAACTTCTAAAGATGGGTTATATCAATGTAACTTCTGAAAGTTACTTTGCGGGCTGCACAAAAACTCTTAAAAACAACGCATGGCAGTCTACTTTTCGGTTATTACGTAACAGGGTAAACGCGTGATAAATGACGAGGCTTTAATATATCTTGTCCTGTTTAAAGGTTAGAAAAGTTTTTTTTTATTCTGCCAAAGTTTTCATATTGCGCAAGTTACATAATTTTTCAAATACAGGCTTTATTTTCTTATAAATGCAATTGTAGAAAGTATTTTTATTTTATTTTTATGTTGTTTTTATACAGCATGAACGACTCCAATGTATGGAAATATATTTTCGAAACTGATGACATAAAAACAATAAGTTTCTCGAATTTCGCGGGAAATACAATGTGTTGCTAATTGCTATGCATTCCGTAACTTGAGAATGTTATTTGTAGTTGCGGACAAATGGCACATATAATCAATATCGCAGTTAGCTAGGAAACGTAGCCGTTTCGAACTCACATTTGGGTTTAGTCCAGGGTTTCATACCGGAACGGAACGAAACCAAATAACGTTATTCGTTCTGAGCAAATTATTTATTTCGTTATTTCGTTCTGGACCGATATTTTCATTTCGTTCCGGTCTGACCGAAATAAATTTATAACGGTATTCTTCGGTATTTCGGTCTTAACAAACGGACATTTCTTTGTGGTCTTTGCAACTATTAAGCGAAAAAAGGAAGAAAGTTGCAACACACAAGAATTATTGTCGGTAGTTGTTACGTCACATAACATTTGTCAATGATGGTCAAACGGATGTAAATTGTAGGAACTTCAATTTTTATCATAGCTTAACGGCGCAAAATTTTCAGCAATTGTATCATGTCAAATGTCCAGAACGAAATACCGGAATAAAAAATAACGGTATTTCGTTCCGTTCCGGTATTTTGAATATTTTTTATTTCGGTATTTCGTTCCGGTATTTGAGCCAAAAATTATTTATTTCGTTCCGGTATAACGTTCCGTTCCGTTCCGGTATGAAACACTGGTTTAGTCCTTCTTTAGCTAGGTCAAGGAACTCTGTTACCAGGTCAAGTGATTTTGTATACAATGGTATTTAACCTAGTGACAATGTTATAACGGTAAGGAATTATTTACCTTTAACGGAGTCCTAAAATAGATTTGCAATTCATATTTGTAACGATTATGATTTCTGTGTTTAAGTTTTGGTATCGAGATTACGTGAAGTTGTCGCCTGTTTGTCTCGTGGTGTGGCTAGATTGCTGTGTGTGTTTTATATCTGTAATTATCGTGTTTAATCGTTGGATTCTATTTGAATAAGATCGTACAGACAAACTAAGGTAATAATAAAACTGATTTGGTGACCTACAAAACGTGTGGAACGTTACAATATTATTAAGAAAAATTTTGAGTTTTTAGTTTAATTTGTTCGTTTTTTTTTGCTCTACAATAAAATACAGATAAACCTTTTGCAATAAAATTCAACTTGATTTTTTTGTACTCGTTTTTTTTGTAATAACTATACAATTAACCAAATTCAAACTCTTGAGATAGGCTAACACATTTTGCAGGAATAGGTTTTGAAAAAGAACATTTTTTTTCTAAAAATTCATAAATTTTATTTCGCCGAACTTGCGACGAGATTAATTCAGCTCATATTCACAAAAATGAACTACAACAACAACATTGAAGATCTAGAATTGATGACTTTGACTTCAGAAAACAGTGACCTAGTAAAGGGATTCGTTACTGCTCACTATATTGTAGATACACCCTTGTTTCAAATGTGTTCAATGACTAAAGAAGAATTATGCAATACGTACTTGACACGAATAGATGGAATGTTGGCATGCAACTTGTCTTTTGGATTTCGGGAAAAAAGCACCGGCAAATTAATAGCTATGTGTGCGAATACCCTTTCACCAAACAAAGCACATTTGGTTCCAAACGTTGGCGACTCAATCATGTATCGCTATATCAATACAATTGGTGATTATGGACAAGAAATCGGAGCAAAAACCTACATGACTTTTGGTTCAGCGTGTGTAAGTCCAAAATACGCTGGACTTGGTCTTGCAACAAAACTATTGAACCAAAGTGTAGCAAAAGGTGTTGAAATAGGTTGTGAAGCTATTGGGATGTATTCAACTAACAGCTTTATGCACCGCATAGCTGATAAAATGGGCTTTAGGATTTTAAAGCGATCGCGTTTTGAAGACTTTGTTGATTATGATGGGACTAAACCATTTCATGGTAAGAATGTTGGTCCACATGTGGATCTTGTTGTTTATTACAAATGGCTAAAACCAACGAAAGATACAATGTCGGTGTAAGACCTAGTTGTCCAAAACCATTTTATGTTTTAGTGAGTTGTGTGCTGTGTTATCTTTAGGCTATCGTATATACAACGCATGTGGTGTAAGCGACGCAAATTAATGCAATATTAAAAGTTATGTGACAGATGGTTGTGTTAAATAACAGTCAGTCACATACATCATGGGGGGTTAAAGTTCTAAATACCAAACAAATGTAAAATATTTTGATTCAATGGGTCACATACTAAATCCCTTCGTCGTGCTGCCCCTTATAGGGTTCGGATTTCGGGACGAAATTGACATATCCCGGGATAGAAATTTTCACTTTTTAAATCCCGGGATATTTAGGGACCAAAACGCCATGCTTAAACGTACACTCCCATTAAGTGTCATAACCTAGGCTAGGTTCCAATATCGGGATTTCCCAGGGTACCAAACTTAGCTCCTTTAACCAACAAATTGCAGCAAGAACAATGTAGCCTACCGGCTTAGCTCCTTTGACGAGCGCCCCCAATCAGGCGAGAGTTACTGTTCCATGAGTAAGGTCGAGGCTCCGCCGAAACCAGACAAGAAAAGCAGAAAACAAAAAGTCAAGGACCAAAACGGTAGAAATTCCGGCCTCTACAAGCAAATGCAATCCCAACCTGGAACCCACTATCAAAATCTCACTTACGAGAAATCTGTTCCCAGTGGTCTTACGTAAAACTGCTAAAAAGGCGATGACGTCCCCAAATAAAAAAGTTTGTTTAGGGCGTTGTAGTCAAGCATCTGTGCCACGTGTATTTCCGCGATGTTTTTGGACAATGTCGATGTGCGTAGCACTTAAATCCTAGCGAAACAGCCGTTTTTCTATCATACGTTGATGTACTAAGACAAAAAGTCGCAAAAACAAACAAACAAACGTGAAATCAATTAGGGGAAAAAAGAAAAAAAACTGATGCATTTTTACATGCTTAAACTAAACATTAATCTTTCAAAGAAAATTCTGTTGTTACCAAGACGAAAAACGAGATCAATAAATCTGTCTCTTCTGCGGAAATCTGTTGAGCTTAAACCGTTCCTTTAATCCATTGCAGACTGACCAAATGTGTATAAACACAGGACACAAATTTTAGATTAAACATCCTTCTAATCTGAAAAATACTTCGGTGGAGAAATGTGGACTTAGTGGAAAATGGTTAAAAATCACGTTTTTTTCGAAAATAGATTTATTATGAGCTGTACTATCAGCATGGGCATACAAAATGAAAACATTTGCAAGATCGCCGCTGCAACATATATCCCATTGTGTCAAACGTTTTCCAATTGATTCCAACCTTTTCCATGCAATCGTCAGGCAAAGTAATATTCCAAGCTTTCACCTAAAAATGTGACACATTAGTAAAAATTAAATAGAAAAATCGCTACTTTACCTGATTATAAGACGTTTTGTAAACGGTACCTGAACTACAAACAATGCAACTGCGCCCACTTTTACGAATTCTGCTTTGAAAGAGTTGGTGATGGCTGCTTGTGATGTTTTGATATAAGGTCAGTTGCGGTGGTCGAATCAGCGGTTCCTTCTTCTTCCTCAATAATTTGCGACTGATAGAATCCGTTGTAGTCCAACCTACAGATAGACGGAGTTTAGAATTTTTGTCATTCCCCCTTTCACATATAGGTTGGTAAATTTAAGAGTTTGATAAAAAATTATTCCCCTTTTTAGGTATTGAGTGCTTGAAATTGTTTTCAAAATAACATATGGGACAGATAGGTAATTTTAGTGTTAGACTCAACAATTTGACCCGGAAGTTTTTGGTTTTCTTTTAAACTTACAAAAATCAAACATTAAGTGTATTATTTATAACAGCAGTAATTAAAAAAACCATTACTTTTTTAATTTGATTTTTTCATGCTTCCTTTTTGCAAACTCAAAATACAGGCATAAAGTGAAGCAAAATTGGTTGTTACAGCAAACCCGAAACAAAAATATGGTTTTGTATGTTGTTTTACGCACTTGTGCAAGATATTGAAGAGACAATGTTGGCCTTGCTCACGACTGATAAAGGCTATGTCCTGAAGCAGCTGCTTTAACACAGTGGAGAAGTTTCGTTCGAAGGTGGCAACTGAAGCAAGATGTTCTTCGCTGCTTGTTAAGTCTTCAAGATGCGTGCTAGTTTCCTGGTGAACAAAAACAAAAATAACTAAATTAGACCCACTTTGTTTTTGTCTAAATAGAGCAGTGGTTCTCAAACTGTGGTACGTCAGGGTTTTTTAGGTGGTACGGGAGTAGCTCTAGGCTATGCTTAATTCAAGTCACACCAAGAATTGCTTCTCTACTGACCCAACTGATCAGCACGTTTTTTGCAGAACCAATATCAAGGACGTTTTTTAAGCAATCGCTAACATGTTGGTTTCACAAATTATCTAGTGTATTTGAGAAGAACTGTTGGTCTACCCATTCAAACTAGATTTCGGTGTTAGGTGGTACACAGCGATAAAAAAACGCCAGGTGGTACGTAATCGGTATAAGTTTGAGAACCACTGAAATAGGAACATTTTGCCTTTGTATTGTCAACAGCCACTTTGTACAAAGGATTTTTTCATTGCGCGCAATAAAATCGACCAATTTAAGTTGGTCCATTTGAACAAACCATTTGGCAAATTATGAAAATACTGCTGCTCCGCAAAGTTAACAACGTTTAAGCTGTTAGTACATTGTCACTGTTGTGAAACGAAGAAAACAACCCAAACGGAAGACATTGGATTTTTTTGTTGACATGTGAGAAGTTTCTTTTCGAAAAAAAGAAAGACATGTTATCCAGAAAGAGAACCTTGGGCAGGACTTACCTAAGTGAGTAAAAACAGCTTAATGAAAAGTAGTTTTTTTTACAAATTCAACAGAAAAAAATTCTCTTGATAGAATCATATGGTGAGCGGTAACATTAGATATAGACCTAAATTTTTCATAATCCGACCGAAATTATTAGATATTCGTGCACGTTTGACCTATAATGGCTTCATATGTTGAGGCAAACTGAAGCCTGTCATTATTATAGGATTCTGGATAATCGCAAAAAAAGCTTGCCCAACTGAATTTGATATTGACCCCTATGGTCTGTGTTTAAGTTCTAACCCTGGTTGCTGTTAAGAGTCGGTCGGATTCCATTCTTTTTTCGTCTTCAGTCGGTGGACCAGACAAGGTCATATGTTCCAACTTTTCCTCTAGCATCGGTCCGTCCACCTGACGACTAAGACTCTGCAGAACAGAATAAATTTACTGGATTATCGAATTGCAATGTTGAGCAGCGTTACATTGGCAACCACTAAAAAATGACATTCTAAACCAGTGGTTCTCAAACTTTTTCATTATTTTTTTTCCAAACAGCCCCTTTGCCATTATTTCGAGGGCTCGCGGTCCTTGTGTATTTCAGAAAAACGAAAGTTAATTGCAGGATTTTAGCTAGTTATGCAAAATTGCGCATTATAATTACGATCGTGCGCGAACAATTGCATTTTTGTTAGTTGTCATGCAATAAAGGCTATTGTTTAGCAATGGAGACAGTCGATTCTACTTTGATTTAAATAACTTAAAAAAAATTCTGCCAGGGAAACATTTTACAGCTGCCGAATTTCACAACGTTGCTTTCATATATACATCACTAACTGTACTGAACAAGGTAAAAATAAATCTGTCCTGTATTTTTCTAATCTGTAATGTCACAATTGTTTCGGCAAAAAGATTCCTTTAGGAAATAAAAGACATGATCAAGGCTTGCTCACCTGCATAAAGTTACTGAAAGCCACACAGAGCATGAGCAGTTTGCTGAGCAACCTTAATAAGTCCGTGTTTGTGAGAAGACAATCCTGGAGACTCTGACGCAAAAAGTCGGTGTGGAAGTCCAAGACCTCATCAACATTTACCGCCTATAGATCAAGTTCGGAATATTAAACAATGCATTCAAGTACTTCGCAATGCACTTGCCTTGACCATTAAAATGTGAAACTCATGAATTAGGAATAGGTTTTCAAAAATGTCATTTTTACCGATAGGTCAAGCAGGACTAAAAGTTGAACTATAGAACTTTAAGTACATCAACTACGTGTTTAAATGTACAATTCAAACCACTTTTTCTCGGTACACGAGTAAATTGGGCTTTGTTTAATATTGCTTGTCAGAAGGCTGGGTGTAGTGCCAAGGTCTATCCTTTGTTTATGACAAGACCTATACAATATGTTTATGATGCATGCTTAGGTCTTACCGTCTTAAGATTCTTTTCCAGCGTATTCCAGTTGGGTTCGAGGACTTCAAACATCATGTAATACTCGAAGTTAAGAATAAAGTGAAGCATTCGCTGAAGGATGGTCATCGCTTTCCCGAATCTATAACAAAAATTAGTTTTAAACTTTCGTTGTGCGAAAAGGTGCAAAACATTTTGCATTGTAATGTTGGCTATAGACAAATGCCCCGCAAGGCGTGCCGTATCGTAACAATACCCTAACATATTTTTTCATTGCAAATTTAAACGTTGCAATCGTCAAGCAATCGCAGCGACAGAGGCCAAACACAGATACTAAATCAAACACACAGAGATACCTTATTAAACTTTTGTAAATTACGAGTGATTTTGTGTTTCAAGATTGCTATGCAGTTACCAAATTTTTTGCAAGTGTGACGTGAGTTTCAAATGGTTTCGGGTTTTGTGTATATCCTACAAATGAATAAGTAGGTAGCCTAAAAACCTATTTTCGAAGCAGCAGTAAAAATATACATTCGACAGTTTGTAAATTGATTTACGATTCACATTAAAGTGCCCATTATAGTAAAAGGCTGTATTAATTTGCGATAAATCTTTGGCAATGTGTAAATTGATTCACAGCATAGCATTACAGCCTACTTGTGAGAAACGGCCATGTCCCTTTTTAGGCTCTTGAACCTGATCCAGACGTTCCTTAATTGTCGTTCAACGTGTTTGCAGTAAAATAAATGTCGAAACAACATCTGTTAATCAAGAATATGGTAAAAATGACAATAAAATCACTTTCTTCAAACATTTTAGCAATGAGCCAAAGTAATGTTTCAAGAAATTACTATTTTGTATTATTACTTTCTTTACATATCGGTAAAACATTCCTTGATCATGCAATCGTAATGTTTTGAAACTTTACCGAACGTGGTAAACCACAAACCGACTTGGATATTTCAGTCATCAATCAATGTTTGAAAAAAAGGATAAGTTACACGGCTAATAGTGAAACTATTTATGAACATGTGTTGGGCAGTTTACCTGGTACTTGGTGAGAGCTTTTCTGGATATAACAAGAGACAGGGGCCAGTGGACGGTGTAATCAAGTGCGAATGATTCCAATCCACTTAGACTCAGTTCAGTCGGATCAAGAGACTTGACGACTGATGAAAAATATTTGTAGGAATTGTTTTACGTGTAAACTGTTAATGTCAATATAAGCAACGAAGCTCTTCTCGTTAATGTACGCGACAAAAACATCAAAAGAACTTGGCTATAAGGTCAACATTTACAACATTTTGTGGTCTTTACATCAAAAACGTGTGATTAAAATAGAACGTCAGCATTTTGCTACAAAGTTGTCGAACAGCAGAGGAAACGTATTGGGTTTTTGATTAGATCATGATGTTTACAAAATAAAATTGACCCTGCCCCTTTTACGTAAAATAATAAAATCTGTGTATATATGGAAAAAGAACAGCATAGAACAGCCTTTTTATAACACTAAAAAATGTAAAAAAAATCGTACCCTTTTCTTCGACGGTATCAATTGACAGAATGCGAACAAGTTGTGTGATAAGGTCGTAGTTTAAAAGGACGATTCTGCAATAGGAAAAACAATAGTCCGAATATTATGAAAAACAAAGGGCTGCCTTTCACAGATATTTTTGTTTTGCCTACAAAAGTGGTTCCTGAACTGTTGGCCAAAACCGTTTTATTGAGTCAAATGTATTTAAACTTGTAGTATATGTTTTGAAACTTGTAAAGATTTTTGAAACTTAACAGCATCTAGTGAGGAACAAACCAATTGTTACGATGCCAAAATGACAATTGAATTATGTCATAACACTTTGGTTAATAGGAAGTCGCTTACTTCACAAAATTCGGAATGTCTTAAGCCATGGGATGGGTTTAAATGGCCTTACAGCGCCTTTATTCGAAATTTTATTTTGAAGGTAAATTGACTTTCTCACGCATTAATATATGCGGTCATGGAAAAGTCAACATATCACGCCAGCGGGCGACACAACCTTTTTGGGTAAACACGCGACGTTTTAATGCATCACTGCAGAGATAATCTGGGCGGTGGCGCATTGTGTTTATGCTGACCACTCAAGTTTCTTTAAGTCACTCGTATTTCCTTAAATTGAGTGAATCGCCATTTCTTTAAGTTTACGTCCACATTTTTTTAAGTCAATCTAGACTTGTCTTCAGTGTATACAACAGCGGTGGGGAACCTACTTAGTACTGCGGGCCGCATGAATTGCACAACATTTCGGGCGGGCCAATTGTTTTTGATTCCTTGTCAAATACCCAAAGCACTCAAGTGACTTGATATTTCAACGCTCCTGACTAGCTTCATCACCGATCTTTTTTTTCAAGATTAAATTTTAAATAACAATACAAGGATCCAACAATTTGTACAGTAAGCTAACAGCTCTAAAATAAATTTAAAACTAACACTACATGGCAAATGAATTGTTACTGCAAGTAGAGACAATCGAGTGGCTGTTACGTCACAAATAGAGCATGTGGTTAAATGTGTATCATTATTATGAAAGGGTTACGTCATAATGTTGAAAGGGGAGATATTGAATACAAATCACCGATAATGTCGAAATCATTCAAGGAAATATATCTGTACATCAAAAGTTTCTTCTTTACATCCTATTTTCTTTCTTTACATCCTACTTTAACAAAATTGTGACGTGGGTCACATTAAAAAGGGAAGCGGGCCGCAGGTTCCCTACCCCTGGTATATAACGTGTGTATTTTCTGCGGTAAATCAGTTCTTATTGGCGTCATGCCTTGCTTGTGAAACAGTCGTACATGCGTAATGTGAACTTCATTTAGAAATAACGCTTTGTAAATGCCTCCTATAGTAATTAGAAATCAGTTGCTATGTCACAGGCAGACTACAAAGTCAGACTCATTACAGAAATAAAATTGAACTCACTAGCTATCTAACTTTGTACTAAGTATTTAACGAATGTATTCTGGTAAATACCTTTAAAACAAAAAATAATTAAATAGGACATAAGTCGCAACACCAATGTTAACCTAATTTTGGCCAAAGGATAATATGGGAGCCACAGAACTACATTAAGCACAACTTTGTTTTGTTTTAAGCTGGGTTTTTTCGGGATTTGTATGTCATTTAGGAAAAGATTAGAAAACAAACTAAGAAAAGAAAGTTTTCAACGATTTAGAATCACTGCCAGGTTCTATGCAAAAAAAACAATATCCTTTCGCCGTATTTGCATCTGGAGAATGATTCTGCTTAATCAACTCACATAAACAAAAATAAACTGCAATAACAACACTGAAGATCTTGAATTAGTGACTTTGACTTAATAGTGACCTAGTAAACAAATTTCTTACTGCCCACTACATTAAAGATACACCCTTGTTTCAAATAAGTTCAATGACTGAAAAAGAGTTGTGCTAAATACTAAAATACATAAGTGTTAAAACCTGAAGACAATTTGAAGGCTTTTTTTAGTTTTAAGTTAATTGGAGTTGAAACAGGTAGATATGCGTAGAGGTAATTGATGTATAGTTTGATAGAACAACAAATAAAACTTTGATCGATAAACAAACCGAACAAACAACTTGTCTACAAAAAAACATTTTTGTCTAAAATACATTGTTCTGGAATGTTGGTTAAGAAGTTGTAAAAAATGAGTTTACCATGTAAATGTTCAGACGTATTTGCAATTTAAAATACGCTTTAATAGAATGTCTTGCGTTGATAAAATTAGGAAATACAATTAATACAACATACTTACAAAAATATCACACACAAAAACAGAAGTACGCGTTGCTTGGTTACACTAACTGTGCAAGACATAACTTAGCATGACATTTTTGAATTCAATTTTAAGTTTCTTTTACCAGACAATGGTTTGTGCAGTCCTCCACGACATATTTTTAGAAGCGACAAAAACTGTACACAGTCATTATTTTAAATAGTGCGTCAAAACTGGTCAGTCGTTAATCCATACGCAAGTTGTTAAAAATAAATCGTGATAATGACGTGCGCCGGCAGACGTGCAGCAAATCTTTAGTAAAAACAATCAAAGATGAAAAGATGACAGCCTAACTTCCGGTTATTGCGCACTAGGGACAACGCATGACAAATGATGAGGCTTTAATATATCTGGTACGACTCAAAGGTTAGAAACGATTTTTTTTTAATTTTGCCAAAGTTCATATTGCGCAAGTAAAAAAAATATAAGACAGTCGTATTTTTCCTTGTAAAGTAATTTCTGTGGAGTGTCGCGCAATTGCAGAAAGTCATTTTTAGTTGGTTTTTCATGTTCTCTTTATACAGCAGGAACGACATCATTTTCTGAAAATCGTTTTTTGCACAAAAACGATATGTTTCTCGAATTTCGCGCGATATACAATGTGGTGCTATGCATTCGGTTACTTTAGAATGTTATTTGTAGTTGCAGATTAATGGCACATATAGGCTAATCGATATCGTAGTTAGCTAGGAAACGTAGCCGTTTTTACCTCACATTTGAGTTTAGTCCTTTTTAGTTAGGTCAAGGCACTTTGTTACTAGGTCAAGTCGTTTATAGTATATTATTGTCGAAGTGATCTGAAGTGACAATGTTATAAATGTGAGGAATTATTTACTTTGAAGCAGGTCCTAAAATAGATTCGAAACTGGTATTAGTCAGAAATAGATTAAGTTTCAAGTTTTATTTGTTCGTTTTTTGCTTTACAATAGATCAAAGAAAAACCTTTCGCAATAAAAAAATTTTTGTAATAACTATCAAATCAATTAATTTCAACTTTGAGACAATACATTTTACAGGAAAAGAAGTTGGAAAAAACAATTATAAAACTCTACTTTGGACTAGTATCATTTCGCCATATTTGCAAGTGGAGATTATTTCTACTTAATCAATTCACATAGACAAAAATGTACTGCAACAGAGATTAGCTGTTGGTCCAAATTTGATCCTCCTGAAGTTTGACCCCGAATAACCCAGCGGTTCACCCACATGCCCCCCAAAAAGTATTTTTACAACGGCTGTAACCTACTAACTGCAGCAAGAACAATGTATTTGGAGAGTAACATTACGAAACAGTGCGAAACTATAACCTAATCAAGCATAATTGATCAAGGTTTGTTGCCATAACCTATGAACCTTTTCCAGTATACTTTTGCCTGGCTAGCGACTCGATTATTGAATGGCAAGGGTTAAAGTAAAGTCATAATAAGAAAGACTTTTTTATCAATTATTTTTTGGTCTGTTTTGTCTCACTTGTTCCAATTTATGAAAACAATGGGCGTACCACCAAAATGAATAAACTGAGACAAAAGCGACATAAGTAAAGGTTTTTTTTATGTTATCTCTAATTACATCATCGATTTAAATTGCTACGTAGCACATTGTTCACTACTTCACCGAATCATAACAAACATCGCTTAAAAAGACAAACGTAACTGACACACTAATTTGTACACAATGACCCAGTACAGTTGTGAAAACAACAAGATACGTTTATTAACCGACTTCCGATTGTGCGTTTGGGACGACAACAGAACCAATGAATACTTCAGTTTTTTGAGACCAATAGGCAGAAAGATCTTGTAAATATTCAATTAAAAATGCGCTACTAAGAAAAGGTTAAAGGTCAATCGTTTTGAGAAATAATTAAATATTTCAGACTCATCTCTTTTGCAACAAAGATTGAAGTAACTGATTGCAATTTAGAGATAATAGTTGTAGTAAGAGGTTAAGAACAGAATTTGAAAAACAACAACAATTCATTTAGAACAGGGGCGGGCAACTTCTCCAGTCGGCGGGCCTGATATGGGAAAATGTAGTACTTGGCGGGCCGGATTCCTGACTCGATACATTAATCGCGTATTTATCCAGTGATTTAAAACGGATTTTTGACCACCTAAAGCAGGGGTGGGGAACCTTTCTGTTTATAAAAGCTATCAAACGATTTATCGACACTCGTGTAGGCCGCATAGACTATTTCCAAGGCCAAGGGCAGTGATGTTCAAACATTTTGACTTACAGAATGGTCGTTTTGCTATTTCCGCGTAGTTTGTAGGACTTACGGTCCCAGCTAATAAAAATTCCTCACTACATTTTCATCTTCACTACAACATTCAGGATTTATTTAACCTAGAAATTGCTGAATCTGGAGTTTTTGGTAGTCCTAACTATGGAAATCGCTTTATGTACCACTATGGGACCACATGAGTCTTGTTTGAAAACCGCTGCCCTGGAACTAATCAAAAAATAATCTGCAATAAAGTCAAACATACTTTTCTGTCTATTTTTTTCAGCGCCTGGTGCAGTCGGTTATATCAACATCTTGTAAATGTATTTTGCCATCGAAGGCCGCACTTAGTGCCCTAAATAGCCGCATGTGGCCTTTAGGCCGCAGGTTCCCACCCCTGAACTAGGCCCGTGTTTCCCAACCTATGGGTCGCGACCATGGGCGTCCGCAGGAAAAAATACAGGGGAGGGCAAAACTATCTTCACATCGCCGTTCGATAAACGGTATTTCACAACAAAAATCATCTGACTGTGCTACTCATTCTTGCCAATCCCAAAGTAGCAAAATAATACAATAAACACAATATTAAACATCACTGAAGTATGCGGTAGGTTGGCAAATACTTTTTAACGGAAGTAGGATTTACATTGACGAACCTTATCAGATGTAACAAATACAGTGAAGATATCACATAATGCCTGTTTGACACATCCATCAATGACGTAATAATACGCTTGTTATACCGAACTATTGTTAAGTAATGATGTTCGATTCATTTAATTTGTTGTAAAACCTTATAGACCCCGGCGTCTTCAATTTACATTCAAGGAATAGTTTTTGTATAACACTGTGCGAATGTTTATTGTGTTTTGTTTTAAGTTGCGGATTCTCTGACCGTTTGCGTTTTTCTTTTTTCCAGGGGGGGGGGGGGGGTTATTTTATTATTTCCCCAAGGATATAAATTGTTGCCCAATAATCATTTCATGACAATTTGGCGTGGTAGTGGTTAATTCTGATTGTGACGTTATAATGTTTGTGTGAGATCACTGTTAAGCGTTGTCTGGCTGATAATGCTTTGAGCCAGCTCTAAGTTTGTTAAAAATAAACGAATATTATTCGTAATAATAAGAATGTATGTTTATGGTTCGCAAGAATCCACAAAACCAAATTTTGAGAAGTATTTGGGTCGCGACATAAAAAGGTTGGGAACCACTGAACTATAGGCTATACGTGTGAAAACAAAGAAAACCGTTAAAGTAGGACACACACAAGGTTGGTAATTATGTCGTAACAATGGACATATGGTGCAATGGTAACAACGGCGGGAAAACTTGCTATTGGGGAGCGTTACAACTGTAATTTGACGTAGTAAGCAAGTAATGGGGGATTGCGGCAGACTGTGGCCGCGGGCCACATTATCATGTAAGACCGAAAACTGTCCGCGGGCCGCTCAAAATCCCGTCGCGGGCCGGATCCGGCCCGCGGGCCGTATGTTGCCCACCCCTGATTTAGAACAACCTCTATTTTGTCGAGCTGGAGATTAGTTCTGCTAAATCAACTCAGCATAGACTAAAATGAACTGCAACAGCAATAATGAAAATCTAGAATTGGTGACTTTGACTTCAGAAAACAGCGACGAAGTAAAAGCATTTCTCACTGCCCACTTCATTAAAGATACACCCTTGTTTCAAATGTGTTCAATGAATGAAGATATGTTGCGCAATGCGTATTTGACACGAATAGATGGAATGCTGGCATGCAACTTGTCTTTTGGATTTCGGGAAAAAAGCACGGGCAAATTAATAGCTATGTGTGCGAACAACCTTTCACCGAGCAAAGCACATTTGGTTCCAAACGTTGGTGACACAGTCATCTATCGCTATATCAATACATTGTGTGATTATGGACAAGAAATCAGAGCAAAAACCTACATAACTTTCGGCTCAGCAAGTGTAAGTCAAAAATACGCTGGAATTGGTCTTGCAACAAAACTCTTGAAGCAAAGTGTGGCAAAAGCTGTCAATTTAGGTTGTGAAGCTATTGGAATGTATTCAACTAACAGCTTTATGCACCGCATAGCTGACAAAATGGGGTTTAAGGTTTTGATGCGATCGCGTTTTGAAGACTTTGTTGATTATGATGGGACTAAACCATTTCATGGTAAGAATGTTGGTCCACATGTAGATCTTGTTGTTTACTACAAGTGGCTAAAACCAGCAGAAGAAAAAAACTCGGTCTAAGATTAAACTTAAACCTGCACCTAATTGTTCAAATTAATTTTATGTTTTGGTCATTTGTGTGCTGTATTATCTTTATCGTATACAATGCACGGTTTAGGTAACGCAAATTAATGCAATACGTTTTAAAATTTCTTTAACACATGGTTGTGTTAAATACGGACCAGACACATATAACATGGGGGTTTTAACTTTAAAATACCGCATCAATGTAAACCGTTTTAAATTCGATGATTCACGCAAAAAAACACCAAATACCCGTTACCCAATGACCTGCTGCCCTTTAAATGGACAAAATGCAGTAACAACAACGCCTTTTGAGGAGGACATTTCGAAATATAAAGCTCCGTTGCCATAACTAGTTGTTACAATTTATGAAAACAATGGACATGCATGCCACTAAAACAAAAAGTAGTACATCGTTCACTACTTCATCGAATTATAGCGAATATCATGAGACAAACGTATCCGACACGTAATTTTTTACACAATGACCTAAAACAGTACATTTTTAAACAGCATTTTTTGATACATTTTTTAAAACAGCGGCTAATATAAAATTGCTATGTGGTACCGTACAGTTTTTTTGTATACTACATGCGTGCTATAAAAAAGTATCCTATAAAGATATTCAATTTTTTCTGCGAGATATTCTAGCTAGTGCTTTCTACCTCTATACAATGCATTACCTCAACACATTTAAAAAAAAAGCGATTTGCTTTAGTTGTTGTTGGGCTAAAAATATGGCAAAATTGAACAGGAAAATGATTACTTTCGTCTTTTTTATGCAGATTTAAAAACGTACAAGGCACAATACTACCTATTTGCAAGATACAGCTATTTGATCGCTTTGTGTATTTTTCTTGTATGCGGCTGTTTTCTATATTTACGACTTTTGTGAGTAAATATTGTAGTGCTTTCTATACCTTCATATATTGTGTCTTTAAACAAACAGAAAAACAGAGAGAAAATGTTTTTGTTAATTGTTGTTTGTAAAGATACTGTTAAATGCAGTTGTGATTCGATTAATGCAAAACGTCGCACAAATATTTAGTTTTTTTACACAGCAAGCAGACTTATTAATAGCTTACTGCAAGGGTGCACATCCTGCGGCCGTGAACGTGTATATTAAAAATATACGTACTGGCGACCGTAAAGTAAATAAACTCTTTGCTCAATATTTGGATTTCAAAATTGTTAGAAATAGATTTTGTTGGGCTGGAAAAAGTATTACCAGCCTAGTAGCTATAGGCGTCAGACTTTTGTACGCCTTCTGAAAGCGATATACATGATGACGTCACAAACAGTTCAGACTGGTCGTCAGACTGTTCAGCGCGATCTGTACATAAAGTTAGAAATTAATTGGTTTTCAAGCTCTCGTTGTACAACATGAACGACAGGAAATTGTGAAAATCGATTCGGAACTTATGTGAAAACAATGTTTCCGCACGACACGCGTCGTATTGCTATGCATTCGGAAAAGTGATAAAGTCGTTTGTAGTTATAGACTAATGGTACATCAACAGTATAGTGCAGTTAGATTGGAAACGTGACGGTTTTTAACTTATTTGAGTTTAGTCATGGTGTCTATTATTGAGTCGAATGACTTTGTAACATTTCAATATAATTGTAACACACCAAGTAATATTGTTTTACATGAGAAGAATTGTTACCTTTAGAGCAGGTCCAAACTGATTTTCGCTTTACAATAGATTTAAATCAGGAATAAAAAAATCTGTTGCAATGAACCCCAATTTGAATATTTCAGACTCATCTCTTTTGCAACAAAGATTGAAGTAACTGATTGCAATTTAGAGATAATAGTTGTAGTAAGAGGTGCTTGGTTAAGAACAGAATTTGAAAAACAACAACAATTCATTTAGAACAACCTCTATTTTGTCGAGCTGGAGATTAGTTCTGCTAAATCAACTCAGCATAGACTAAAACTGGAATGGTGGCTTTCTGATATACTACCATTTTATATATTCTATACGATATTTACCAATTCACTATACACATCATTTGATCTACACATATGATTGTTTTTGTAAACAAAAACGAATGGGTCCCCACACGCGTTTTTGTGCGGATTTACGGTAAACAAATGTTGCGGTGATTTTTAGATTTTTAAGGACAAATTTTTAGAATGCATTAACCCAACAATAAAAAAAATTTGTTCGTATTCTTTTTGCACTCTTATTGTCATATAATTACAAAAACTTTAAAAAAGAACAAAAAAAGTAATTTCAATTGATTCTCTTGCTTTGACCCAGATATTGTGGTCCAAGGTCAGGTTTCAAACACATTTTTTTCCAGAAAGCTGTAACAGTTGTGTTACAGACAGTTTAAATTAAAAAGCAATTTGCTACAAGTGTATACATAACCAATTGTTTTTCATTTAACTTTGTTTCGCAAAACGAGTACCATTGACCTGTAGTAACCTCTCAGGGTGCACACGCCAAACGACTGTTTGACCTTTTGACACCGTTTTCAATAGCACGCAGTCCTTGGTGTTCAACAACACCGTTTAACCTAATTTATACATGCCTTGAGTATTGATTCCTAAATCGATTGCAAAAAAACGCTACGTTATGACGAAAGAAAGCTCTGAACTGTGTTAGTGATACCTACTAGTTGACCTTAAGTAACCCGTGGTCATGCGGCGGCCAACCTGACAACGAGCATTTAAAAAACATTTATCTTGCAAAAATGCCAAGTTTATTAACTTCTGGAGGATCAAGTTTAGATTAATAACTAACATGTGTCCAAATTTAAACAAATTAGAAGCACTCTTTCTTTACCACATGAGCGATAAAAACCAGCGTTAAAAATTTACGTTTCGGGGGCCTGTGGGTGAATCGCTGGGTAATTTGGGGTCAAACTTCAGGTGGACCAAGTTTAGATTAATATCTAACATATGTCCAAATTTCAATAAATTTAAAGCACTCTTTCTTTACCAAGCGAGCGTTACAAACCAGCGTTAAAAATTTTACGTTTCGGGGGCCTGTGGGTGAACCGCTGGGTAATTTGGGGTCAAACTTCAGGTGGCCCAAGTTTGGATTAACATCTAACATATGTCTAAATTTGAATAAATTTGAAGCACTCTTTCTTGACCAAACAAGCGTTACAAACCAGCGTTAGACAGAAAAAAGAAAAAAAAATACGGACAAAAACAATATGTGTCCCCTTCAGGGAAGGGGACCCATAATGAACTGCAACAACAGTAATGAAAATCTAGAATTGGTGACTTTGACTTCAGAAAACAGCGACGAAGTAAAAGCATTTCTCACTGCCCACTTCATTAAAGATACACCCTTGTTTCAAATGTGTTCAATGAATGAAGATATGTTGCGCAATGCGTATTTGACACAAATAGATGGAATGCTGGCATGCAACTTGTCTTTTGGATTTCGGGAAAAAAGCACGGGCAAATTAATAGCTATGTGTGCGAACAACCTTTCACCGAGCAAAGCACATTTGGTTCCAAACGTTGGTGACACAGTCATCTATCGCTATATCAATACATTGTGTGATTACGGACAAGAAATCAGAGCAAAAACCTACATGACTTTCGGCTCAGCAAGTGTAAGTCAAAAAAAACGCTGGACTTGGTCTTGCAACAAAACTCTTGAAGCAAAGTGTGGCAAAAGGTGTTGAAATAGGTTGTGAAGCTATTGGGATGTATTCAACTAACAGCTTTATGCACCGCATAGCTGATAGAATGGGATTTAGGATTCTAAAGCGATCGCGTTTTGAAGACTTTGTTGATTATGATGGGACTAAACCAGGGGTGTCAAACTCGTGAGGGTTCGAGGGCCACATTGCAGTTTGTAACTAATGCCAAGGGCCGCATGAGATTTTTATCTAGTTTTATACACTTAAACCAGGGGGACCTTTTCGCATTACCGATTCTTATTTCATCAGAAGCCGCCAATTACATGCTGGTTTTTGTTTTAAATTTACAGATGTTTATAATATATACCATCTATTGACGGATTTGCCGCACAGTGTGAAGATCAGTCTTAACCGTTTATGACGTCATAATATATTTTGTGACAAATTGGTACCTGTTTTTCGTTTGCACACAATATGCGCACAAAAAGTATGTTGAATATGGATACTAGCCTGGTAATACTCTCTTAGTAACACAAAATCTGTTTGGAGCAGTTTAAAAATGAAAGTTTTTGCCAAATTATTTTAATTACGTCCGCCAGTACATATATTTGCTTTGAGGAATGGTTTAATTACTATCGTTTCTATTCATAACACATGAATTTTTATTTATAAATTAGATTTCTGTTTCACTTTGAAAAGTAAGAAAAAATGATATAATTAAATAAAAATCGGACAAAATACTACTATTGTTGTTGAGTGTTCGTGGGCCGCATTGGATGGCTTGTGGGCCGCATGTTTGACACCCCTGGACTAAACCATTTCATGGTAAGAATGTTGGTCCACATGTGAACCTTGTTGTTTACTACAAATGGCTTAAACCAGCAGAAGAAAAAAACTTGGTCGAGGATTTAACTTGAAAATGTACCTAACAGTTCAAACTGTTTGTGTGATTTGGTGTTTTGTTTGCTGCTGAATTATCTTGGTCGTATACAATGCACGGTTGAAGTGACGCAGTTTAATAAATTGCCCCAAAAAATAGTTTATATTAATTTTGTATTTCATACTAGTTGAGATATTTCGCAAAACACTTAAATGCAAAAAAACTGTGTATTCATTTATGATTTGCAAAATAGATATTTGCAACTCGACAAGTTTAAACACCTCAAATGTGACAAAGATTCAAAGCAAAATGAACAAAGCTACCAAATCAGGGCTTGAGATGGTGACTTTACCTTTAGACAACAGCAATGAAACAAAGACTTTGTTTACTCACAACTTCTTCAAAAACAATCCATTTCATTGGTGCAAATTACTTTAATGACTGAATGAAGACCAGTTAAAACAAAAAGTAGGAGAAATTTCCCGGAAAGCTGCAATTTCCCACGTTTTTCCACAAGTTGGGTACACCTACTGTTAGTGGTAGTCCAGGTTTTCATATGGAAAGCAAGATTCGGTTTTAACATTACAACAGTGTTTGCAGGTTTAGTTTAAGACCTACTAGATTAGTTTAATAGCTGGCCTCATAGAGTAGGTTATGGAACTTTAAAACCATAATATTAGTGGCTAGGTAAATGACGAAGCCTACATTACAGAGTGCTATAAAATTGCTACCTCATTAGCAATAGTACCCCATATCAGGCAATTACTTAACGACTTTAAATCTAAAAAAATGACGAATGATCAATAAAAAAAGGTATATACAACAAAAAGGTTAGACAAAATAAATCGAACATTTGTGGCGTCGATTGTAACAATACGTAGATGTTTAACGATTTATTATAATATTTTTCAAATCTATTGCAGGTTGCATTAGTATGTCTACCCGTTACCTCATTTTTTTTTACAAGTTTATGGGGGGGTGATGTGGTTTTTAGTTTGGAAGCTTGCACATGAAAGATATACCAATTTGATCGAAACCTATAACTGACAAAGAGCTTGTCTGCAAAAAATATTTTTGTCTAAATTACATTGTTCTGCATTGTTGGTTAAAAATTTGTAAAAAATGAGTTTAGCATGTAAATGTTGAGACGTAATTGTAATCAAAATACGTTTTAATAACGTCGTGCGTTGATAAAATTAAGAAATACAATTAATACCATATAGAAAATGTCACAAAAAGTACGTTTTGCTTTATTACAGTAACTGTGCAAGACATAACCTGGCATGACATTTTTCATTTCGATTTTTTGAGTTTCTTCTACGAGGTAATGTTTTGTGCAGCCCTCCACGACATATTTTTAGAAGCGTCAAAAACTGTAGCCAGTCGTTATTTTCAATTTGTGGGTCAGAAACTGGTCAGCCGCTAATTCATACGCAAGTTGTCACAAAAATACATCGAAATAATGACGTGCGCCGGCAGACGTGCAGCAAATTTTTAATAGAAACAACAACGCATCGCAGCCTAACTTCCGGTTATTAGGCACTAGGGTAAACGCATGACAAATGGCGAGGATTTTATAAATTTGTACGATTCAAAGGTTACAAACGTTTTTTTATTCTGCCAAAGTTTTCGTATAGCGCAAGTTAGAAATTTTTTTGACAGGCTTTATCTTCTTGTAAATGTAGCTGTAGAAAACATTTTTGTTTGTTATTTTCATGTTCTTTTTATACAGCATGAACGACAACAATGCATGGAAATCGATTTTCGGAACTGACATAAAAACGATATGTTTCTCGAATTTCGTGAGACAGGCAATGTGTTGCTATGCATTCGGTAACTTGAGAATGATGTTTGTAGTTGCGGACAAATGGCACATATAATCAATATCGCAGTTAGCTAGGAAACGTGGCCGTTTTTTCTTACATTTGAGTTCAGCCCATTTTTAGTTAGGTCAAGGGACTCTGTTAGTGGGTCAAGTGATTTTGTATATTATTGTATTTACCCAAGTGACAGTTTTATAAATGTGAAAGATTATTACTTTTGAAGCATTTGGAGAGTAACATTGGGAATCACTGCGAAACTTTAAGTTAATGAAACATAATTTATCAAGGTTTGTTGTCATAACCTATGAATATTTTCCAGTACATTTTTGCCTGGCTAGCGACTCGATTATGTAACGAAAAGGGATAAAGTAAAGTCATAAGACGAAAGACTTTTTTATCAACTGCGGTTGAAACCTGAGTTGTTACAATTTATTAAAACAATGGACACACCACTGAAACGAAACCTGGACTGAGACAACGACGACAAAGTAAAGGCTTTTATGTCATGTCAGATTACATCATCGATTTCAATTGTTACGTAGTACATTGTTCACTACTTCACCGAATCATAACAAACATCGTAAAAAGACAAACGTAACTGCCAATTTGTACACAATGACCCAGTACAGTTGTGAAAACAACAAGATACGTTTATTAACCGACTTTCGATTGTGCGTTACGGACAACAACAGAACCAATGCAATGAAGACTTCAGTTTTGTGAGACCAATAGGCAGAAACATCTTGCAAATATTCAATTAAAAATGCGCTGCTAAGAAAAGGTTAAAGGTCAATCGTTTTGTGAAATAATAAAGTGAAAAATAAATTAAGCGCAACGACAGTTGGATTTTTACGTCATATGTGTTTACTGAGAAATAAGCTGTACTCAGTTTTGAAAATTGCAAGAAAAACGGGAAAATGAATTACATTTTCGTGAGGAACATATCAAGTAATTTGAACTTTGAACCTAGTGTCTTAATAGTCCAGTAATGTAGCGTGTTTTTTGTTTCAAATACATATTTTAAGTCTATACTTACTCTGGACTTTGTACCAGTTGGGATATTTAGCAATGTAATTAAATGCAAGATATCAACTAAAAGCTTCTGTCTGATCTAGAGTAATTTGCAGAACAGATATTTGCAACTCGGTACGTTGAATGGACAAGGCTACCAAAGCAGGGCTTGAGATGGTGACTCTGACTTTAGACAACAGCCAAGAAGTAAAGACTTTCCTTGCTAACAACTTCTTCAAAGACAATCCAATGGTGCAAATTACATCAATGACTGAAGACCAGTTAAAACTTGTGCTTTTTCCAAGGATTGAAAACATGCTATCGTGCAACCTGTGTTTTGGATATCGGGAGAAAGGCACAAGGTGTTTGGTTGCAATGTGCGCGAATACCATATCACCCAGCACAGCACACGAGGTGCCAAGTTGTGGAAGTTCAGTTCTTTATCGCTATATGAAGTCATCAGGAGATTTTGGCAAAGAAATCGGTGCGAGAACCTACATGACTTTCGGCTCAGCCAGTGTAAGTTCAAGATATGCAGGACTTGGTCTTGCAACAAAACTCTTGAACCAAAGTGTAGCAAAGGGCGTTGAAATAGGTTGTGAAGCTATTGGAATGTATTCAACTAACAGCTTTATGCACCGCATAGCTGATAAAATGGGGTTTAAGGTTTTAAAGCGATCGCGTTTCGAAGACTTTCTTGATTATGATGGGACTAAACCATTTCATGGTAAGAATTTTGGTCCACATGTGGATCTTGTTGTTTACTACAAGTGGCTAAAAGCAGCAGAAGGTACAATCTCGGTATAAGAATAAACTTAAAATTGTATGGTTTTAAATTAATTTCATGATTTAGTGATTTGTGTGCTGTATTATCTTTATCTTATACAATGCACGGTTTAGGCGAGGCAAATTAATGCAATATTTTTAAAATGTCTTTTAACTAATGGTTGTGCTGAATACGAACCAGTCACACCTTACCCTTGGGGCTTGAAGTTCAAAATACCGTATAAATGTAAAACGTTTTGATATAATAATAAGGCAAAAAATACAAATATCCGTTACCACAAACTGTAGTAACAACTAACAACAACGTACTTTAAGGGTGACATTTCGAAATTAAAGGTCAGTTGCCATAACGTATAAACCTGATCCATATACTTTTGCCTGGCAAGCGAGTCGATTATTATCGAGTAGTAAGCTTAAGCTTAAGTAAAGTCCTAATAAGAAAAAACTTTTTTTGCTCAATTATGATTAAACTCTGGTTGTTACAATTCATGAAAACAATGAACATGCCACTAAAATGAAACGTTGTACATCGTTCATTACTTACTCAAATTATAGCGAATATCATGAGACAAACGTATCCGACACGTAATTTTTATACACAATGACCCAAAACAGTACATTTTTTAAACAGCATTTTTTGATACACTTTTAAACAGCAGCTAATATAAAATTGCTATGTGGTACCGTACAGTTTTTTGTATACTACATGCGTGCTATAAAAATGTAGCTTTATTTATATGCAACTTGTTCTGCGAAATATTCTAGCTAGTGCTTTCTACCTCAATACGATGCATTACCTCCGATGATTGGTTTTAAAACGTACAAAACAGAATACTACCTCTCTGCAATACACAGCTAGTTGATCGCTGTCACCTTTCATATTTTTTATGCGACAAACTGTTTTCTATATTTATGACTTTACGATTGAAATGTTGGCAGTGATTTCGATACCTCCATATATTGTGTCTTTATAAACAAGTTAGAGAAAATGTGTTGGTCATTTGTTGTTTGTAAAGATACAGTTAGATGCAGTTGTGGTTCTATTAATGCAAAGTCGCGCCAATATTTAGTTTTTTTACACAGCAAGCAGACTTATTAATAGCTTACTGCAAGGGTGCACATCCTGCGGCCGTGAACGTGTATATTAAAAATATACGTACTGGCGACCGTAAAGTAAATAAACTCTTTGCTCAATATTTGGATTTCAAAATTGCTATAAATAGATTTTGTTGGGCTGGAAAAAGTATTACCAGCCTAGTAGCCATATGCGTCAGACTTTTTGAACGCCTTTCGTGTGCTAACAAAGCGAAATACATGATGACGTAAAAACAGCTAAGACTGATCGTCAGACTGTTCGGCTTGATCTGTGCATCGTTAGAAATTAATCTGAGGGTTTTCTAATTAATTTACATAATGTATGGAATAGGTTTGCAAATATTTGGGTATAGTAAAATCCTGTAATGATATTCTGCTTGTTGTGTTACCACAAATGTTACTCTGACGGATAATTAAGATTTTGCCGGGGTTTTCGGTTAACAAAGTGTGTTCTAGGGTCGTTCATTAACTCAAACACTCATATAGGAGCCTCATACACAGACACGAAATTATTTCATAATTATACCTTCCGTAATTTTTGCATATTGAAATCACGGCGGAAAAAAACAGAGTGAAATAAAGATGCGTCCCCTTCAGGAAAGAAGTCCCTAATTACCCATAAATTGTACCAACAATACTATTTGTATTCATAACTCATATATATTGCCTCCAACAAAATTGTTGTTTTTAGAAATAGGCAACTACGATTTTAAAGCTTTTCCGTTACTTTAGGCCAGTGGTTCTCAAACTTTTTTGACCGCGACCCAAATCTGAGTATTATGAACATCTCACGACCCAAGCCTCAAACATAAAAAAATTTAACAATTTCGAGGCCACGTCGTGGCCGCACTGGAGTCTGCCCATGTCAAAATGGCTTAACGAGTTCGATTTGACAATACTACATAACACAACAAACATTGTGGCTTTGCAGCACCATGATCATTGATAGAAGTGAATCCCAAATCTAAAAAAGGTTCATTGTACGAATACTTACTAATCCTTAAACGGTAACTGTTACATCTCCACGTTCAGTTTCGCATGATTAACTTTTATTCCCCGTGCTATGACGTAACAATCGCCATGTGCGTAACAGTACAATTTGAAGGCTATTGTCGGTATTTTGCAATGATTAGTTCGTTTTACTGTACAACGTGGTCGAGTGAGTGGACTTTACTACTACTACATTAAGTAAATTCGTTTGTTTTTACTTAATGCAGTAATAGTTTGTTTGGGTAGAATTGAATCATAGCGCGACCCATTTTTTGAACCTGCGCGACCCACGTTTGGGTCGCGACCCATACTTTGAGAACCACTGCTTTAGGCCCAATGGTGTTATTTTACCCCTTTTTCTAAACTATGCTAAAAGCGTTTTTAGTGACTTACGTAAAATAAATGTAACCAGTATTACCCTTTGCTTTAAATTAAATCAAACAATTTTAGGATAAAAATGTTGAAGCTTACTTAAGATCGTCTTTATATGGGTCGCGTTCCGAAGTGCTTGTTCTTAGTGCAAGTTCCAAAAGCGTTTCCAGACGATTTGGCATAATGTCTGTAAGCGAAAAGCACAAAGATGGTTGTTTTTGGAACTTTACAGGCAACGTTGGCTTTATCCCAATGGCTCTTAACGTATTTTGCCAATGCCCTACGCAATTACCTCAACAGTATTTTACAAAAAGGTAGCCATTTACCTAGCCATTTTATTGAGGTAGCCATTAACCTAACCAAACAAAGGGCAATAATTAACTACGCATATTTAACAAATCACAAGTTCGGGAAATGTTTATTTCCAGGCTGAAATCAGTGTAGTGTTGTAAAAACAAATTATATTCGCTAAAAAGCATCTTCAGTGTCTAGAAAGCAATAAAAAGGATTAAAATTAGAAAAGGCATTCAAAATAGAAAAATCTAATGTTTCCATTTAACTGTTATTTCAGCGATACTTATTGATTTTTTTACATTAGTGCCATGTAGTACGTTAACTGAGTCACAATAAACTTGTTTGCGTATGTTAAAACATATTCATTTTAATCCTCACACGGATACAGCCTGGCAAAACCTACCTTGCATTCGCATCTTCATTTCAGTCTCAGTGAGGTCCATGAAGTGAAGGAGAAAATCGCTTTCGTTGAGTAGAAAATAGCTCTTTACTGACCTCAGACGGGCGGCGAGGTTGTGTTCATTCATCAACAGATCGAGAAGAAGCTTGCTAGCATAGCTGTGAGTCTAAAAGAAAAAAATCATATATACCAGTAGTTAAGTGTTGCAAAGTTATCCAAATATTTAAAACTGTTGACAAAGATGACTTCGTTTAAACTCGTCATTCTTAACTACATTCATCCTAATATTTCTGAAGAAAACAATAAACAACACATACGAAGCACCAATCATTATGAAAGTAAAATGCAGTATTGCGCAATACATAAACCATAGGAGGCCATTGTACTGCACTACTAATTTTCAAGCAAAAACTGAAAAATCAACATTTCCGTAACCTGTAGTCAAGTGCTGTTACAATTAGCTGAGCATTTAAAAGTGTTGACAAAGATATGACTACATTTAAACTCGCCATTCTTAACTACATTTATCATAATATTTCCAAAGGAAGCAATAAACAACACATATTAAGCACCAATCATCAAAACGTCAAATACAGTATTTCACAATACATAAACCGTAGGAATCCATTGTGCTACGCTACTCATTTTCCGCCAAATAATGAAAAGTCAACATTTTTATGAGCAAGGTGACCCCACTGTAAAACTGTACATTTCAACAATTAATACCAAAATTGTATTCACAACTAATGAAAAATATATTTTTGTTCTACCTCTTCAATTTGCTTGACATATTCTTTCTTGGTTGGGCTGTACACTATCTCTCTTGCTCCCGGAAAACACACAGTTTTTCCACATTCATGAACAACATTTAAATACTTACCAGTGCTCAGAATTTTATCTGCCATCTGAAAAATACATAAGTTGCATTTCTCTAAATACCTACACATACACTATAGATGTTTTTATATCTTCTGAGAATATCTACAAATGGAAAGACAGTTTGGGTGATAAGTTGTTCACCCTCTTTCCCCATTCATAAGCTATAACAAAAGAATTACACAGAACATAAAAAATTAATAATGTTTTAGCAAAAGCATATGAACCATGCTTTAACAAAACGTAACATGGCCTAGAAACACAAAATCAAAGAAACATATCTCCTTTTTCCAATACATCAATGAAAAGTTAAAAAAATGGCTTTTACCTGTTCAAGGTAAACTGGTATCCTGTCTCTGCACAGCGTGTATCTCGATTCCCAATACTGATCATTATAATCCTGTAAAAGCTTGTCTTTACTGAACTTTTCTCTTTCCTCCACAAGAAATTCACTGTAGTAGTCCACGATTTCACCTCTACCAAAATGTTGTCAATGAGATAACAAATCATAGTTCACCAGGCCTATTGAAGGTGTTATACAAGATCAGCTTAAAATCTACCCTACAGTGGGACATGGGCCTTTCTGGGACTCTTCAATGAGATATTAGGGTATTATTCTGAATTCATTTTAAAGGCAACTTTCAGTGGGGTTTTAGACAGAGATATTACTTAGTAAGTAATACTTACTTATATATCCACTTTTCAAGCATCTCCAAATATGGAACGTTTGCTAGTTGTGCAAGGTATGTGTACAGTTGTTCTGCAACTTTATCTCTGAAACACACAGTTCAATGTTTCTAAAGAAAGACGGTGGGATCAGAGATTCACAACTCTGTCAAATTGACATTAACGTTTCTATAAGATATCCACAAAAGCTTTAAATAATTTGTATTTCTTATGCAAACAAAGTACAAGGAAGTACACCCTTAAAGCAAGTATCAAAACTTAACAAACAAATATAAAAGATGCTTAAAGGGACTGTTTCTTAAACCCCACAGCAAATGTGTAATAGGCCACAGTGCCAGAGTGTCAGAATAGTCGTTTTATTATCATAAATTGTGGTCAACAGCAAATTGGCAATAATGTAACCACTGAACTAAATTATAAACACTTTACTTCAAAACAACAAGCTTCAATTGAGGAAATTTCATCATTTTGATGAGACAGTTTGTCACAATATGAAAACAATGCAAATCTGAGAAGTTTTGGTTAAGATTCTGTTATTTTTTGACAATATATGTTACTTACCCAACGCTGCCCATAATTCGCTTGTGTAACAATGTCAGGACCGAGCCCCCAAGGCAGTTGCCTCTTTCAACTGCAATAGCCACTGAAGAGAGAACTGACATCTGTCTGAGGACTGGTTGAAGAAGAAACACCAGACGCTGTAGGGATAAATCGCCACGACGACGGTGGTCATCCAACTGTGCAAGGTTAATCTGGTATTCCTAAACATTGGGTAAAAAAATAGGGTTACCTGTATGTAGTATGATATAATGTAAATGGAAGTAAGAGCCTTTGATAGCTAAGTGGAATGTCCCAATTAGCTACGATGAACACATTCATACTGGGATCAGCCCTGAAGCATCCATGGAGACCAGTGATCACGGCATACTTTTTGATAAATCATGGTAGGCCAGGCCCATATGTAATCAAGCCTGTCTCCAATTCCCATGGCAAGGCACAGGCTAGAAAAATCTACCCTGGGGTGAGATTTGGACCCATGACAGAGTCTTACCGGGACTCTTGCTCCGCCAACTGAGTTACGCAGGCTCAGTGGTGAACCAGCCAAAAGTCGAATCACAAGCAACGTTGCCTGCCTGGTGCATGTCAACTCCAGAAAAGTTGATCGCCAGTTCGACCACATGAATTAGGTCGTTTTTTTGTCAGTAAGGTAGAGAACTTGGAACATATGTGCTACCTTGCCACATGTACAAGCAAAACCTTGCCACATGTACAAGCAAATAGAGGGCTTTTGCTATACATCACAACAAAGATAAAGTTTCGACTCACCCTTATAATGGTTTTCATGGCTGAACACAAGGCATGGTTGACTTTTCCATACTCAAACAAACTTCTTTCTGCAAAACAATAATCACTTGTTAAAAAAAGATGGATAATCATATCCACTAAACAGATCTAAAACGAAAATAATAGACTGATGGCCTGATTCAACACCTTTTTTCTCAATTATTTCATTGCAGCTAATACTAATATAAGTGAAAATAAAATGTGCCACAAAATACCTGCACAGTACCTTAGAAAACTCTTATAAAAGTTTGGTAGTTGGCCTTGTTTCAAAATTTGTGACATTACATACTTTTTTCCAATAAAAACTTCTAATCAAATCAAGGTGTCATTAGTGTTTATTCTCGTATGTATCGATATTACCTTCAATGAAGCCGATGACAATAGAGTAGGAGCTGGCGATGGGCACAACCAAATTCACCATTTCAGCAAGTGAGACATCTACCATACAATTGTCATTAGTCAATATGTACAGTATAAAATTGTTTTTTTCTTTATCAAATAATAAGAGTTAAAAAGCACATGGCATTTTCACATGTTTTTCTAAAATAATCACAATCAGAAACAGCATTAATTAGCTGACAAATTCAGCACACACTTAAATCTGTCTGTATATTTCCTTTTGCAAAACACTTAAATCGATTTCGCCCAAATATATGGCATCTTTAGTCCTAAACAGGAAATAAATAAATAAATCACGAAACAGCAGTTATATCTTAACGAGTTTAGCAAAAAGAGTATTTAAATCCAAACACTGACTGTTTCTTTTACAGATGAGCTGGCCGACAATCTATTTATTAAAGGTCAAAACAAAGGTCATGTAGTAATTTACTCAGTGGAAAAATTTAGCATTTTAAGAACATGTGTTATTACTTTTTTATACTAGCTGGACATTATAATAATCTAAGCATGTCTATCCATAACCAAAGCAAACAAATAGGCAGCTTAGCATTTAACCAAACAAAACTCATCCAGTTTTGATCAATTTATCTTACAACGCATCACACAAAAATGTAAGCATGGCAGTCCTATGTTCTTCTTTTCTCTTACCCATGGTTGGTTCGAGGATAAACCTTCTTGGAGAATACTTATCATCGCCCTGCCTGACTAGAATATGGGTTCCCTCGATCCCAGACAATACAGCCAATAGATCTCGCACCACTGCTTGCTCTTGGAGTCTTAGTGATTGGTTTCCAAGAGTGGTCCCCTGTGAAATGGGGTAATAGCATAAATACATCTTGTCAACAACAGTTATCACACTACAAACAATTTATTCTTGGTTTCTATTTAGTTGCAAACATTATCCAACAATGTAGCACAGTGGTTCTCAATTCATTTTAGGTCATGTACCATCAATCCAATTAAAAATAATAATGGATGATTGAATTTTCGAGTAAGATTATAGTTAGCATACAGAACAAGCATTTTGGCTACAAATTTTGTTTCTTCAATATAAGTGATAACATTATTGACAGCTAACTCTGAAATATTTTGACTTCAAACATCATGGACAAAAGAGCATCACGAGGAACTGCTGTAGCTTCAATTGTTTTTTGCAGTAAAAACCAACACTAGTCCAGAATCATGTGCAAGCTATTCACAATACAAATATTATTAGTATTTAAAAGATTGTTGATATACATCACATTCTAAAATTTAAGCAAGATGTTTACTGTTGTGGAACGCAACCGCGCTATTCCCGAGCACGTGGCTCATGGCATTCTTGTGTAATTTTAATTGCTATCCGTTGTTTGTGTGTACGCGCTTGATTTGTGCCTACTGCAGGAATGTAATTGGTGCATTTGCAATAACTTCGTGAGCCTATAAAAGGCTGTTCACTTACCATGTTACGATTCTATTTTACTGATTTCGAATGAATACAACCTAAGTTACAACAAGCAAACTGTGCTTATCTGGCCCTGTAAGGAAGCAAGGCATTGTTAAAAAAAATATATATTTTGAAAAGTATGATAAACATTAAAAGGCTAATAAAATTGACACCGAAAATTTCAAATCAGCAGCAAAAAGGGGAATAATTTATTGTGTCACATACCGTATGTTGTGTGCTGGTGTCGAATGGAAAATCATATGTTAAGTGTCTTCGTTTCATCGGACCAACAAGCCATGGAGGAGGTGAAGGTACAACATGATTTGGCGCCCTCGACTGGTGGCGATCATGCAGCATTTTGCGAATTGCTTCTGCAGTGAGCTGACCAGTGCCTGTTATTGCAGCTTTTTCCAGGTTGCTTCGAAGCTTAACAAAAGATAAAATATTTTATTTTAAAGAACATGTCCAATTCTGAACTTACAAGTCAAAACCTAGTGCATAAACCCTAGGCCAAACAGATCAACCGTTGTACACAATAGACCTAGGGTTTATACACTGGGTTTTGAGTTGTATTGATGTAGAGAACAGTAATCACCGGAAAACTGCTACTGTAGGTGGATTTTAGTGATGGGACGATACCAGGTTTTGAAGCGAGTACCGAGTACGAGTACCACATGTATATACCTTCGATACCGAGTACCGACTATGATTACAGAGTACTTAAGTACAGTGTTGTACTTAGTTGTATATCACTGGCTAATTTATCTGTCATGGCCGGGGTACAGGCATGCGCACACACACATGCAGAAAAATGTAATCTCCATACGATAGTGAAAAAAAAAATATGAAAAAAATAAATAAACGTAACCTGGCGGAACTTTTTTCCAATTTTATGCTGTCCGAAGCAAATATTGGCATAAAGTTGCACGTATTCTTATGGTGTAAATGGACCTTCGGTACTCGCACATTGGTATCAAAAACTGAGACAAAAAATTTCGATACTGAGTACGAGTATCGATACCACTGAAATCGTTCGATACCATCGATACCGAGTACCGGGTACCCGTCCCATCACTAGTGGATTTTAGTTCAAACTAGACTTTATTTTTTCCATTCTGAACTTAAAATGTTTTTGGCTGGTTTAATTGATACTTACCCTAGTTGCAATAAAAAACATTTAGCTATATACATTTCTATTTAATTATTGTTCTATCCATTTTATGTCTTTTTCACTTTATTAGATTTTGATTCCACATGTTACAACAAAAACATAACAGATTTTTGGTTAAAAGACCACCAAAAAAACAACAAGCAACACTTTAATGGATATTTAAAGTTATACAAGATTTTCAGGATGGTTAGTTTCATTGAGATGTGAATGAAAAAAATCATAAACTGCATACATTTAATTTCACTGACAAAATGTTCCTACCTCAATCAGCTCCTGAGCAGTAAGTTTTGATCCAGATGGTGGAAGAGTGACTAGAGATGATCCAAGACCTCCTGGTGGATGATGAGGAATTAACTTTGCTGCATCACCTTTGTCATCTGCACAGGAAACCAAAGTGTCCTTAATCTCTTTGTTTTCCATGATCTCCGAAAGCAAGTAGACAAGAGAGTCAACATTTCGAACACTTGAAAAAAATATTTGTTTGTTTTCAAGGTATTTTTTATGCACTCAAAATCATCTTTTAAAAAACTCAGCTTTAAAGCAACAAAATAGGCAAGTTTAATGCTTTATGTTGTGTTATAGACAGTGAAATAAACAAACTTATTGGATATATATATACATATATATATATATACCAGAGATGTAGAGTTGTTTACAATTTTCTGACTTACACTCCACTCAATTAAGTAAACCAATTATGACTCCAACCAAAACATTTAACATTGTCAGGACAAAGTGGTATTTTTTTATCCAAAGTCAATTTTGATGTACAATCAGAGAGCCTTATAAAATGCCCTTCGTATTTTTGAAAGACAAACCTTTATTCACATCACTGATGATGGCATGAGCATTGGCCGAAACGTTTGAACAATAAAGCATGTCGCTTTTTACATCTATTTGGGCCGTTATTTCACCATTAAAGTTATGAACAGATCCGTATATGGTGTCCCAAAGCCTTTATTCATGTTGCACTTGTACAAATTATAGCTGTCTTGTAATAAAATTGCAAAAGTTTAGGTGGTCAAAAAAATCTATCATATTTAAATTACCAACACGACTCCACTTTAAAACTGCAACTTTGATGATTCTAAATAACATGTTAGGCTCCACAACCCTAATACACACATTTAAAAAAGCATTTTGTATTAGTTGATTTCCCATGTTTTGTTCCATACACTTACTTTTTGGCCTTTAACTCTTCATATTTGTTAATAAACTCTTGAGGTTTTGCAGCATTTTCTGAAATACGAACTGTTGCAGTATGGGTGTTAACCTGTACACAAACCAAAACATAAAAGTAAAATTTAAAATCAAATCAAAATTTGAACAATGTATACCTGGGTGGTTCGAAATGGTGTTCGATTTTTTAGCAGAAGGTCTGATATTTCTGCAGCATTCTGTCCCTCACTTGCTCTACAAGTTGCATTAATATGAGGTTGTAATTTGGACAATATAATGTATTGTTTGTAAATCCACGTAAACTAGGTATAGCTTATGAAAAATGATAGTGTGGATTTTTAAACTCAGTCGTTTGGTTACCTAAAAAATCGTTAGTTTAAACCTCAACAACCAACAAATAAACTTACTTTAACAAATAAATCAGCTGATTTGCACAATGGTGAATTCGGAACTCGTCGCTCATGGTCGTAATGTTGCAAAAAATGCTAATTACAAGTTTACAAAAGTAAACACGTTACCAAAACAAACCGACAAGTGTCAATCAAATTTATCCCGCGAGTCGAGTTAGATTAGTCGTAGGGTGACGCTAAAGCACACAGCGACAGGGAAATTTTGCAAAAACCACAATAATATATAAATGTTTAATTCAAAAATGGAATAATATTGTATACAATATTTGCCTTTTAACTAAAGAAATCATTACTGGTGGACAAAATATTTTTTTAGCCTAGAATAGTGAATAATTTTTAACGTAGGCCTACACCTGTTTGACAACTACACTTTTTTACTCTCACGTCCCGTCTTTTTTCTGTGGCCCTGTTTTGCAGGTACCGTATTTACTCGATTGTAAGCCACGGCTTATATTGTTTTTTTTACCTGCCGTTTGCGCGGCTTATAATCGGGGGCGGCTTACATTATTTTTTGGACAACGAGGACCGCTTTCAATCGAGTAAATACGGTAGCCTATTCGTCCAACACGAAAATATTTTATTCGTTTTTTGCACCTAATATTTTTTTAGCGGATGTCAACGACGATTTCTAGTTTTACAAGTTACAATTCTTTTATTTGCGATATGGGCTGCGATTGATTCGCATAAAATGAATAATATACATGTAAGATCAAAGCGAAATGGTAGGCCTACAGAAACACGATAGCCAAGCAGTTAATTGCGTTTCACAAAACTGAAAAACCATCAGTAAGTGCATTAGAAAGTAGGTTTATGTAGCTAATGAGACATTATGAAGCTATTTTACAAGTGCGTATCAATGGTTTCTTTATTGTCCATATCAAAGACCGGATTCAAATGTCCATCATCGCACACGTCATCAGAGCAACACTCAACATCAGATGAACTCGCACTATCACGCTTCTTAACAGCTGATGACGTCATACTGGTGACGTCATCGTCGGTCTGGCCCTTACAACAGCACTTGCAGAGAAGGTACTTGCTCATAAAAGTGTCGTATGGCTGCAAAGACCGCATGGGCAAGGGTAGAAATTCCCAAGTTCTCATTGACGCGGGAAGCCATAAAGGCCTGCGTTTCTGTAGGATGTTTACCACAATCACAAAAATAGCAATGACAGCCACTACTATTATCACAGAGATTAACGCCCACACGTTTGCTAAGGATAGGGCCAGGAGGACCAATGGAAAGACAAAGAATACAGATACCACGTAAAGCACTGCAAACCACCTATATTCAGCAGTGGTGTTGCCTAAAAACTTGGCGCCTGCGATGGGGATTCTCATAAACGGAATAGGATACCACACTAAAATACCAGACAGGTTAAAAAATAAGTGAATAAGAGAAACTTGAAGAGAATACTGCAGCCTAGACGGATCGCTGGCAAGTGCTGCTAAGATACTAGTGGTCGTTGTGCCAAGGTTGGCGCCCAGAGTGAGCGGGTACATTCTTTTTAATTGCACGACACCAATGCCTACAAGAGGGGTGAGAATTGAAGTAAATACAGAGCTGCTTTGAATCACAAACGTCATTCCAGCACCGAAGAGAAGTGCAAGGTATCCTGGAAAAGACAACATTGTAAATCGATAAACATCGTAAATGTTAAAGGCAGCAAATACAAAGACTGCTGACTTCTGCAAAACGTTTTATGATGTTGTTGGTTTCGAATCCGAACAAAGATTGTAGGTTAGGTGCGTTTTAATGTTTTGCCTTTGGAATCTTGTCTTTAACTAAATACTTTGGATCGATTTTTTTAATACTCTACAATAGCAGCCGTCGATTTAAATTCCTAATACATTTTAAACCAAAACAAAAAAAATGTTTTTGTGACGCTGTACTCCTTAACGCTTTTTGTAACGCTTGGAACGGACCTGTTAATGAAAAATAGAAAAAGAATATACACTTTCTTAGGCTAAAATAGCCTAAAACTGACACCTACCTGTAACCCAACCGAATGGGTACCTAAAGTTGGTATTAATAAGCTTCTTCACCATTCTAGACACACTCCCGTGCATCATAGAGTTAAGAACTTTCACCATAACTATAAGACAGGTGCAGAGAATAATCAAAGCCATAAGTAGGAGAATCACACCAGCTACAACATCAGATAATCCAGTGTTTGCAAAGAGAAAATCTTCAGGCGATTCACCTACAAAGCAGAAAACATTTTTTATGCAGTTGTCCAGAATTATGTGACTTTCTGTTTATTTGGTGTTGTTGTCAAAGTTTCTGTGACTTTGTTAAGTTTGCTGTTGTGTTACTTTACAATGTTTATGTTGTATAACCGTCACCAATGTGACCGACTGATCAGACTGCATGCAGCGGTTCTTAACCTTTTATTGGATAGAAGTCGGCATAAATCCCCAAAGTCGCATATTTCAAACACAGATTCTACAACAACAACGAGCTCGAACATTTATTGTAAGTATTAAGCATTTGCCGCTCTTTTTTATTACTAAAAATAAAAATTTAACGAATATACATTTTGTTGCACGTGTATATAGATCATACACCTGTCAATATTATCCACATCAGTTGACAATTAATACACGGCAAATGTTTATTTGCGTTATGTGAAAACTGTGCAATGTTGCATGAAGCTCCGAGTTTTGTTGACTTAGCAGAATCCAAACATTTACACAAGACAGGAGTGCACTTACACATTCGTACTCCCACAGAAACCTTTTGGAGTTCAGTCACGTTTACTTCCGTTGTGATGTTTTGTCCATTAATCACATTAGTTTCGTTTATTAGCTTGGTAACGTTGATATAACCCGATGCAGTTTCACACCAAATCTGATAAAAACACAGAATCCTGAAAGAATCATTAAGATGTGTAAAATCGGTCACTGTAATTTTTGACAGCTCGAGCTGTCTAATTTTCCAGCATAACAATTCTTAGCTACAGTGATTGCGAAACTTATTTGATCCAAAACATGTTTGAATTGTGCAGATGAAAAACTCGACCATTTAGAGGTCATTATTACGGCACAGCTACTTCTGCCAAATGTAATGTCAAGCTTAGTTTAAAGTAGGTAAGTACCGAACAATAACCTTCTCACAAAATATGTTTGTGTCCAAAGTGCCCTGTAATTTATTGTCCTAATTGTTATTGAGTTTTGGAAATGCAAGTGAATCTGCTTAATTATTTTCAAATATTTTTAGCATGACGAAGGAAGCAGAAAATGAAGCTGAAATGCACGGAAAGTGAAAACTTTGAACAGGTTTACTTAATCGTACTTTGATCATACTCGAGTTCTTCTCCAGAGGCACTTCCTGAGCAACCAGAGTGATGACTGTTTTGTTAATTTCCACAATGGACTTGACGAACGGATTTGTGATGACCTGCTCCAAACAACTTACTTGTACTCTAAGCCTATTATCATTTCTTTTTCAAACAATAGCTTTTCAAATATGTGCAGTTTAGGTATTTTCAAATAGTTTTAATTCTGATTCTCTATGTTCTGGTATGCAGCTAAAACTCAACTAATAACAGTTAGAAAACGGTTTGCTTCGTTAATCTTAACGTGTATAGCCTATTTCCATTGCTAGAAATAGTAAATTTGTATTCATAAGGTGAACCCTAAACATAACCTGATTTGAACAGGAAAACATTAAAGAAATTACACGAGTGTAGCGGCCTCTCTCACTACGATTATCATGTTCTTGCATACTACATCGAACGGGCCACTTTGGAAACATTGAAAAAAAATCGAGAACCAAGTACTGCTCTGCAAAAATATAACTCAGAACCTTCAGCATGTCAGGGGCGTCCGCACCCCCTTGAATGTGAAAAGAGTCGATGATCGCCTTCGTCAGCGCTTGAAGGTAACCTGACACAAATTCCAAAGGAAGAAAGACGAGAACGGATAACAGATTGAAGACATCATGGATGGTAGCTCCAGCGAAAGCCCTAGACAGAAAGTAGACAACACACACAAAATCGTTTAAATCGGATAATTAAATAGGCTAGATTAGTTATGTTATCAGTAGTTTCAAACAATTTTGTTGCAAAGGAACCTTTTATTAAAAGTTCAAGTCTGTAAATTCGCAATACCTTATCGCAGCTGTTTTGACTAAATGCTAAGCTTACATTAAAAATAAAATCCATGTTTTGAATTTTGGTCTCAAACATGCTTAAAAACGGTTAATTCAAATCGATTTTTACTACAATGGTATTTGATTGATAAAAAAACAATTCGGCATAAATTTTAGGTTAAAATTGTTGTTTGGAAGCCCACCGTCTGAATTCCTGCTTATCCAGAGACTGCGTTAGCGACACAATAGTGTTGGTGACCGAAGTTCCAATGTTGGCCCCCATCACAATGTAAACGGTATCCTGCACCTCTAAAACTGTGAGGTGAAAGGATAAACATTGTAAAAGTTGCAATGCACGTAAACCACCTTTATTTAAGAGCTTGTAGAAATGGGAACAAGAAATTTGCATCAAACACAGGCTGTTAAAATTACAAAAAAAGTTTTATGTTTGAACCTGGATTATTCTGTATTTACAGCTGTGTGAATTGCTCGATCAGACTAGTGAGCTGTAGTTAATCATTACACTTTTGTTTTATGACACACCTATACGAGTTGGTTTTGTACTGTCATAAACATTTATAAAACCACAAAAATACCGTATTTCTCAAACAACCGAAGTTTGAGATGTACAATGAACATGCTTCCAACGTACAATGAACAAACTCTCAAAATTGACATGTTTTAAATTAAAATGTTTTTTGTAAAAATGTTAAACGCATCGGCGGTGGTGCATGTAAACAGCATAGCAATGTCAATAAAGTTAAACAAGTCTTACTTCCGGAGGCTACCATGGTAACGACAATAGAAATCGATGTGGAAGAACTTTGGATGAGCGCAGTGACCAGCATTCCGATAATTAAACCAGTAATGGGGTTTTTGAGGAAAGACGAGTTGGAAAACAAGTCTCCAGCTGCCTTTCCGGCTACAAAAAAAAGCAAGTGTTACCGTTTTGTTTCTATATCAGTAAAAAAATCTGCTAAACAGGTATTTGGCTATTTGGGGGCAAATATATAACCGTACACTAAATATCTTTTGGTCAGTGAAAACGTAATGGTTTGATTTTGCTAGATATATTATACTAATAAGAGCTGCACATATTCATTGTCTATTAAAACAACAACATCTTTAAACGATGCTGAATTTCAAAAACACAAACCAATCAGTCTTACCCAATACTTGGAAAGCGTCTCCCAGCATGCTAATAGAGCAAATGAACAGGTATAGGCAACCCAGTACAACACATACTTTCACAGTGGAAACCATCACAGTTTGAAGCTTGGCTTTGCTTGTTTTTTCACTCCACCGAACATAGTTTGCTGCAATAACATGCAACTATGGTAAAACTCGGAGCTAACAGCAAATACTTCTCGATGTGTAAAGCGTATAGTATATGTACTAATTGCAAATTTGTATATTGGTTTGATATTCTTTGAAAAACAGATGGGAGATATGTGCAACAAAACTAACCATCATCGAAAACATTTGCATTCCAGAAATCATCAGGTTTTGTTTCTTTACCGGTCTCTGTCTCTTTTGCTTCATCTAAACAAATAATACATGCACGTATCATGATAACATATAGAATTACAAGGTATACAATTATAAGTGAGCTTATATCTATAAGTTTAAAGACTTTAAAAATTGGGTTTACGAAACCAACTTGGTTTATAACTTTGCTTAGTTTAGAATTGCTATTAAAGTAGCGTAGATTGGTTTATTATTTTACTGATAAAATTACCAGCTGGTACAACTAAACGCGCATAGTATTTGCAATATTATGATGGAAAGTATATGAGACATTATACAAACAACAGACAGTCTGCATCCAGAAGCCAACTGCTTGTGCGCCATCATTCAAACGTTCGACAAAGGTATAGCTTCAATTGATCAGTTTATGCCAGTTTAGTTTTTTTTAAATATGTTTTGCAACCACACAAAACTTACCGTCTTTTATTACTATCTCATCAACAATGGGTGACGTCGAACTTGTGCTGCATACCAGTTTTTCACGCATTTTGTAAAATCAATAATGCTAATTGAAAGACTACACTAGTTTATAAACGTTAATGTTGACCATACATATAACATTCAACAAAGAATCATAACCTTTTTTCTTTCGTTTACCTTTCGTTTGAAGATTTCGTATCTTTAACACACAAATGCAGCATAACTTTAAACTTGTTTTACATACTCATATCTACCCGTAAAGCATGTCAAGTTCACCCCTTTAAAGGTACATTTACCATCGATGAAAACCTCACTCTAACATGCTTGCAACGTGTGTGATCGTTGCGAAACCGAGTTCGATTCACCAAAACAAATAAACGGGTGATGTCACTTAACACATTGGGAAATACAGTTTCGATATATATACAGCTATAGCTGTTCTGTCAAAATGGGAATAAAAGAGCTATTCAAGCCAATTTTGTTTGCAATAACCAAACAGCACAAAATGCTGATTGGACAAGTTTCTCGATTTTGTGTCGTAAACGCCATTAAAAAAACTTTACGCCAATCGTAAATGTATTTGCTGATGTGGGGTTTATCGATTGTAAACAAGATGTCAGCCAGACTTGTGACGGGCACAACACAGTGGACATATAAAGTTACCTTTGCAGCACATAAACGACTTGGTTTGGGTAATATTTAGCTATTTTGCTGAACTTAAATTTTATTACAAATTTGCCAGGTTTGTGGTTTGTTTGGATTCAAACATAGAAATCATGTCTTGCAAACAAGTCCACGACTAAAATTGATATTCGAATTTCTAAAATTGAGAGCTGGATTCTGCCCAGTATTTTTACTGGAGCCAGCCTCACCAACGTTGGCGCCAAACCGTGAGGCATTTGGGGATACATTTCACGTCAACTGGCACGAGTTTCAGCCACTAGGTGGTCGCGATGTGGTCACGCACATCGATTCTCGGCTACGTCAGTTAGGCAGAGCCCACACTGCTCGCATTGTGGAACCACATAGCGACAGAGTGGAAAAGGTGAATCGACACCATTCGTACCATTCGTGTAAGGTTGTACCAGAAGTTTTTTGCCTGGTTCATCAATCAAATAGTAGTCCAAAGGGACGTGTCACGGTATCAACCGCGCCAAGTCACGATCGAGGCCTTATCTTTAAAAAAAGCTAAAAGCATTAAAAAAACGTTACTCCTAGAATATTTTGAGGCGCATGGCATTTGCTAAAATCACGCGGGGCGATTTTTTTGCTTTTTTAGCATTTGCACGTTAATCTGTTGTTAATTAGGCGTTTTTGCGACTGTTGCAGTAAGATGAGCCAAGTGGCCTTTTAAAGTTCGTGTTGTGTTGTGCAGAAATGTTTGCAGAGTATAAATCGGAACGTCTCTCAGGGTATCATTCTATACTCACGGTACCAACTATTAAAAGTCTTTAGGGTTTTTAGAGTTCCTGTTCCAGCTAATCTCTAGCAGTGTGCTCAGAACTATGCTGTGAATGTGATTGGGCGCTTTTTAAGCATTCCATTTGAATGAATAAACCAGCGTTTTGGGGGTCCGCGGTCCTTTGGGGTCCGTGAAGTTTTTACACTACAGTTTTGCTCAGAGGAGTCTAAAATATTATTTACCGAACCTGTGAAGTACAAATTCAACAAAAACCTTATTTTCATTTTACCAAAGTCTTGTAATATTCAGAATCCGACCGTAAGAAAAATTTGGACAACCTGTTGTGTTCTCTGTTATTATTTCATTTTAAAGCCTAGGCAATAAATTCCTGAAGCGATAAAAGAGATGTTATGCTGTATTGTTGCAAATAAGTTCAAGGACAAGCTTTAAAATCTTTTTATTTCGTTTGCTAGCGGTGTTGTGGTAGTAAACGTTATAGACTTTCGTGGCTTCAGTGATAAGACCAAAATATATTATTGCGTTTTTTTGTGTGTTTAACAAACTAAATAGGCGTTTTAAAGCATTGACTACTGTTTAATACTGAAGTGACAACATTAGCCAAAAGATAGGATAAAATAAGTTTAAAACCTTCTCATTTTATTTGCTTGTGTAATTGCGGTCATGTAGTTAAATACCCTTCAGTGGCCCTCGCTTATCAGATCAGAATATATAAATTTTAGTGCGTATCAACAAACTAATCTAGGCGTTTACAAACTGTGACTATTGTGTAAGATCGTGGTGTCAACAAGCTATAATTGTTAAGTCAGTCTAAATTTTCTTTGATGTTCTAATAACAAACCGTTTTAATAAGGATCGTTTTTTGTGAAACCGTTTTGCTGAGGAAAGCCAAAGAAAAAATATCTCATTTGAAACCGATATTAAACACTTCGTTTAAATTATTTTATTTTTACGTTTCACAACTTTTTATCGACAGCGCGCCTACTACTTGTTTGCCTTTTGCAGAAACTTACGGTGCCTATTTATTAAGGCGAAATATATATTTCTGTTATTAAAAGAAACGATTTATGCTTTTTATCTGTTTTTATGAAACAGTCCAATATTCTACTGATCAGAAGCAAGAATCTTTCTTTTATACATTTTATTGTCTGCGGAAGATTCGTTAAATAACAAAACTGTTTCAGCTAAAGTTCATGGAGATAAAGATTGTATCCATATTAAAAAACATTCACCGGCCATTGCTACGTTTTAAGATTATCGTTTATCTGTTTATCCATTTCAGCTACAAGTAGCAGGAGTGCTAAGTTCAAAATAGTTCTCGTTGGTTTACGCGATAGCAAACCCATAAAAAGTTTAAGTATAACTTCAAGTAAGAGAGAATAAAACTTGAGGAATGATTTTTGTTCTTGTCAAGTAAAACACTAATAATTAAAACCAGTTTAAATCTGTTTGGAACACTATATGCGGGTCTGTTTATAGGTTTAATGGTAAAAATAACGGCCCGAATAGACGTAAAAAGCGACATGCTTTATATTTCAAACGTTTCGTCAAATGCTCGTGCCCTCATCTGTTTGTCTGTTGCTTAATAACTTAGCATTTAAATAATCGCAAAATATAATTTCCAAAGGCAAATTTTCAAAGCAAATGCCCAAAACAAAACAAAAGCGAAAAACAAAAATTTCATGTGCTTAAGATTTGCCGGTAGATGAAAGTAGCTTTATCAAGATATGACAGCGACATAAGCTTACGCACTGTAGCTGCGCCTGCGGATACACATCACCTGAAATGCGGGTTTCGCTCATCTTGTGTGCTGACGTGTAGTTAATCCGGGTATTGTATCACTCACATTTAGAAAAATATCACATTTAGAAACAATATATCATCTTGTTGGTTCTTTCCGAAAATCAAAAATCTTAACTTTCCTCCAGCTCATGGTGTGAGTCATATACTTAGAAAGTGTAAAGAAAGTTTTCGATTTCAAGTTTCTACTTGGTAGGTGGTGGGTTGTTCTGTGTTTTATTACGAGGTAAATAAAATTCCAGTGTTGAACGAATGTTTTTGTGGGCCAAGGAGGGAGGTTACATATGTTTTAGCTCTGCATATTGTCAACTGTCTGACAGGACCGCATTTTGTAAACAACTGAAATATTTAAAATTCGAAATCGTGTTTGTCTAGGATAAATTGCAGATAGTTTAAAAAATTGGTTGTAGCGAGGCTGAATTTTCACCATAGAGAAGTTAATGTTACGAATGTACGAAAAGTAGTATAGTATATTGTAAATAGGTGTAAAAAATGAAAAGTGACACGTAGAATGTGAGCAAATGCGAAGTTAAAGATGTTTCGTTAGTTATAAAACACTGGATTGACAAAATAAGATCTGTATTTTTATTATGGAAAGATATGCTTTCTTGACAAAAAGTGGAACAATCTTGCTCCCCAATGCGCCCAAGAGCGTGGGAAACTATAATAAATAATAAAAAAAATGCTTTCTTAAAAGGAACGAAAAGAATTCGTTTAAATTCAGGCAAGGGAAAAAGAAGAGCAGCAAAATAACTTTTGTTTGTTTATACATGCGCTTTTTTAAACAATTTTTTTCTTCTGATTATGACGAACGTTGCATTCTATGGGAAGTTTGTTTGGCTTTGAATTTGAGTTCTTGTGGTTACACGCATTAGTGACGTCATTTTTCGTGTCCGTCACCTTGTATTTTTGTAAAACTCATGTTGCTAGACGTCGATCACGCCCTAGCCACGCCAGTATCGAATGTTTTCCACTGATTCGCGGTTCACATGCAAACGTGTTTCCGCCAATGTTTGGTTACGTAAAACCTGCTTTATTTTAGGCAGGAAATGTGCAGAAGTCATGAAAACTTTTCCAGTGCAATCAGGAGTTTCGTGTTTTAAACTGTCGATAATTTTTGCGAGTAAAGACTTTCAAAACATGTCAGTCTGCATATCACAACGGTTTGTTTTCGCTACGTTTGTCTGGAACAGTGGTTTTCAAACTTTTTCATTATTTTTTCAAAACGATCCCTTTGCCATTATATCGAGGACTCGCGGACCTTAAGCTTGAAGGTGTATTTTAGAAAAACGAAAGTAGATTTGCAGAATTTTAGCTTATTATGCGAAATTACGCATAACAATGATCCAAAGGCGGCTTGTGACATCACAGACAAGACAGAAAACATCACGATAGTGCGCGAACAATTGCAGTTTTGCTAGTTGTCATGCAATAAAGGCTATTGTTTAGAAAAAAAAACAACTGATTCAGTGTCACAAACTGCTAACGTTTTTGCCATTTTATATGTTATTAAACTTGTTTTAGTTGAGGCCCTGTTCGGTGTGACCATCTCAACTTTGGTTTTAGCGGTAAGCCGTCAGTGCAGGGTGACCTGGTATTTACCAAGTTAGGGGCGGTGATCCCGCTATAATCGTGGTTAGGGTTGGGTAAGCTTACTTTATTTAGTAAAAGTTAATCATCTCGCTTTTCCCAACTCCTAGGCCAAATTCGGGATCCCCTAACTAATTTCGGTTACACAAGTTTCAAGTGAACAGAAACTCACTCAGGCATCAGTTCCTTGTGCTGTGATGTCATTTTAGCGTAACATTTAGTAGTTTTGGCGCTTACGGCGTCATATGCTGTCCTTTTCCAATTTGTGTTGACTTTTGCTTTACAAAACCCGGTATCGAAACAATGACGTAGTAGTGGCGTGAGCGTGACATCACAAATTAATCAATAAAAACGTCATTGTCAACTTCTGCTCAGCTATGTCACATCTAAATTTTTTGGGTATACTATAGTATTTCTATTTAAGAGCACATGCACAGTTGTAACAAGCAATTTAGTAAATCGTTTTATGTTTTAAATAAAGCAAAATTATGGAAAACAATGCAGATTTAAGTCTAATTAAAACAAAGTAAATTAAAAAAACTGGTATATCGAGGTCTTAGCTGTCCAACACATTTAATTCTTGATTGGCGTTTTTGCGACTGTTGCAGTAAGATGAGCCATGTGGCCTTTTAGAGTTTGTGTTGTATTCTGCAGAAATGTTTGCGGAGAATAAAATTTAAAAGTTTGTCAGGTGTATTTTTTCATACTCAATGTAGCAATTATTAAAAGACTTGAAGGTTTTTTAAACTACAGTTTTTCTGAGACAAGTCTAAAATATTTTTTACCGAACCTGTGAAGCAAAAACTCAACAATTTTTTTTTATTTTACCAAAGCTTGTTTTGTATTCACAATCCGACCGAAAAGAAAATTTAGACAACCTGCTGTGTTCTCTGTTATTATTCCATTTAAAGCCTATAGACCAGTGGTTCTTAACTTTTTTCCTTGCTGCACCCCTTTCAAATCACCAACCAATTTTAGCACCCTCTTTTGTAATTGCTTAAATAACAAAACCATTGTAATTTAGTTTTTATACAGCACCCCCGCACGCCCTAGGAACAGTTCTAGCACCCCTTGGGGGTGCGTACACCCCTGGTTAAGAACCCCTGCTATAGACAATAAATGTCTGAAGCGATAAAGGAGATGCTATGCTGTACTGTTGCGAATAAATTCAAGGACAGGTTTAAACAAGTTTTGAAATCTTCTTGTATTTGCTAGCGGAATTGTCGTATTGACGTTAAACAGCCTTCAGTGACTTCACTTAAGATCAAAATATATTAGTACGTTTTATTGTCTATTAACAAACTATATAGCCGTTAAAGCTTTGACTACTGTTTAATAGTGAAGTGACAACAGCAGCCAGGGTAGGATAAAATAAGTTTAAAAATCTTCTCATTTTATTTGCTGGTGCTATTGTGGTAATGTTGTTAAATACCCTTTGATGGATCAAAAAAAATTGTAGTGTCAATAGGCGATAAGTGTTAAGGCATTCTAAATTTGATTTGATATTTTAAAAACAAACCGTTTTAGTAAGGATTATTTTTTGTGAGACAGCTTCGCCAACGGAAAGCCAAAGAAAAACAAAATTTCGCAATCGAAACCGGTGTAAAACACTCATTGAAGAAGGTCATGTCATAGGCGCCGAGTAGGCGGTGGCGGGGTGGCGCCGCCACCTTGGGTTTTTAAAGCACGGTGTCGGCCAACGTGGATTTTGGTAAGTTTGTAGCTTTATCGTACGAAATATCGTCAAATCTAAGGAAATTGGGAACAATTTTGCTTTAGAACAAGCGTGCTGGCGATACAGCTCAAAACGTGACTTAAAACTCCAACCTGTTTTGGTTAGTGCCTTGTTTATGACGTCAAACACACAATTGTCTGTCAGTGAATGTTGGACCTTTGTTGTATACAATGCAAATGTGTTGTAATAAATGGGTAAACCTGACAACATTTTCAAACATTGCTAAGCCAATGACAAACGTTATAGCAACGTGTCACACTCGCAGTTGTAAACTAAACATTATTTCAATTTTGTAAAAAAAAAAAATTCAGATTTTGACGAACGTTGCATTCTATGGGAAGTTTGTTTGGCTTTGAATTTGAGTTCTTGTGGTTACACGCATTAGTGACGTCACAAAAAGTGACGTCATTTTTCGTGTCCGTCACCTTGTATTTTTGTAAAACTCGGCGCCTATGGGTCATGTTGCCAGATGTCGATCACGACCTAGCCACGCCAGTATCGAATGTTTTCCACTGATTCGCGGTTCACATGCGAACGTGTTTCCGCCAATGTTTGGTTACCTAAAACCTGGTTTATTTTAGGCAGGAAATGTGCAGAAGTCATGAAAACTTTTCCAGTGCAATCAGGAGTTTCGTGTTTTAAACTGTCGATAATTTTTGCGAGTAAAGAATTTCAAAACATGTCAGTCTGCATATGACAACGGTTTGTTTTCGCTACGTTTGTCTGGAACAGTGGTTTTCAAACTTTTTCATTATTTTTTCGAAACGGTCCCTTTGCCATTATATCGAGGACTCGCAGACCTTAAGCTTGAATGTGTATTTTAGAAAAACGAAAGTAGATTTGCAGAATTTTAGCTTATTATGCAAAATTACCCATAACAATGATTCAAAGACGGCTTGTGACATCACAGACAAGACAGAAAACATCACGATAGTGCGCGAACAATTGCAGTTTTGTTAGTTGTCATGCAATAAAGGCTATTGTTTAGAAATAAAATTAACAGATTCAGTGTCACAAACTGACGCCAAATAAGATTATAAAAGTACTTCAACCTTTTCGCGGACCCCGCAAAATTGCTTCACGGACCCCTAAAGGTCCGCGAACCCCAGTTTGGGAACCGCTGGTTTGGAAACTTCCATAAGAAAAAAAAATGTCTCAAAAATGTATGATAAAAGTTCATGGAGATAAAGCTTGTATCGATATTAAAAAAAACATTTGCTGAACATTGTTACCTTTTAGGATTAGTTCACTGTTTTACCATTTAAGTTATAACTTATTTGACAAATAGTGTTATCTTCAAGGTAGTGCCTCGTTGGTTTATTCAATAGCAAACCCATTCCAACGTGAAAAATCAAAGATTGAAACTTATGTATGGATATAAAAAAATAATCAATTTAAAAACTTTTCCAAGTTGATTGTTAACTTGACATTTAAGCATTTGCAAAACATAATTTTTAAAGTGCAAATTTACAAAAGCAAAACCCCGAAACAAATTAAAAGCGCAATTTTATGTGGATTTGCGTCAAGATTTGCCGGTTGATTAAAATAGCTTTACAAAGATATGACAGCGACATAAGTTTACGCACTGTAGCTGCGCCTGCGGCTAAACATTACCTGAAATGCGGGTTTCAATCATCTTGTGTGCTGACGAAAAGTTAATATGTGTATTGTATTACTCATTTAGAAAAAAATCACTTTCATCTTGGTTCTTTCCAGAAATATATAATCTTAACTTTCCTCCAGCGCATGGCGTGAATCATTTACTAAGAAAGGGTAAAGAAAGTTTTCGATTTTAAGTTTCTACTTGGCAGGTGGTGAGTTGTTCTGTGTTTTATTACGAGGTAAATAAAATTCCGGTGGTAAGCGAATGTTTTTGTGGACCAAGGAGGGAGGTTACATATGTTTTAGCTCTGTACAGTGTTTTTTTAAGGTGTTTTGGGGGACCGAAACGGTCTCCCAAAATTTGGACTTGCAACTACAACTACAGTTTTTGGTATTTAAATGAAACACTTGCGGTCTCTTAAAACTACTTAGCGGTCACCCAAACCAAACCTTAAAAAAAACCTGTCTGTATATTGTCAACTGTCTGACAGAACCGCATTTTGTAAACAACTGAAATATTTAAAACTGGAAATCGTGCTTGCCTAGTGGGATAAATATCAGATAGTTTTCAAATTGGTTGTAGCTAGGCTAAATGAATTCACCACAGAGAAAAGTTAATAGTACGCATTTTTTAAGTGTTATAGTATTATATTGAGTAGAAACAGTAAAAAGTGGCACGTAGAACGTGAGCATGATGTTACAAATTCAATCAAGAAAAACGTCATTGTCTACTTCTGGTCATCTATGTCACACTTAACTTTTTGCGGTTGTTTTTCAGCAATTTAGTAAAGCGTTTAACAAGCAGGACCCCATTTTGCAATATGTTTCAAATGTAGCGAATTATGGAAAACAATGCAGATTAAAGTCAATTTCAACCAGGGGTCGCCATTCCGGGGCCCCGGAGCCGCATGCGGTTCTTTAATCCCTCTGATGCGGCTCAGTTTTTGAAATTACCAACTGTTTTGATAGCACATTCTGTTACGATTGTGCCTGGTACAAAAGTCGAAAAGGAAAATCCCATTGCAATAACATAGGCGGGTTCATTTGCTCTTACCCCTGACAAGACTGATTTGCCAAGTGTGCCTAATATGCAAGGAACTAAGTAACAACAAAAAGTCGAAAGTAGTAAGACAAAAACGTTTTTGCATCGAAACGGCTTTGTGTCCCCGATGTGAAATTAATCCGAATGACTTTTAGAGTGGTAAAGGTTGGCGCCCCCTGGCCTATTAGAACAAAGTAAATTAGGAAAGCTGGTGACAGAGGCCTTAGCTGTCCAAGGCATTTAAAAAACTCTACTTCTAGATTATTTTTAGGAAAATAATGACATGCCTAAGACACGCTAAAATCACGCGAGGACGATTTTTTCGAAATTTCCTTGGTTGTTTTAGCATCTGCACGTTAATCTGTTGTTGATTGGCGTTTGTGTGACTGTTGCAGTAAGAAAAGCCAAGTGGCCTTTTAGTGTTTGTGTTGTGTTCTACAGAAATGTTTGCGGAGAATAACTCGAAACGTCTCTCAGGGCAGTGATTTTCAACCGGTGTTCCGCGGAACACTAGTGTTCCGTGAAAGATCGTCAGGTGTTCCGCGAGAAATTTGCTGGTTTGAATATAGGATTCTAATGTTTTAGACTTCTATGGTTTGAATAGTGTTTTATGTCAAACACCGGTCGAAAATCACTGGTTTAATACAATAGGCGGAAATAGGTTTTCTTTTATGAAAATAATTATCCGCCATACCCGATTGGAATGTTCTGTAGTGATTGGCTTCATATATTGTTGTGTAATATTAAGACTCGTTGTCTAATAATGAAATAGCTGAATCGCGGGTAAATTGCTGACCGTTGGTGCAATTTAGCTTTGGGTGATCTTTAAAAATAATATAACATTTAAACGCTGTTTCAGTCGACACGAGATTCAACCAATTTTCTGACGTTCAGCATAATTGCTTGCGCGGAAAACGATGAATCACGGAACAGTCAGTGCTAGGCGAATATTGTATTTAGGTACAATACTAGTTTCAATGATACGTTTTCGTAAAACTTCCTCCGACTTTAATAGCGCTATATGAGCGTTTTCATCCGTTTTAGTGATTACGTGATGTGTGATTTAGTGTCACCCTAAGCCTTTTGTTGTTTCATTGCATCAAAATTTCGTTTGGTGTTCCGCAAACATATTTTAATGTATAAAGTGTTCCGTGGCTCAAAAAAGGTTGAAAAACACTGTCTCAGGGCATTGTTCCATTCTCACGGCACCATTTATTTAAAAGTCTTAAGGATTTTTTACACTACCGTTTTGCTCAAACAAGTTTTAAATATTCTTTACCGAAACTGCAAAGTAAAAGCTCAACAAAAACCTTTCGCATTTATTAATGGCTTGTGGTATATTTTGAATCCGACCGTGCAGAAAATCTTGAAAACAACCTGCTGCGTTCTCTGTTATTATTGAAATTTGTGGTCCAGACAATAAATTCCTGAAGCGATAAAGTATATCTCAAGCTGTACTTGCGCATAAGTTCAAGGACAAGTTTAAACAAGTTTTAAAACCTTTTAGCTTGATTTGCAAGGGGTATTGTATTGACGTTAAATAGACATCAGTGGCTTCACTTAGATCAAAATATATTAGTACGTTTTATTGCATATTAACAAACTAATCTAGCCGTTTTTAGGCTTTGACTATTGTTTAATTTTGCAGTGACAATTGCAGCCAAAAGATAGGATAAAAAAAGTTTAAAAATATTCTTATTTATTTGCTAGTGGAATTGATGAAATGTAGGTAAATAGCCTTTAGTGGCCTTTACTGATCTAATCTAATCGTATTCAATTTGAAACTGTTGTTTAATTTTGTCAACAGGCAGTATTGTTGAGACATTCTAATTTTCATTTGATGTTTAAATACCCAAATTTTTTGATAAGTACTATATGTTCAACATTGTATGAGACCGTTTTGCCAACGGAAAGCCAATAAAAACAAAATATCGCAGCAAACCAATGTAAAACACTCTTTCAAGACGGTCATATTGCCAGACGTCGATCACGCCCTGCCCTAACTACGCCAGTTGTGAATGTTTTTCACTGGTTCACAGTTAATTTGCGAACGTTTTTTCCCCAATTTTCTAATGCATAAGACCATTTCCGTTATGAATTGCAGAACGTGCTAGGTTTAAAATAGCTTCTCGTTCGTTTATGTAATAGCAAACCCATGTCAGGTTTTAAAAAAATAACTTAAAACAACAAAGATTTAAATCTGTGGCATGAAATTTTTGTTTCTTTTTAAGTTTAGTAATCTCATGTATGCTTAAAAAATTATTAAATTTAAAAACCTAATTTTCTACACCAATCACAAAATCTTTTTTTTCACAAAATCTTAAGTTCCAATTTACCAAAGCAAACGCTCAAAACAAAACAAAAACGCAATTTAATGTAGCAGATCTTTGGGTTAAGGTATGCCGACAGACTTAAATAGTTTTTCTAACATGTAACAGCGACATAAGCTTACGAACTGTAGCTGCGCCTGCGGATACACATCACCTGAAATGCAGGTTTCACTCATCTTGTGTGCTGACGAAAAGTTAATATGTGTATTGTATTACTCATTTAGAAAAAAATCACTATCATCTTGGTTCTTTCCAGAAATATATAATCTTAACTTTCCTCCAGCGTATGGCGTGAATCATTTACTAAGAAAGGGTAAAGAAAGTTTTCGATTTTAAGTTTCTACTTGGCAGGTGGTGGGTTGTTCTGTGTTTTATTACGAGGTAAATAAAATTCCGGTGGTAAGCGAATGTTTTTGTGGACAAGGAGGGAGGTTACATATGTTTTAGCTCTGTATATTGTCAACTGTCTGACAGAACCACATTTTGTAAACAACTGAAATATTTGAAACTGGAAATCGTGCTTGCCTAGTGGGATAAATATCAAATAGTTTTCAAATTGGTTGTAGCTAAGCTAAATGAATTTACCACAGAGAAAAGTTAATAGTACGCATTTTGTAAGTGTTATAGTATTATATTGAGTAGAAAAAGTAAAAAGTGGCACGTAGAATGTGAACAAATACGAATTTCGAGACGTTTCGTATAAAACACTGGATTTACTAAATACATTCTGTATGATTATAATAGAAAGATATGCTTTCTTAAACAAGAAGAAAAGCATTCGTTTTACATCAGACTGGGGAGAAAGAAAAAAAACGTGCCATTATAACAAATTTTCTTATTTTTGCATTCGCAGGCTGGTGATAGTTTTTTTTATATAAGGTTGTATCTTTAATATCGTGTAATATGAGTGAAACACGAGTTGCAGGTAAAACTTCTTGATTATTTTTTCTATTATGCATGCTTAGTTTGCTTTCCAGTTGTATATATTTTTATGTTGAATACCGCAAATAACTTCTAACACATGTTTGGCTACTTTTATTTAAAAAAAACTGGGATTAAAAAAAACTTCCTTTCCAAGTAACAGAATCTGTCAATAAATTGGTTACTTTTATTATTAGCAACAAAGCCCGGTGTCCTTGGTTTATTAAGGTAATTCATCAAATTTGGTCCGTTTTGGATTTTTTAATATTAAGCTCCTCCCCCCACAAAAGTAAGTGTAATGTTATAATAGACTACAAGGATTAGCCTGTGTAACGCCTATATGTAAATCAGCCTTTTATGTGTTTTTATCGTTCTTTTCGTTTTAGACCAGGGGTTCCCAAACTTTTTTGGTCTGTGGCCCAAATGTCTATATAATAGTGATTCGTGGCTCACCAGCACGTGCTGTAAATTTGGGCACAAAAAAAAATTAACTCCAAAACAGGCGAAATGGTTTCTAGCAATTTATTTTCTACAGTATAAAAAAAACAGTAGAATCTCTTCAAATGGCTCCGTGGCCCATTGAAATTGTCTTGGTGGCCTAGTACTGGGCCATGGCCCACAGTTTGGGAACCACTGTTTTAGACGGACACCGACGATGCCTAAATAGGCGAAATTAATATTTCTGTTTCATAAAAAAAGATTACACTGACGCTGTTTTGTATCCCCCAAAAATGTAATTTATTTTATGCAGTTACGGATACGACACAAGAAAACGTTCGGGAAAACAAAGAATTTGATCCCTGGGCTATTCCAGAAGACGACGAAGGTACTAATAATAGTTGTTTTCAAAATCAGCTCGTTTCGAAAGTCAAATTGTAAAACGGTTTGATTCAACTGGATTGCCAAATCATGTTTAAACTTGGCAACATTTCCTGTTGCAGCTAATCTCAATGTAGATATGACTTTGTGTTTCTGGCTTTTATAGCATTGTGCTCGGAATTATGCAGTAATTGGGCGCTTTTTAAGCATTCTATTTGCATAAATAAACTAAAGTTTAAAATATCTGTCTATCAAAAATCATGTCATTGATAGAATAGCAGGAACTAGACTCTGAAAGTGAAGACGAAAGTACAGGTGGCCTTTATTTGCCGAACGCACGTAGTAATACCCGACGTACCCCCGTTTCGTCTTTTTTTTAGTTTAGCAGAAACGTGGATATTGAATGGAACGCCGGATATACTTTGGCCTTGTGGAATATTTTGAACTACAACCTAGGAAAGAATTCAGTAAAAGCGATATAAAAAATATACTCAAAGAGAGCGGCAGACGATCAGCGTCAGTGTAAAGTTTTATTTGAAACAGAAATATTAATTTCGCTTATTAAGGCATCATCAGTTTCTTATTCAAATAGAATCTACGCTGATCGTCTGCCGCTCTCTTTGAGTATATTTTTTATATCTGACAAGTAAAGACAGATCTGTCGGTCACCACCCTGTTACAGAGGCTGATTCCTGTAGTCTGTTATGACATTACACTTACTTCAGTAAAAGCGTGTTGACTAAATAAGTGTTAATTTGCTTCGTGCCTACCGACGTTAAAATTACATCTTTGCTCCCACGGTGGCATGGGTAATATAAAAACATATTTTTAAAAAAATGTGGCCTAATTGGCAGCAAATGCAGTTTAACTGGTTGTTTTATAGTGTACAGAAGTAGCTTCGTTTGTCATTGCGGTGTTTTAGTCATATTATTTTTGATTTTGCGTGGGCTTGAAAAGCATAATCTTCAGCGTGTGCAAAAATGTATTATACGCCCATCAAAGAAACAAAACTTAATTTTATTTTTTTGTCTAAACACAGTTTTTTACTATAGAGTTGTACCGAATCGGCTAAATTTCGAATCAACCGAATCTTTTATGTCTTCCATTAAAGAAATTGTGTCTACAATGGAAAAACTATATTGTTTTTAAAATAATCATAATTGACGCGATTTTAGTATTGGTGTTGTTTGAAATTAAATTGCGTGGTACCTTATAAAGATACGTTTAAGGCGTTAAATTTGTGTTTGTAAAAATACGGTTTTCGGCCGAACATCTCCGGTTTTTACTCTTACACAAGCACTTTGGTAGATGTTTTGTAAAACAATTATTTTACATTTTTCAACGCTTTGCCAGTCACCTTTTCGTTGTTGTAATATTATCATAAACTCAATTACAAACTGTTGCTGTTTTGACAGAATTCGAAAAATGGTCGGAAATGACGAAAAAACGAAGAGTGGAATTTGTTTTGGTTATTATCAGCAAAATCATTGGCGTGCTTGGATGTTTGTACCTCTTCATTTGCTCTCTTAGTCTCATGGGATCTTCTTTCCAAGTCCTAGGTATATTTTTTCACAGCCAAATCGACATTGTCACAAACCGAGCTGTTATAAAAACGAAATGGTATTTTTCAATCATTTACCGTAAAATCAGGGTCAAATATTTTCACATAAAGTACCTAAAGATATTATTTAGGTCTAGTGCTTATATTTTTAGATGTGTTAAAAAAGGTTCTGGTCTCATCCGATTTTTGAACTTATGCTTTACAAGTTTTCAACCTTATCGTTTTATTTACCGTATTTACTCGATTGTAAGCCGCGGCTTATATTGTTTTTTACCTGCAGTTTGTGCGGCTTATAATCGAGGGCGGCTTACAATCGAGGGCGGCTTACATTTTAATCTTATACCGATATTATTTCTACACTTCAACGTTTTAAATTATTTGGGGTTCAAAACATGTATGCATGTACAGATTATGCGTCGATATACGTTCTGTTGGGTACAGTTATCAACGTAACTAACAGATATGGGCAAACAGTCATACTATGTAACAATAAAAAGATGTATTATAAAACAATAGTAACTCAAATTCCAGCGTGCGACTTTCAATCGAGGGCAGCTTACATTATTTTTTTAACACCTCAACATGCGGCTTACAATCGAGGGCGGCTTATAAACGAGGGCGGCTTACAATCGAGTAAATAGTTTGATGAACATTTTGTAACTCAATTTCTACGATACCTCACGAAGATCGCAAAAAATACACAAAAAAAGACTTCTTTCATTTTGTTTTTACAACAGCCGGAAAAACTGCTGGTACCATCTTTAGCAACAATGCAATACTTAAGAATCCTGTCGCTGGACTTATCATCGGAATTCTGGTAACGGTTCTGGTCCAAAGTTCTTCAACATCCACATCAATTATAACCACTATGGTGGGAGCCGACAGTAAGTTTAACGTTTACTGTTTTACCTATTAGCCTAACTCACATAAAGCATTTATATCTACGAGTGATCCAAGTTTTGGTTGACCGAGAAATTTCGGCGGCGTTTCGGTTTCAGGCTAAACTTTCGTAAATGTGGGTTATAAAACTAATTACTTTATTATCGCCAATTTAAAACATCAACGATCAACTAATTGTTGCAGGCTTAGGTAGAAAAACGCGAGTCATGTTGTCTGCAAAATTTAGATGTTTTGTTCAGCTTAGGCTAAGTTCCTTCAAAGTAAACTCAACTCAACTCAAGTGTCAGAAGTGGTTTTCTGCATCAACCACACCAGGTTTACCTATAAATACACCCACCAGAAGGGGGATTTTAGGCTCGACCGAAGGGCCTTTAGTGTATCACTACTTTCTTCCCGATTTAGGGTAGTGGTTTAGGAATAGATTAGGGCCTACCAAAAGGTTTTATTTGGCGTTTGCTTAACACTTTCAGTGCGGTTGACGTAAATCTACGTCAAAAGACGGTTTGCGCAGAGTGCGACTTGACGTTAATTAACGTCAAAAATTTTTGCTCAAAAATGCGGCTGCTGACCGTTAATATACGTCGACACCAAACAGCCCACGCCATAAATGCGTGATCGGCGCGTGTCTAGGGCGACGCTTGGCTGGCATTAAACTTGATTATGTGAATGGAGTCTTGTTTTATAACAATGTAACAACGCCGACTTTTCTTACAAATGCCTGAGGTAGAATGCCTGAGGTAGTTATACTGTGTAATCGTTGTGCATAAGTTTTAGCAGTAAATTATTGTACATAAGATTTTATTGTGCATAAGTTGTAACATTACTTTCATTGTAATTCGTTATTGATGCTGTTGAACGCATGTTTGGTTGATTGCTAGCCGCACTGAAAGTGTTAAAACGGCTCTAAATTTGGCTTCAAGCGTTATATATATATTCAAGCGTTATTATATATAATAGCCAGGCTATGTAAATACCACGTCTGAAAAAACCTCAAGATGGAAAAGGACCGAATGATAAAATCAAAACCACACCTTTTGTGGTTTGCTGAGGTAAATTTGTACGGGTATAATTAATGTCAACTAATGTCTATAGTCTTTCCACAGAACTATAATTGGACAATACGCATAAGTTGAAAGACGTGCATGTATGATTAAAGTAGGTACAGGTTTTCCAAACCACATTTGACAAGGATATGCGCCAAGCCTAAACGTTGGCATGGCCACATAGGTGTTTGAATTAGAGATAATGTTATAATTACCCAAAAAGCAGATAAAAGCCTCAAAACATGACCTGGTGCGACTTTGTTGTTTACGTGCATGTAAAGAACTGAAAACAAGCGCTATAATTAGTCAGATAGAAACTACATACAAATATTTGTTTGCAGTAATCATAACGTTTGTATTATTTTGTTTTAGTTCTGAACGTACACCAAGCGATTCCGATGATAATGGGTGCCAACATCGGAACTTCGGTGACTAATACCATTGTCTCGCTTTCACAGTCCATGGACGTGGTTCAGTTTCGCCGGTCAGTGAAAGAAAACAACTCGAGTATAGGCTAATTAATTTATGCTTCTCTTAACAACACAACATTTGTTTCAAACCAGTGGTTCTTAAATGTGGGAAATTACCCCCAAAAGATTAATTTGCCATTTTTCAGGGGGTAATTGCATTATTACGTTTTTGTTCCGTGGCGTGGTAATTTTTATTCTTTGAAAAAAGGGTAATTGAAGTCGTTCCGGTTATTCTCAGGGGTATAGCGTTAAACGTTTACCGAGTTAGTTTAAGACGTAAGACGGCTTTTTTGTTTCTTGTGACAAAACTTTGAACATTCGTTCATTGATGGTTCTACAATTTTACAAGTCTGTCTTTTTTGCATTGCGTAGAAGCCAAAGGGTTTAGGGATGCTACTTATAGAAAAGTTAAGGCTTGGAATTAATCAGCATTTTGGGGACTTTCTCAATGTTGTAATGAAATATGTTTAAAATAGTGCATTTGCTGGAGCCACCGTGCATGACCTCTTCAATCTTCTGTCTGTTCTCGTTCTGCTTCCACTAGAGGTCGCTTCAGGGATGTTGGAAAAAATGACACATCGGCTAATAGAACCACTCGAGGCTACCAATGTAAAACCACCAAAAATTTTAAAGGTTGGACAATTTATAACAGTATACACGGATCTAGGGCTGTTATCAAACAAAGGTTTTTAAATTTTCAAATAATCAAATATATTTTTCTCTCTCAAATCAAATAATTCAAATAATTTTGAATACCTGAGACGAAAGGCCGAGAGTCGTTATTAAATAAGGATATTTAAGTTTTTCAACAAAAAGTTTAATGTGGTTGTGCTCTTAGTCAATAAATCTAAGCTACATCTTGTTTTTCGTTCAAAAAAATAAACTACCTAATGACCTAATCCTTTGCCATAACCACCACTATAGTAAAGACATGCTTAATTTATTCTCCTTAATTGAGCATAACCATTAACCATATATATCCGCGTATATTTTTTTCACCTAATATTAACGTTTTTGACATTTGCTTAATTGACTTGTGGTACATGTATAACATCTTTATCACTTGCTTGAATAACCTTAATTATTACTGGGTTTAATTAATACCGGAATATAGGTTACAGTAAAATGTTAGCTTTTTGTACAATACTATTTGGGGAAAGGGTACATTGATTGAAACATAACAGCTAGAAAGCTTGCGCAGAGTAAGTGCATACTGCAAAAGCTTTAATTGAAAGTATTGCATCGTCGTTGAAAGTATTACAATAAAATGCATCACGATATTTATATATTCTGGCTGTAGTGTATTTGACCAAAATTCAACGACTGGTTGTATCCCGGCAGATTTGTGCAGTCGGTTGCGATCCTACGACAGAATACACCCAGTACACTTCAAGCATCATTCAAATACGAACACTTGATTCGATAATTAATCAAAGTTTTTCTGGTGTCGTTGTAATTTTATGAAATCGTTTAACAATGAAAAATGGTTAAAGTGACAATGCAAATAAAATTAGGCTTGAGACAGCGCCAATGAAAAAGCAGCATCAAAGATCGTAATTTTCATTTATTGCGTAGGTGATTACAGATCCCCTTACAAAGAAAATCATCCAAGTGAACAAGACTATTATTGCACTCGTTGCGCAGAACGTGCCGTTAGAAGACGATGCTAGCATGGTATCGGTAAGGCAAATCACTTATAGCTCAAACTGTTTAGGTTTCCAATGCAAATCATCCTTAAGTCGAACTGTTTAAGTTTCCATAACTTTGTATAACCAAGGTAATTTGATCTATAGAAAATTTGCAAGGAATATAACTCAACGGCGGAGAAAACAGTCAAAGTCCCCTGTAAGTCGAATTTCAAGTTGTTATGTTTTATTCTATTGACGTTGTTTTATTCTAACTTGCCTTGTGTTTATTAATCAGGTAATCCCAGCCATTTTATTTTCGCTGGGACCACAATCGATGACGGAGGAGTGGGAGCAATATTGCTCATTGTTTCTCTTTTTGCTCTTTGCGCCTGCCTCATCAGTATGGTCAAGATTCTACATTCGATGATGAAGGGCAGCATTGCACGGACAATAAAAAAAACAATCAACACCGATTTTCGAAAACCTTTCAAATGGGTTGCAGGTGAGAGAAAAAAGTACCCATACACAAAAATGCCTTCCCTTATGTATGATTGTGAAGGTTACATATTCAAACAATGTGCAACAGTTCTGAAGCCAATAGGAAAAGCAGCATGCCAGTTCTATCAAAATTAACCCCTTTGCTTTTTTTAAGCTGAATTGTGCAACTTAAAATCCATCATAGGAAAACAGCAAACAATTGCAGCTATGCTTAAAGAAGAAACTTAGTGCCTTCGGTAATAAATTTGCTGTTAATTTTCAGGATACCTTGCCATTTTGGTTGGAGCAGGCCTCACATTTGTTGTTCAAAGCAGCTCAGTTTTCACATCAACCATGACTCCACTTGTGGGCATTGGTGTTATCAGCTTGAAACGCATGTACCCCCTTACACTGGGGGCCAACATTGGCACAACCACAACTTCACTCTTTGCTGCCTTAGCCACAGATGGTGAAGCCTTGTCAAGAACCCTCCAAATAGCCTTTTCTCATTTTTTCTTCAACATCTTTGGCATTGCAATTTGGTATGTTATACCCTTCATGAGAAATATTCCTATCAAAGGAGCAAAGATGCTGGGCAATACAACAGCTAAACACAGATGGTTTGCTCTAGTTTATCTGTTTATGGTGTTTTTTATCATACCTGCTGTTATTCTTGGCCTTTCCATTGCACATATATGGGCCATGGCAGCTGTTTTGATCTTGGTTGGTATAATTGTGTTGTTTGTGGTTGTGGTAAAAGTCCTTCAAGCATACAGACCCCAAAGCCTTCCAGTGATTCTCCAAAATTGGAAGTTCCTGCCAATATTCATGCGATCATTGGATCCTTATGACAAGGTCTTCACCATCTGCTGTGCCCGGTGTGATCAGTGCAGAAGATGTTGTGGATCACACAGTGAAAATCAATCTGAAGGGGAAGTGTACGAGAACAGTGTGGTTGTCCCTAACAAGGTGTTGCCTACACAAGAAGTACATACATCACACTTCTAAACCACAAAATATGTTTAAAAAAACACTGAGTTCAACAAAGTTATCATATATATGGGAAAATTGTGTCTTATATTGGTTTCACCTTTGTAAAAAAATTACCTAGCATTGTTACACATACTTTTATTGAATTTTTTGTTCTATTTCAACATTTTACACAATACTGATAATATCATTTTTGTACCAGTATAAGTATGAAGGGTCCAGTTCAAATATAATTTATGCTAGCATTTGCTTGCCACTTTGTTTGCACACTTGTGATTTTTGATTAAACCTTTCTTACCTTCCCCCAGAAAATCGTACACTTCAGGGTATTTTGACTTGTTAATTGTTGATACATTTGCCTTGAGTTCGAATCGTTCAAAATACATGTAAAAAATACAATGCAACAACCAAACAAAAAAGGTTCCCAAGTGCAAAGCAGTGACCATTAGATCATTGACTGACATGTCTTTTTAAGAAAGGTTTTGTAAAGGTATTCATTTACAACATTGACAAAATTGAAGTTATTTCATTTCAGGTGCCACCTGTTTTAAATATATGCTGTCTTTATCCAAGTCTTTTAAAACAGCATTCATATCCTTGAAAAACACGTCACAATTCCTATCAAACTGGAGCTTTGTAATGGCATAAGCATTTGTGATTTCTATGTTGGGAAATTACCGTTAGGGGAATATACTCCATGTGTTGCAAATCCCACACAAATCTTTCCAACTTCATTGATATTGATTAAAACCTATTGAAGTTTGAATATTTGTTATGGGTCGCTCTTCAAAAGATAAACGAGATATTTATTACCGCTTGGCAAAGGAGGAAGGTTGGAGAGCAAGAAGTGCTTTTAAACTGTTGCATTTGGATGAAGAATTTAACTTGTTTAATGATGGAGTTAAAAGGGTAGTTGATCTCTGTGCAGCCCCTGGAAGCTGGAGTCAAGTGCTCACACGCAAACTAAGGTAGCACTAAAATCTTATAAATAGTATACATCAAGTGAGTAAAGATAATATTATTTTTTTTCAACACTAAACAACATGGCTCAGATCAATAAGCTTTAGGTGCCATATTCTTAATAGAATGTCTTTGAAAATTGCTGCTAAATATACCATTGAAATTAAAGATCATTAAAGTTAAGTAGTTATTATTTTTAAGGTTGTTTGATATGTAAACACTTTTATGTTTGCAAAAACGTTTTTAGTACTATTTTGTTGTTTTTCAGGAGACCTACAGATAATGGCAAAAGTGATGCCAAAATTGTTGCTGTTGATTTACAGGCAATGGCTCCACTGCCTGGTGTGATACAAATCCAAGGCGACATTACAAAAGTATGTACACATATATTGTCCATCCAAAATCTATTTTAAAACTGTAAAGACTACAAACAATCCAATAAGCAGCAAAATATCACCACATTTTAGCTCGAGACTGTAATTTTTTTTCAAATTTGAAATCTGCAACTAATCCTAAGGATTTTGCTCAGTCTGAAAAATAAAACAAAAAGTCCAACAGGATTAAAACCCCAAAAGTATGCATGTTGGCATCACCACTAACCAATATACTCTAACAGCGGTGTTTTGTCTGGTCAAATACTGATCAACGACTTAATGTTTAGTTATACATAAAACTATTTTTACAAAATATTTTTTAAGTGATTATAATCGTGATTATCAATGTACAAACATTTTCGACTGGAAAGAATACATTCATTTTTATAGTTGCTAATACCAACTAAATATTCAGAAAAAAATAAAAACGGCCTCCAGCAGAAAAATCGGTCTAAAGTTGCTAGATTGTACAAGTATAACTGTGATAAAACTTCGATGTATCAATGTTTCAATTTGAACAGGTCTCAACTGCAGAAAGCATAATTTCTCACTTTGAAGGAGAGCCTGCTGACTTGGTGGTTTGTGATGGAGCTCCAGATGGTAAATTGTTTTGCAATTGTATGATACACTTAAATTAGGATGTCCTAATCTTTTTTCAATGTGATATTGGATATTGTTTATGTTACTGACCTTTTAAACAGTGGTTTTCAACCATTTTCATTCTCCGGCATATTTTAGCAACCCGATGTAGCTGATGACCCCAGTTTGCTAGTTGCTTCAAATTTCTCACATCAATTTTACTGCCTGTTTTGACTTTCATTTGTACACATTGCACTGTAACAATTGCTTTGGGTCAATTATCTTGTGCATAGCACATCAAAAAATGTTGCTGATAAATATTTTTTATTGAAATCGACAGTAACATGGCAAACTACCCCTGCAAGGGTTGTGTGCGATTCATTTGTGTGCGACTCACAAGTTAAAAAACACTGTTTTAAAAAGATATATGTTAAAAGGGCTGTTTCTTTTTGATTAAACTCTTTAGGCATTTTGACAAAAATTTTGTCAGAGGTATTTGGTATGTGGTGTCATGCAGTGGTGGGATTCAATTTTTTTGTCAGCCGGTTCTATTACAAAAGTCATCTTTTTCAGCAGGTTCTGTTACAAAAAGTCCATTGACAGTAACCAGTAATGCTAACCGGTTTGCTGTTCTCATACAATTTTGTGAGACGGTTCTATAGAACCGATGCGAATGGGCTGAATCCCACCACTGGAATTATGGGTTTAACAGTAATTTCACTATTCCAGTTTCTTAAAAAAAAACTTTTTTGCAGTGACAGGTCTACATGATATTGATGAGTATATTCAAGCACAACTTTTACTTGCAGTAAGTTTTTGACATAGCTGTTGTCTAAAAGTTGTAGTTTAAGTAAAACTTATTTTTCCTTGTACACAGGCACTGAATATTACTACTCATGTTCTAAAAAACGGTGGAACATTTGTTGCGAAAATATTCAGAGGTTAGTTCAAATATATTGCTTCAGTTTTGGTAAACTAATTTAAATGTGTTATTGGTAACTGTGAACTAATTGAAATGTTTTTATTTGTTTGTAAGAGTATTTACGAATGGCCACATTGGGTATTACCATTTTTCAACAGTCAGGAAAATATGTCCTTATCATAGTGATTGGAAATGTTTGTTTAAATTTTTTGAATAACTTTTTTTTTTTTTTTTTTGCTATATCCAGATTAGGGCCCTGAAAGGCAGACTTTGTAAAAAAGTAAAGCAAGAGCTAGAGAATCTGTAAACAACCTTACACAAAAACCTTAAATTTCAGGAAAAGATGTTTCCTTACTCTATGCACAGCTGAGGTTATTTTTTGACAAAGTCACATGTGCCAAACCAAGAAGTTCAAGAAACTCAAGCATTGGTAAATTCGGTCATAATTATCCGCTTTTAGTTTTCAGCCTTAATGTCACTTTGGCTATTACCTGACTCAATTTTTCATTTTTTAATTGTGGAATTCAGTTAATACTACTTGTCTCTATCCTACATTGCTTGAAAATGCGTAGTGGTTGTCTTTAATTAAACAGATTTTGGAAGCCTGTTGATATGTGATTTATATGTGTGTCACAATCTTTGATTGGCATGAACAATTTGGCCAGTGTCTTTATCTGTAACATATTAATTGTGCCCCCTTATTTCATGCATATTGTTATGCTTTAACAGCTATTTTGCACAGCTATGTTCGGCTTGGTGGTTGTTTTAGTGTGTTTGCTAGTAGCAACAACATGTTAGGCACCAGGCGAAATGAAAACTCTTTGTTAATCCATTGTGTTTAATGTCCGAACAAAATTAGGAAAGTTTTTCACATTTAAAATAGCTTTAATTTTTTTATAACTTGCCTTTTGCAGAGGCATTTGTTGTATGTGAGGGTTACGATCCACCTGAAGACTACATACCAAATATGTCTAACCCGCTTCTTGACATGGACTATGACTTGTATAGCAATCAACTGGAGGGACCAAATCGTGTTATTGCACCATTTCTTGCATGTGGTGATTTGAGTGGATATGATTCAGATAAAACTTATCCTTTACAGGTATATTCTAACACCAACAATAACGGTAAATGTATTTTTAACATTTTTACATTATGGAGCAATGGTGACATTGTGCTGTCATTTTACTAAACATTATTGCCATTAAAGTTGCATAAAATGCTTTTACTTTATTGTTCAGATGCTTGTACAACTTTAATGGCAATTTTGTTCTTAATTAAGTTTCTTTGGAAGTCAATGTCAAATGTTGTTATTTGCTTATTTTTTTACTTTGACCAATCATGTTGCAAAATGTAAATAGTTTGATGCTTTTAAATTTATAGATTTAATTGTTAGAAGTTAGAACTGTTTTTTTTAATGTGGTTAATATTGCTTTACACTTAGTACCCCTTAGTATGTAAAAAGTTTGTACAAAGTGAAATGTAAGTAGTTGTGATTTGAAACGAAAGCATGTCCTCATTATGTGTACTACTGCAAATTGTTGCAGTAGTAAAGTTATTTTTAACAGATCAAGCCTAAGGCAACAGGCAAACTACACAACACATGTCTTTACCTAATACATTAGGTTTTTGCTTACATTTTTTAATGCAAGAAATGCCTTTGCCTTATTTTTATTTATGAATAATGATTGGTATGATGTAAAGTCAAAGGTTTGATTTATATTTATGATTTTGTGTGTTCTGTAATTTAACCCAAAATCTATGATTTTTAGCTGGAAGGCGGTAAGGAATACAAATACCTTCCTCCGACGCAAGGTCCAATTAATCCACCTTACAAACACGCCTGTGAACTCAAATCTGCTTCACAGTTAGCCAAAGAGGATGGTCTTGGCCACGTGGTGGCGGCATCGAGCAGTCAGATTTCAACTAACGTCGTATCGACATGTTCTGAACCTGCAGTCCTTTCTGATGAAGATAGACTATCAACACAAATAAATACTGTTTCGATAACACCACAAAGCAACGATTTCTCAAAAACCAATGATGTCTGACTTGGAGTTATTTGTGTTGGAGATTGCATTTGTTGATGTTTGGGGTTCGACTGGTGGTTGAAAACGATGCACAGTTACTGGGCGTTCCAATTGTTATGCAAGGCTAAGTTATGTCTGGAAAATCATGCTTGCGTGCCGTATTTTAAGAATATATCCTCATCTTTTAATAGCAGAACAATTTCATGTTTTAACCTCTTTGGCAGCATGTAAACGACGTTGCGCAGTTGTTGACTGAAGTTTTTAGAAATTAGTTTGAACTGAAAAATCGGGCAACCAATCTATCAATACCGTATCTTTCAAAAAGGACAAAAACGGCAAATTTGGATTTAAAAAAATGAAAACTTTTGCTGTATTTTTGTTTGTTGTTATACCATGCGTTTATTAATCAAGCGTTCGCTGTGTTCGCTATTAATCAAGCGTTCTCAAAACTTACGCTTGCGATTTTGTCGAATTGTTGTTTGATAATTACCACCAACTACCCTACTGCCCCATATACCACAAGTGATCCTTTCACGCCATTTTCAGCGTTGCATCGTCCAAATTCCGATAATAGCATTTTTATTCTCACACATCCTTTAATTTTAGTTCCATCCAAATAATAGATCCTAATAATCACCTGTCTTTTGCACTGACGGCTACTTGCTAAACCTCGAGCCTCGCGTTCAATCAATGAAAAGGTGACACTCCGCGTGAACCACAAACAAAATGTGACGTCATAATGGCGTCTACTGCGTCATCAAAGCGTCGGCGCTTGATTGGGCTGCCTTCCCATGGCGACGGCGGCGATTATCTCTTTGTACGTTAATTGCTTGATGCAGGGGTGATTTCATTTAACAAGTCTGTAAGAAACAATATAGTGTTTACCCGTTATAGCTATTTACTAATTTAACTCCATTTTCTATCTCCTTGCGAAACAAGCGTTTGCCTTTGGTGGTTGCATGTTTTTGCTATCAGCTTGTGGTAAAAAGACACTGGAATAAGTCATGTCATAAATTTCGAGTGACTGCAAAACTGTGCATTTTTGTATCACGTACTAATAAGGTAGCTTTAATAACCCAAACAGATAAAATAATAATTGGTTGGGGGCTGAACAACCTTATTTCCATTGTGGTGTTTTAGTTTACCCTAAATGCTGAAACAAATCCTGAATATTTAATTGGTTGGAATACATTTTTGAAGATGAGATTTAGTATTTAATCTGTAAATCCTATAATTCATTTAAGCCCAGTCTTAAGTTTTTATTCAGTAAACAAGAGAATTGGGTCTTGCAGACACACGACATAGTAACCACCAGCGTTCGAGCAAACCATATTGGTGATAACATATTGAAATGACAAAAGTTTCATTTTCCTACCATTAGGTGTTGCGTTCGAAAGAACACCCTTTAACAATTTTATTTAGGCAGTTTTTTACGGCTTTTTTTGCCGGATTTGTTGTTGTAAGTCGCAGTTTGGTATAGTGGTGAAAAAATCATCAATACAGATTTGGCAAAGCGCCAAAGAGTTCACTTCAAGGTTTCAAACCAGCGTTTTTTTTTTCAAAATAGTCGATTCTCCCAAGAACAAACAAGCGGCGACGCGGTTCCAGATTTACGAGTTGTGCATTGTTCAATGTTCCACAAACGCGACGGGCCGAGCAACCCACGCCGCGCGTCCCGTTATTAGAACGCGTCGCATTTGTTTGATTTCGGACCACGTGATACACAGTCCGTGACAGATATTCAAATTGCCGGCGTCGCGATTCGCTGATTTTTATGTGAGATAAACAAATTTACACCTGCTTGGTTTGGCTGTTCACACGAAAATTGACAATTGCTTGAATGGCCCATGTTTTTTAGCATTGATGATTGCTTAAATGACTATATAGGCTATACAAGTTACAATTGGGGTAACGAATTTCATGTAGACATATAAAATCCTCCAAGAGTTTTTATCATCAGGTTGCGAAACGTACAAACAATAAAAAACAGTCAAAAGTAGCACATTTTCTTAAATACCATCTCTAAAACCTTAGACTAAAACAAAATTATTCAGTTGATACTAAGCTATATCAATACAGTGTTTCTTGTAGATGTACAAGACGTGATACAAAATGTAGTATTGTTCGTGTATTTTTGTAGATTGCAGTAGATTTTTTATCAGTCCACTTAAGTAGTATTTCCTACTCTTATAATATTTAAGTCCTAACCGTGCAACTCCAATCTCTACTCGATAATTGGATCATTTCCCGGATGTGCTGAGAACACCAAGGTTCGTTTCGACAAACCTCCAGCCAGTCAACGAACTCCTATAAGATTTGTTGACAAAAAGTAATTGACCTGGGCATTGAACATCGGGCTTTTGTCTTTCCGTTGGGGCCTGGGGAGCAATTTGTATTAGGTCAATAGCCTGTCGTGTCCAAATTCTTTGTTCGGGTAAATCTATGCTGCTGGGAACCAGTAGATCAATTAAAATTTTTGTAAAGATTATTGCCATCGACTTTTACCACTATGTCAATATTACTTTGCCAGTTGCTGCAAGGCAAGCGGAGCAGCCTACATGCAAGTTTTGACATGCAGAATTTTTGAACCACGCGAAACTACAAACAAAGGGTTAACACTAACATTGTGGAAATAGCTCCAAGCTGGTTTAGTACGCGCATGTGGTGAAAGAAAAATGGCACTCTGAGTGATTTATTGATGAACCGTGTATGGTGGCAGGTTTTTTGCTGCGCAGATAGCGTCGTACAAATATGTTTTGCGTCCCCCACTTTTAAACCGCGCATCGATCCCCACCGTGAAACAACGCGTCACCACGCTCGTTTAGTGACGTCACAAGCAACGCCGAGGAAGGACAAATCAGCTGATAGTGCTGGCAAGAAATCAAATTTCGCGCCCAAGCTATATGACACACCGCGTCGCGTCTCCAAACAAGTTTATTTACCCAAACAACGGCGACCAGACTAATCCCGGCACGTTATGTCACCTTCCCAGAACCACAATACGTTAGTTTCCTGGGACACCACCCTTACCGGGACATTTAAACTGCCGTTAAACAACGACTATGAAACAGAAGCCGAGAGATGACAATAGTCATGGCGAATCACAAAGGGTTCGGTTGGATTAAGCTCATACGCCCAAAGGGCTGACTGCTGGTTAACAAACGACACGACCAGACTTGTGACAAAGCAAATTCCAGGATCATTTTAGTAAAGTTGGTGCGATTTATGCCCCAAGCCTACAATCCACGCTGAGGGTCAAAATTAGACCTTTTTAATATACCGTCACAACACAACTTTTAAAAACTAAATTGGGGTAGCCTAGCCTACATGTGCGATAAAAACAACAACATATTTTTATACATCTGCTTTCTGTCTGTATTTTTACATCTGAAAACAAATTAAGGGTAAATTTTGTCAAACACAAAAGGTAACAAACTAAAAATACGTAAAACTTGGACATGTTTAAAGCGACAAAATTAAGTGTTTTTGTGTTTATTTTTGGAGTTAAATTTGGTGCGTCCCTTCACGGCCAAATCACATTTGGGTCAATGACTTCTTATCCTAAAGCAATTGCGTTCCGGTTGGCTTAAAGACGCGAAACACGCTTTCAAGAATATGGACAACTTTAAAAAGTTTTATACAACGTTGAAAGCTGCAAAAATGCACTGCACACCGTAGTAACATGGCTTTATTTTAACAGTACCAATTAAGAACAGCTTGCCAGACAATCCAGCTTGCCAAAATACCCCGAAGGTTATCAATCCCGTTTTTGACCACTTGCAAATTCGTATCGCGCGGGCAAAAAGCGTTCAAACAGGCGGCCTCGTTGCGCGTTGTTTCTTTTTGCTCTTTTAGCGCCAGCTTGCCGAGAAAAGAGAAATAGCTCCAAGGCGGGAGGGAGAGAAGGCGCTGACTCGGGCACGTGATTAAATGCGCAGTTCTCATTGGTCAGCGTCCTAGCGGGGTATTTAAAACGCCTCATTCAAAAAACGCGTCCAAATTCTTTTCAATTTTACGTTCGCGGCGTCATCGGTTGAGTTCCAAGCATTGCGTAGAACGCCATTAAAACAATCAAGCTTGTGCCTCGTCGTCCCGGTGACCCGAATGTTTATCACCAAGGCACAATATCATCACAGTTAGATTGTAAGGTTGGAAGGCAAGCTTGCCAATCATCAGTTGCATTTGCAGTGCCTAAGGTAAAGAGGGATGCTTGGCAAGGAAGGCACGAAGTACACCCATTAGCAGTTTTTAGTAATCAAGCGCAAAGCGTGGAATTTAAGATTGGTGATTGGAATTCCTTGACACGTTGGCAGCTAAAGAAACGTAGCACAAGACGCTGGAATATTGTCCAGCTAGTCAGTTGAAGTTGTCTCACCTTAAGGAAAGATACCTTCCTCAGTAAGTTGTTTTAAGCCGGCTCTTTGCTTCTGTGATTAACACTTTATACGTTAAGTAGAAAGTGTGTAGTAAGTTAAATTTTGTGTAAAAAAATTAGTTTATGTTCAGTCTTTAATTGTGTACTTTTTCTGTTAGCATTAAATTATTTAAACAACTCTTCATTATTTTTACAGACCTAACTTTTAAAGGCATCTTTCAACTCCAACCTACAAGAAAAGCTGAGAAAATGGCAACCAACGGCCTTGCAAACCGAACAAACCAAGCAACACATGGAGAACTGCGGCAGAAACAGTTTAACACCAACAATGGCCAAAAGTCCCAAACCAGTATTCCGCAGAGGGCTGTTCTTGGTGCATTAAACCAAAACACAGCAACAGGAAGAGTACAACCCTTCCGTGCTGCTAAACAGGTCAGTAGTTTTATTTTTATGCATTTTGGTAAAATAGGGTTATATTTGTTTTGGTAATGAGAAATTTGTAACACTTATTCATTTATTGTGCAGAATGGCACAACAGAAGGTTTCTTTACTGCACCATCACAAACCAATGTCACAAAATCCACTACACAAACTTTCAAGGTATGAGAAACTGTTTTTCATTAAAGAATAATTTGCTAACATATTCTATTATGTTTTATAAAGATATTTGATGAGAATTTAAAAGACATAAAGCCAATAAAGTAATTTGCTAATTTATTCCATTATGTTTTATGAAGATTTTTGATGAGTCTTCAAAAGACGTGAAGCCAACAAAGTCGAAAACTGAAACTTTACCATCTATTGCATCTTCTTCACAACTTCACCCTGCTCTTACTACACTTCCATCCCTGAGAGTACCCTTGTCAACTGTTAGCACTAATGACATTTCAATTAGATCAGCAGGTAAATAACATGTTATTTGATTATAGCTGGCTCCTTTGTAAATTTTTTAGGATTATTTATCGGTCTTTTATTTACTAAACTGAACCTTTTTCGTACTATCTGTAATGGGTTGGTTTGGGACAATTTCTGTAATTCACTGGTTTTCCTTACCTTTTATGCTTAGTTTAGTGAATTTTTTAATTTTTTTTTGATTTTCAGATTCCCCCATGGTATTGGATTCAGCTGATGATGAGAGGTTAAACATTTTCGACATAGATGCAGATGCTGGAGTTTATGGCCTGTCAGAATATGCCACAGAAATATTCCAACATTTACGGCAAGCAGAGGTATATATTGTGTACAGCCTGTTGAAATAATTGGCTGCATGTTACAAACAAATAACATTTGATCATTTTTCAGCAACTCCATCGACCAAAAACCAACTACATGCGAAAGCAGCAAGACATAACTGCTGGAATGCGTGCTATCCTGGTCGATTGGCTTGTTGAGGTGGCAGATGAGTACAAGCTCCACACAGAAACAACACATCTCGCCGTCAATTACATTGATAGATTCTTGTCACAAATGGCAGTATTGAGAGGAAAACTCCAGCTTGTTGGAGCTGCTGCCATGTTTCTTGCAGCGTAAGTTTTATTTAACTTAATGTTTTCAATAGCAACAAATGGCTTAACATAATACAGTGGTTCAAAGCAAACTAAAAGGTATAAACATCTTTCTCATTTATAGGAAATTTGAAGAGATTTACCCCCCAGATGTTGGTGAGTTTGTGTACATCACCGACGATACATACACAAAACGACAAGTTCTTCGCATGGAGCATCTCATTCTTAAAGTGTTAAACTTCGATGTTGCTGTCCCCACATCAAACCAGTACCTCAAACGCTACCTGAAAGCTGCAGGTGCCGACAAGAAAACAGAATTCCTGGCACAGGTAAGCACTTAAATTTCTATATCTCTTCTGCACTTATGTACATTTTTAACACTTGTTTTCTTGCAGTACTTATGTGAATTGGCTTTGGTTGAATTCGACTGCATACAGTATTTGCCTTCTATGATGGCTGCCTCAGCAGTGTGTCTCGCAAGCTACACAGTTAATGGAAAAGTTTGGGTAAGCAACAATTTTAATAGAAAAAGTTTATTTATACCCCCACAAAACTAAACTTAGTCAGCTTACTTACTGTACTGTTTGGCAATTTGGTTGCAGTAATGTTGATGACTATTTCGAAAGGTTTATCAGTAGTAAAACAATACGCCGTCGCCAATGGTCAGAAGTAACTATAGTCTTTTGTTAAAACAGGCTTGCTGATGCTGCTTTATAGCTAGTTTTTGGATATGACAACCATAACAGTTTTACTTGCATAAACTTTTTGCTAAATTCAAATAAACAATAAAGTTAAAAGCCAAAATTTATATTTCAGGATGAAACAATGGAACACTACATGCAGTATGAACTCCAGGACCTTGTACCATGCATAAAGCGTTTAAGTGAGATCTTCACTGCCGCTGAAAGCCATCCACAACAGGCGCTGCGTGAAAAATACAAGGATGCAAAGTACGATTGTGTATCAAAAATCACAGCACCGACTTCGTTCCCATTTGACGCAATGGACGCTGACTCCACTGAAGAATGTTGAAATTCATTCCAGAAAGATGTAACTTAATGGTACCAAAAGTTCACCACGCTTGGTTTCCAATTCTGTTTTTTCAGTCGCGGTTTTCCATGGGTTTTGGCTTGTTCGCCAGGTCATAGTCTATTTCTCCACCCTATAGAGCTGAATGCTACACCACACTGCCCTTCGATTTGTTTTTACAAGAGTGTTTTTAATTGTTCATTGTGCAGAATGCGACGTGGTCCTGAAAAGATTTTTATCAATCACTATAGTGAGATGATTGCGATTTTAAGAAAAAACCTTGCTTTTAACTGTGAAAATGTTCGTTTTTTAACATGTTCAAACCATAAGTCCCGTCAATGTTTGTCAAATGTTCGGTCTCTCTATGTCAAAATCAAGCCACACAAAATGTTAAATCGTGGCGAGGCCTAGATTTAGAAACCTTTTTTAAAATTTTTATCATGACCTTTGTAATGCATCATGGCTACGACTTGACACACTATAATACCTTTGACTTAAAATGCCCCCCACTTAGGGGTGATGTTCTTTTCTTTGTTGCGTTTTAAGGACGTTGGTTTTCTTTTATTTATCCTTGTTCGTTTTGCTTTGATTTACTCGGTTAAACGTTTTCAAAACCTTTCTCTTTGACTTTTACCATGCTTTCTACTCCAGAATGGACTTAGCAATTAAACATGAATAAATTACTTCGCGTCCTTGACCTTGAATATTCGCTTTAGTACAGCTTTTAGACTAAAAGGCAGGTGCTTTTAGGGTTTTGATCAAACCCAGCATAGAAAACTTAAATTTCAACATATAATCCGGGCGTAAATAGCCTTTCTGCCGATATTTGCAACTTTTTATTGCACCTTGGAAACCATAAAATTATAGTTAGCACTTGCGAGCTTAATGCAACCCAGCAAAGTCAACCTGTGATTTGAAAATATGTAAATTACGTTTGTGGAGTGGGTTAAGGCTGACTCAGCAATTATTGCTACTGCAAACCCTATGTTCCGTTGCGCCACCTATCGGAAATTACTAGGAGTGATGTGCCGTTGTGTTCTTGCGTTAGCAGCTCTACGGTGGGTTAACACGAAAATATTAACTTATTACAGCACTACAAAAAACATGTCTGCCACTTATTTACCAATTTATGGTCAAATTTTGATTTCAGTATGTTTTCAAACTTAAAAGATAATGTTGCTTCATCCCACAACCACAATAACATATGACCTGGTGCTTGTAAAAAGGTCATTTAAACATGCTTTATGAAACTATTTAACGCTACAACTGAAAAGAGTAATAGAAAGATCCACTGTAGTTCTGCTATTAGGAGTCCTGTTCTATCTGTAACCCAATAAATACACTGTTTCTTTTTCTATTGTGATAAAAGCACAATTTCTTCTTTACGATAAGAGGGACAATTTATTGAAAGAGCATTGCCACTTTATTCGCGACCCATCAGCTTTTGCCTTGCCATCTTCTTCTTAGAGACCTTCTTTTTCTTTTGTTCCTCCTCAACCTTGGGAACAACTTGTTCCTTCTCGGTGAGAATCATCTCAATATGACAGGGTGAGCTCATGTATGGGTTGATACGACCATGGGCTCTGGAAAGCACAAACATAAATTTAGTTTCAGTTTAGGAATGATATATAAACAGTGTTGAGTCATAGGGCTTGGAATCGCATCTAAAACCATAGCTGTGTAATAATGGCCAAACAAGTGCAATAAATACGCTATGGTCTTGGTTCAACAAAAAGGTTTCACCCAAAACAAAATACATAACACTACTTGTTTAGAACAGTTTGACAGACAAGAGTATAAAGTCTTAAACTTCCCAAGTTCAATAACATTGTGACTTTCTACATAATCATATTCCACTTAGGATTTTTGTTTAAACCTGTTATGAACCAAACAGCAATTTGAATGATGTTCAATTGGGCAAAACAAACTTCAAAACAGTTGTTGTAGTGATTGGAGACTGGTGAAAGTGACATGCTTTGCACCAGAACTATGACACTTCAGCATATTCTGTTCAGCTGTAGTTGTGAGACATGCAAGCAAGCATTGAATCATAAAACATGAAGCAAGGCTTGCCACAACAATAAATAATGTTGGCATGATAAACATACAGCTTTGATGGCTTGGTATAACTTTTGTAGCAAGGCAACTTGCCTCCACAAGCATGTGTTTTTAGCAAGTTTAGCCTAACACCTGAGTCCTGACAATGTTTTGCTGACAATTTCAATTTGTGATTGCTACCAAGTTGTTGTGTTTAAAAGAGACCAGTGGCGTATCCAAGGGGGTTGGGGGTCCGGACCCCCCCTTTTCAAAAAGTTGTGCGTAAATTAAATAGGCCAAAATCATTCTGTTTACCACTGCGTGATAACAGGGAGTCGTTACCTCAAAGACGCGAGCCTTCAATCTCTTGTATTCGCTTGTTATCTAATCGCCAATTGTGACATAACAAGGGTTTAATAAGGAGGTTTATGCGCTAACAATCGGAAAGTTATGTTCTGGCTAGGACGCTGGTAGCAGTTTCTTGCTAAGTGGTAACTGCACTAAGTGCAACATATCCAACTGTTTTCGCATTTGAACAATGTAAAAGTGTTAAAAACGTGTAATGTTGTGTTGCTTTGATCCGCCAAACACGTAATAGTTTGTCAAAAACATTAGATCGATGTAAATCGAGTTATGTTATTAGGGTAATTTGTTACTTGCCAGGCACAATTTATGCCTTCTGCAGTTACCACCTTTAGTGCATTCGTGACTTTGCGCAACTTAACAGGATTACCGCTTCAGCAAGAGATTTAGTTCTTTAGAAGTTGGACCCTGTTTTTTTAAGCAACGATTTTGATTAACTGACAGTAACTCTTATTTTGCAGCTGCAGTTTGGCTGAGTAAGCTAGATAGCAGCGGCGAAATCAGAGCTTTTGCTAAAAACTACAAAGTTTTGCTAAAATTACCTGTTCTTCCTGTCAATTAGATGGGTAGAGAAACAGCCAATTTTGGAAAAAGTGCTTTGCCGCATAACGCGGCGTTTTGAACGACGTGTGACGTCATTAGGGATTTCCCCCCCAAAAAATTGTTGGACCCCCCCCTTTAAAAATTTCTGGATACGCCCCTGAAAGAGACCAACTCGAATTGTGGCTGTGAAGAGAAAATGAAATGCAACTATTGCCTCGAAATAAGCCTGATTGTAAATTTAAAAATGTAGCATAAAACATTTGTACCAACTATTACAGATCAGTTCAGACAACCAAGATTTTTAAATCCACTTGACATCTATTCTAATAAATTAATTGTTAATTTTCATTCTAAAGTTATGAGACACCAAACCACTGTATGCAACAAGTCACAACATTATTTCCCAGTAACACCAACCTGTATGTCCTTCTCCTCATTTTAGCAGCGGCATTAACTTGGATGTGATCAATGACCAGCGAGTCAACATCAAGACCCTTGAGATCAGCATTGCTCTCAGCATTTTTCAACATCTGAAGCAAGAAAGTAGCACTCTTCTTTGGCCATCTTCCCTTTAAACAGAAATGAATAGAGTGATTGTAAGGACAATATCACACAAGTTTGCTACGTTTTAAAACAGTAACTACATCATCTATTACTGATATTTGGATAACCCAGTCTTATTATTCATTAAATTTTGCAATGTAAACAATTACATTTGTCATTTTAAAGTACTTTTTATTTTTATTTATAAATGTAAATGTGCAATTTCCTGATTCTTTTCCTTTTCAGTCTGTTGCATTTAATCAAATAAGCATGTTTGTGTGCATAGATTTAACACACATTTTTCTAATCTAACATTTTGTGTTGGCGGTTTTTAGTTTACCTGAGTTGTTTTGAATTCCTTTGCTTGAGCGCAACGACCAACGCCTCCGTTAAAACGTCTGAAGGGAATGCATCTTTTCATTGCACAAACATCCTTCAGGTATTGGGTAGCCTTACGGATGTGCAATCCCTTGATAGCTTGAGCTGTTTCCCTAGTGTTCTTGAAGTGAACACGGAGGTCGGAACCTCGCGCCTTGCACGATTTAGCCGGGTTTTCTGGCTCAATAGAATATCTAGTCATCTTGCTATTTAATCGCCCGTACCGTTTTTACGGTTTGCGTGCGCAAATGGCGATTAAATTAGATTGAAATCAGCCAAAAAATTTATACGACCACCAAGTGACTTGAAGTCACAGAAAAGGACCAGCCAGGCACACATGTACTTCACAACGGTTCGACCACAATTTTTTCATTATTTTTTACCCAAACTATGTATGCCAACAAAGCCCGAGTCATAATTAACAAAGAATAGCAAAAAATAGGAACCAAATGAATTTAGTCATAATACTTGTATTTTATGATCTAATTGTAGTTTTAAAAAACGCAAAACTCGCAAATTTTTTACTAAAACATTTCTGAAATTTATTTTTAAATACGAAAACTAGCCTTGGTGATTTTATTTTGCTAGCATTTACTAATAAAATAAAATATGAATCACTTGAAAAATTTAAAAATTAACAAAAACAATTTTTAACTCAAAACAAACTGTGTTGTGTCACGGGACTTTCCCACTTGTTTTACGATTTCTATTGGAGCGATTGTTTTGATTGCAAATGTGCACGAGGTGTTTTGCTTTTCAGAAAACGTTAACCAAAATCTTGTGGCTTAAAAATGTCTCAGAAGGACAACGTTAACCCGCAAATTCACCAGCGAGTGACGCCGCGTGTTCGTCTCCCAGAGAAAACGGAGTTTGATGATGAAGTGCGTGATCCGTTTGATGCAAGAGAAATTTTTGATTTGATTCGTGACATTAACGATCCAGAACATCCGTTAACACTGGAGGATCTGCGGGTCTTGAATGAAGATGACATCAGTGTCGACGATGAGAACAACTCGATAACAGTAAGCTCACTACTTTTTAATTGCCACTTTTGGAAAGTAACGTTTTTTTTAAACCTAAAAATGTTTTCCAAATTAGTGCATATTGTTTTGGACATTTTCTTAGTCTTAGTGTGATGTGCTTTAAATTTGTAATGGTATCCTGCAGAAATGCTGCAATGAAAGTTTAAATCCAATTTTGCTGTGAACATAAATTTTGAAAAACAACTTTACAATATGGGGTCTTTACCCTAATTGTATCATTTCATAGACAATTAGTGCTGTATTAAAAAGCGTGCAAGAATCACATTGTAAATGGCAAGTGGGGTGTTAAAACGTCAAAATGTAGCACTTAAATGTTTTGACATATCTGAGGTTTTAGACTATTTTTGCGCACTGTTTGTTATTGGTCTCCACATGTCCACAGATTTTTTTTGTTACATTTGAAACTCGAAAGTTTTTAATCATACTATAATCATTATGTGTTTTTCTAGGTCAAGTTCACACCAACTATACCTCACTGTAGTATGGCCACATTGATCGGGTTGGCAATCAGGGTTCGTTTGTTGCGAACTTTGCCCCCACGATTTAAGGTACTTGTGGAAATTGCACCAGGAACTCACCAGTCGGAAGGTGCTGTGAACAAGCAATTGGCAGACAAAGAAAGAGTTGCAGCTGCATTGGAAAATAATAACCTCCTGCAAGTGGTTAATCAGTGTTTGGCAATTAAGACTAGCACATATGGTTCTGCTGTATGATTAATGCTGTGTAATTAACATGCATTTGCTGTTTTACCTTTGTTTCTAATTGCAAAATATACTCTTCTTAAACACCATTGTTTCTTTATATTCATAATCATACTACTTCCTACTACGTTCATCTTGTTCATAAAAATGTATAATACAAGTTGGAAACAGATGTTCACCCAAGAAGGCACCCCTTTTGGCTAACAAAAGTTTTTTTTGCTGCCTGCCTTTTAATATGTCTTTAAGAAATATTTAAATAAAAATGTTTTTGCCCCTAAGATAAAGGATTTTTATGTTTTTTGATCTAACACACTTTTCATCAAGCGTTTATTTGGTGTTGGTGTGTTGCATATTCGTTTGAAGACTTTTATTTGTGAAAGCCTTTTGTGGGTGTATGTCTGTGCCTATTGCATTTGCAATCCTTTGATTTAGTAGCTTAATTTTCTCATTTCATTTTATTCTTAACGTAATACCACCCACTGGAAACATGCATTTTTGTATATTCTCTGCAGACATGCATGTCAGTAGTCTTAAGTTTTTATGGCTGTCTTGGTGATAAGCTATGGTTGAATTTGTTAGAGGGACATGGGTGAGTTCATCACATTGCATCGAGGACATCTTATTCTTGCCAAGTGTCGTGTAACAGAGAAACATAATACAACATTGCTGGTCTCTGTATTCAGATACAGCTCTTACTCCAAAGCATTTGACAGTATAAATACAATATCAATTTCATTGAAAGGAAAATGGTCTATAGTTGGACTCAAAAATGTTGAATGCAAAAGATTGAAGGTTATTTGTCCATGTGCTGCTTTGTTCTGCCCAAAACTGGCAAGTGTCAAAGTTTTGACCATAGAAAATTTGGAGAAATGTGTGGAAGAACTGCAGCACACTGTCTCTCTTGGTAGTGAGGTTAACATCAACAGATCTAAAGGATTACATTGGTTTATTGTACATGGACCAAAATTGGTGTGTGTAGACCATGATAGCAGTACATTGGTTATTATCCATCCTTATAGCAATGCTAAGCAAGTAATCAATCTGTCTGCCCTAAAATTACTATCAAGGCCTTTTCCAGTGAATAATTTTAACGGTGAAACAGAAGATGCTTTGACTTTTATTGGAGTGTCTTCACAAAAGCCAAACTTAAAAATGGCAGGAATGCAGTATGTTTTTGAAGAAACAGAGAAACATATGAGTGGAAATTTGTTTGGGTGCAACTGGGTCTGGTTTGATATTCGTTTCATGAATGCTGAAGACGGGGATAAGAATGATCATCAGGTTTCTTTACAAAATAGACATGATAAATGTGACATACCTGCCGCTTACTGTTCAGTTACAACTGCAATTTACCAATGGCAGGAAAACCAAGGTATTTTTTTTATTTTTATATAAGCTACTCTGACCTTGCTGTTCTGATTACGACAAGCTTTGATTTGGGTTCATTGTTTTAAATTAGTTACATTATGTGTTGTTGTTTATTTTATTTTTTGTAAGATGCAAGTCACTATCTACGTTAGTTAGCAAATGTAGATGACATATGTATGTATATGTATAAAGGCAATTGATATGTGTGCTTAGCTACAGTTGGGTGCTTAAACTGTCATTGTAATCTGTACACAAATCTTTCACTCTCCAAACCAAGGTGCTTATGAAACAAAACCCATTATAATTGAAAGTGTCATTTGCATCTGTTGCCTTTGTGTCAAAAACAAACTAAAAAAACTCCAGCTACATTACAATTTCAATTCACACCAACTATGTAATTGAAAAATAATATCCTAACATCAGATTTAAAGACAAAAATGTCATATTTTTGTCATGGGCCCTTGACTATTTTATACACATTTAAATTATCTTTGCTTTTTAGTAATGACAATTTTGGCCACACAATATCCACAACTGGTTGTAATAAGCTGTGGAGATGTGGTGAAATGCTGTGACCTTCCAACATCCTTCGCATGTGATGATATTTTGATGACCAATGATGTTGAATGCAGAGTTATATTGGCAATTGACAACACAAACAAATCATGCTGTGCGATAAGTTATTCTACCTTTCAGGTTGTTACATTACCTTTTAGTTTTTTTATCTTAAAATACTGATAATGTTTATACACTGTTGGAGATTTGAGCAGTAAAGATCATCAAACCTGGCAAAGTATATACATAGTGATGTATTTTGTTGTGTTTTGCAGATTATAAGAACCTGGCAAAATGTGACATCAGTTTGTAAAGGTGCAATGCTGCTGTATGAAGACATTTTTGAAAGTATTTTTCTACTTCATTCAAGTGTGGACACAGACATGGTTAGTGTTGTTGGAAATGGCTTATAATAGTGTCTTCGCCAGATTAATCATGATGAGACCTCACTTTACAGCTTGTCCTTATGGTTTTTAATTGTTGTGTTTGGATAGCCCTATCCATTACCCACATTGTTCTTGAACAGTACATGTGGAAGACTTAATACATAATTTAAATTTTTCCAAAGTGTGTCACAGTAAATCTGGTTCTTGACTAAACTCACGTCACTTGTAAAAACAAAATCCCAGAGCACTTTTGAAAGAAGTTTTTTTTTTAAGTATGTAAAGGTTATTTTATAAATATGTGCAAAATAACTGGAACTTACATTCACATAACAGTGTTTCAATAAAATCCAAAGCATTGCTAGTGTACACAATAATTTCTAAAATACAGCATAGTATGATTTGGCACCATAAAAAATGAGTGGGCTTGTTATATATAGCTTTTTGTTTATTTTTTTATTTTTTAGCGTAATTTTTTGCGTAGATCACAAAATGCCCGGTTTAGGAAAAAGTTTTTAACTGATTTACCCCATTAGCCATCAAACAATAACAAAAACACTTGTCACTGTTTTGAATGTCTCAGTTATTGTGCATTTTGACTTTTAATAAACAATCATGCTACAACAACTACCAAGTGGCTTATTGCAAATAATACATTGCTCTTTTGGGACTATGGTGTAAGACCGTATGTAGAACGGTAATACGTTTGAAGACTTTGAATTTCACAAAAACTGTTTTTGTAGATACAACCAGAACAGTTCAGTATAATATGTGGAATAGAGGATGTTGAGATCAACCAAACTCCTGTGGATGAACAACAAGGTAAGTTTTATAGCACTTTGTTTGAATTTGCTGAGCTTGCAATAAATCCTAATTTGCCTTGCTGTAATGGTATGGCTTAAAACAATTTTTCCAAAGCCTATTTTAAATAATGATTCAAAATAAACTACTCTTTTCACGATGATTTCTCTCCATACGGTCATTTTAGTGAATATGTGTTTTTGACACTTTTATTTTGGCATAATTGTCACACAAATATTTCAAAAATAAAGATATATTTTTAGTTTTTGGAGGACAACTTGTGTTTTAGTTATAAAGAAGGACATGTTCTCCCATAATAGGGAGTATATATTTTAGGTCTGTCCTATCATTAGAAAGAAAAGTATTTGTATGTTCTCATAAATATATTGAGAAATTGGAAGTGGAGATTAACTAACACCTTTTGTAAACAAATTGTCCATGTTATTCTAATGTCGTATTGTTTTCCCTGCACCTTTACAAATTTGTTTTATCACATATGGTTAACAATTTACATTGTGGCATATGTAAGTTAGATTTGGATGAAGACATTAAAGAGCATCACAGTGATGAGATGGAAGATCTTTTTATGGCTTCACCACCACAAGAAGAAGAGAATAAGAAAAATAATTCTGCAGGTTTGAAGAAGGCCACTGACTGCCTGGAAGCCATACAAAAAAAACTCTGGACGGAGATCAATGATCAGAAGTACATATACTTTACTTTTATAATGTGACTAAGTGGTTTAATTGCTAATAGAACTGCTTCACAGCTTGTATGTAGTAAATGCAGTGTATTCTGCAAGTTTCAAAATTGCTGTTTAACTTTAATGCAATGATAACATTAGCATTTGTTACATTGTCTGCGCAAACATGCAATTGCTTTGTACAAATCTTCTGACAGTTTAAATTGTAGTCAACAAATATAACACATTTGAAAATTTCCATAATGTCATAATTGATGGAAAACTGTTTAAGCAAGTTTAAATGCAACGATTTCAAACACATCTATGTGGGTCATTAAATACCCATACTTCAACTTTTCACCTTTTGACCGTGCTCCTTTAACAAACCACAAACAGTTTTTTTGCTGATTGTAAATATGCATTAATATTGATTGAACTTAATTTGCAAATATTGTGGTTTATGTTGGTGTTTAATGTTAAGTATGTTGATGGCAGGGTGTTGCTAGTGAAGAAGAATCAAGTTTTGACTCGATCAACAACTGCAATTCAGCGAATGAATAACCACATAGACTTGACTAATACAAGTACTTCCTCAAATCAGGTAAATATAAGTTTTAGTGCTTAAATATGCAAGTTGTTGCTAATCTCTCATTGAGTTGAGCATTTCAGTCAGGACTAATACTGTTGTTGTACATTTTAATTTTGCATACCTAACCCACAAAGCCTAGTAAAACTGTGTATTCATACTTCCTTTCAAACCTTGAACCACCTACCATACGTTTCCCTATTTTTAAGACTGTTAATGTTGAACATTTAGTTTTAGAATTTAATTTGCTTTAATTGTTCGTTTGAGCCCTTACCTTACGTCTGCAGACTAAAATAGGTCCATATAGGTTTCAACAGTACATGGCCATCTCAATAACTAGGAAAATATTTTTAATTTTAAACTGATTTTATTGTTTTGTATTTTAACAAATGAAATACTGAACATCACAGGGCTATGTTTTCATTTATGAAAAACTCAACTCTACATTTTTACAGGATGAGCCTGAGGAGCTTGTGGATTTGTTTACAGGGGAACCAGTGATCGTACAAGAGGATATGGAACCTGAAAAATGCTTGAAAATATTTGGACATTGGCAAAATATTGTTTCTGATCAGTGGATAGTTGGATTCAGGCTAAAAAACTGCAGTAACAAGTGAGTTGTGCGAGGGTTGCTTACCAAGGTCACAAATCTAACCTATTCAAATTGAGTAAAAAAAATGTTTTCTACCTTGCTGCTGTGGAATGTAAAAGTCATAATAAGCCAGGCCTATTGGCAGTGTTATACCGAGCATTTCCATATGGCAGGGCACAAGCCAGAAAATTTCTAGTCTGTGGTGAATTTGGTATGAGTCTCAGAATGCCTTATGTCATGGGTTGAAATCCCATCGGAGGCTAGCTTTTTCTAGCCTGCGCCTTGCCGTATGGGAATGCTTGGTGACTGGCTGATTGAAATGATGCATTCAGTCGGCCTGGTATACTTAAATAGTTTATATATCAGTTTAGGACTGATCCCAGTTGTAAATGCATGTTCATCTTATCTGATATTTTGTAAAAAGAATTTTATTGAGATAAAGTTTTCTGTGCTTCGACCTTACAATAAGCTAACATGTGCAGCAACCAATGGAAACTCTTAGATAAGTCTGTGTTGTGAATTTAAGTCTGATAATAATTAAGGTTCTGTTGTGCTGCTTAGAGCAGGGCTACTCAAACTTTTTTTGCTCTGCGACCCCATTTTTGAAACAGAAATTTCTTCGCGAACCCTTGATGGGTATGATGTAAAGAAATACTTATATTTTATATATATACCATCTAATGGCACCTAAAAAGCCTAAATTAATTTCTAACTTGATACAGATTGACAGTCTTGGTTTTTATGACGTCATAATCTATATTGTGCACTTGTGGCATCTGCTTTTTCGCATTGTTTGCACACAATAGGCATAAAAAAGTCTGGCGCATATAGCTAATAGGCTGGTAATACTCTTTTAAGTTTTACAAAATGTGTTTAGAGCAGTTTGCATACACGGGAATGATGTTTAATAAATTAATGTACGCACGTATACCATTTATTGTGACTGACATAATAACCCATTATGTTTCGCGACCCTGAAATTATATTACGCGACCCCAATTGGGACCCACAGTTTGAGAAGCCCTGGCTTAGAGGACAAAAAATCTTATTACCTATCAAAAAATAGTTTGTTGCTTTTGGCAGAAAATTTCAAAACTTTGCTGTGATGCTTTCACACAATCAAGAAACTATCTTGAAACCACCTGCAGATCAGCAACTAAGGACCAACATGTACAAAGTGCAAAACTTGACCAAATGCGCTGATGTATCTGACACTGACTCCAAATCTTCAAAAACAAAACTTGCTACAAGCAGAGATAATGATATGCTGCCCCATGTTTGTTTACCCGACGATGAAGTTTTAATCACAACCATCGGAAAGCTGCCACTATTTGGAGCTTTACAATCCAAAATTACATTTTCTGCCACAGTTTTTTCTCATGAGGTGACTGGTATTATTAACCAGGACTTTGTTTTCGATCTTGGCAAGGTTTCTATATCGGCCAGTGAAGTTGCAAGAGGCTTGTTACTTTTAAGACATGAAGATTTATTGTCATCTTCTACAAGTGGTAAGTTTTGTTTCAACTTTATTATTTGTTTTATGTGTGCCACCAATCTTTGTTTTATTTTGTCACAATCACCTTTTTGAAAACAAACAATTCTGGTTGTTGACACTGTTTGTCAACCTTTTTTTGTATTTAGCAGAAGAATTGCTTTTTTATTTTTGACAAATAAACGAGAGAAACAATTCTTGCGTTATTTGTAAACTAGGCAAAACCTTAATGGTGAACACAAATGACTGCAAAGTTAAAGCTGGATATTGTATATCCAGAAATATGGGATTATTTTTCCCTGTTCTTTTTTACTGCTTTTGTAAATATATGACTACAATGATATAAAAAGAATACGGGCAAAGTGGTTTAAAATTATTGAACTGTATTGTTGAACACTAAGGACTGCATGCTGTTAAAAACAGTGTCAAAAGATCATTAAACGGTCGTTTTTGCGAAACAAAGTTAAGTGAAAAACCGTTCAGCCTAATTTAAGTACTGAAGTGAAGATTTTTTGTAATTATATGACAATAATGATGCAAAAAGAATATGGACAAAAAGTTTTAAAGTTAAGTTAATGCTTAAAGTTAAAATTTGTCCTTAAGAATCTAAAAATAACCGCAACATAGGTTTACCGTAAATCCGCATAAACACCTGTGTGGGGACCCATTCGTTTTTGCTTGCAAAAACAATCATATATGTAGATCAAATTATGTGTATAGTATAGTAAATTGGTAAATATCGTATAAAATATATACAATGGAAGTATATCAGAAAGCCACTTTTCTAGTTTTTGTAATATATTTTAGCTATTGGCATTTAAAGGTTGGGATTCAGTATGAAATAAAGTAAAATTTGTAATTAAATTCACGCACTTTTAACTGTATATATTTTTTTTTTCAGAAAAGTTTACTGAATCTGTTGCAACATTGAATTCATATTCAAGCACAAAATCCAACTTAGTTGCAATGTCTGACGCAAATGATGTTTTGTCTATTATTGAGGTCAGTTTGACATATTTTTCACCATTTACTAGGTACAAGTGTACAATTTATTTGTATTCACAGATACTGTTGCAACAACTAGGTTTTAAACTCATTGCTGAGCTTGGGGCTTATGTGTGTATGGAAATGGGATCACTACAATATGTAATTGTAAAGTTGCAGGCAATTACCAGAAGGAATGTAAAACTTACAGTCCATTCAAGGTAAACAATGGATGTTCTCAGTTTTAACCCGCTTTACCTTATTGTCCTTCGGTTTAACAACGTTTGGTATGTTATTTTACTCTAGATGTATCCCACCATCATTTGTGACCTAGTACATAGGCAGAAATTTATCATTCACATACAAAAAGAACAGTGTTGGCCATATTAGCACATTAGTTTACCAATTTTTATGCCAAAATTTGGAAACAAATTACCGTATTTTACGGACCATAAAGCGCACCCGATTATAAGGCGCACTGTCATTAAATTGCTTTGATTAGTTTTTTGTTCATACATAAGGCGCACCGGGCTATAGAACGCAACGTATTTTAAGGAGTATGGGTTATAAAAGTTTACTTGTTACGTAATAAATTTAAGCAAGTCACAATAGTACAATGAGCAAAAGAAAAAATGAATATCGCAGTTCCTAGTTGCTTTTACCGTAGTTTATTGTGTACGACGATGGTTTATTTATATAATAATAGTATTGGTACTGGTTTTGAGTGTAGGCAATAAAGCACTACTTGATCCATACATTAGGCGCACCGGCTTATAAGGCGCATGATCAATTTATGAGGAAAAAAAGGATTTAAATTGCGCCTTATGGTCCGTAAAATACGGTATTGCCAGACATTTTGGCATTAAACCAACTTAGCTAAGTTCCAACAATAATGGGTTTTTACATAATACACACCATCACAACAATTTCCCAAAATTAACAGAAAATCCTGTAACCCACATGCTAGCATACTTTGCAATTACAGTGAACTTGATTTTCAGTACCATGTTTTTTGAACTTTTTAATCTTTGTAAGAATCATGTATGTCAATTGTCACGAAACAATAGTTGGAGCTGTTGGCTCAATTAATTAAATTCGTACAAATCCCTGTCTCTTCCAAAGTTAGCTTCTATGTTGTGGATGCCATAAGTCGACTCTTATATTGTAAAAACTTTTACATTTCCGTTTTATAGATCTGAGTTGGAGTGCAATCTTCTCCTGGGCTTTTTCAAAGAACAAGTACCTCATGATTTTAGTGTTACTCAAGTATACAAAGATTCACAACAAAAACACAGTACGGATTTGCTGCCAGTTGCTTCATTAAACCTTGCAGATGAGCCTTCTTTACCCAGCAAGCGTCCAAGAAGCTTTTTAAATGAGAGCAGTAATTTTCTACCAAAGGATACAGCTTTAAAAGCAGTTCAAAATCAATTACTAGCAAATGAGCAAATTATTAATGTTCTTCAAACCTGACTTGGTAAATATGACTTACAAAGGTGTGGCTGTTTTTAAAATAACACAAAATTTGAATTGGCTATTTTGCAGTTGTATTGAATCAGTTGCAAACATTGTGTCAACGCACATACACAAAAGGTAAGAAATCTAAAGTTCCATGCACATTTTTTGTATTTGTTGCAGCAGTGTAAACAACTGTTCCATAATAAAAGCACTAACATTCAAGTAGCACTGATATAACACAGTGAAAAATAATAATACTGGTGCATGACAAAACACTATAAAAAATTACAGATAAAATAAAACATATATGACAGGGACATTAGGAACTAAGCTTTGTTTGAAACAGGTAACATTTGCTATTAGTTAATGGTTGGTTTAGTTAAGTTTTTATGCATGGCTTTTGTTCAGGTAGCACAATTGTGTGAAAACAAATAAATAATATCAGAATGCGCAAAATTTAGGAACACTAGATACAGGCTGTGTAAGGGATACACCTTAATTCAGTTAATTGCTTAACCATTTGCCAAGCTATTTCTGGCAATTAACTGGATTATGCAAATAGCTGGATGATTTTCTTAACAAATGGCTATAGTTGGGATTGATAATCCCCATGCAATTAAACAGATTATGCTATTAACTGGATTTAGCTGTACACCATACGGCACACCAGTTCTTGGATAACAGTACTTTGCTCTGATAATGACGACAATGATTAATCATAGAAATATCATGCAATACAATGTATTTCCTCTATGCAATGAGGTTTTTCTTTTCTTCAATTCAGCATGAAAATTGTGTAGGATATGGTACGAAGCATATAAGGACCAAACTGCTTGTATATACACTAATAAATACTCTACAAAAGTGCAATAGCTCATTACTTGAATTTTGTTTGCTTGTAGTAAATGAAAATATTGTGTGCATCTTGTGGTAATGAAATATTTTGCAAATGTTACAATTGTCTTACACACTTTTTTGCCCAGGCCATTTTAGAGAGCAAACAACAGATATTATTGTGATACAGGCTATGAAGCCAACATTTCTGCTGCTAGGCACAATAACATGTTTTTACTACCCTTTCCCTTATCCCAACGTAAGCGGTAAGCAAGTTCAGACATTCCAATATTAATTACCACAAAACATGGTCGCAAGTAAAAATGGAACACTACATCAAAAAAATCTTTGTGGGCCCTTGGTCTATTACCCGTCATTTTTTGATTAACTTTAATGTTAGAAAAGAATCAGGAAGAAGTTCATAACAAAGTGACTTCCAATATAACCAATTCTTAATATATATAATAATATAACCGTAGCAATATTTTAGAACGGACAGATTCTTTCTCCGGACGAAGTAGGAGAAAATTGGTTGACTTTTGCCCACATGATGGCCTCGTTGATAGAGAGCACTGACCGACCGTCGTCAAGGATAAACGGCGCACCCTGGTGACAGAAACACACATTTGAAATGTTGCAAATGTTTTTTTGATGTCTATGGTTGATAAGCCATTTACAAATTCGCTGCGTTTAGCTGTTACTGTGTTGTTTTGCAAGCGTTTTAGAATGTTGACTTTCAAAAACTAAGAGGTAGCACCGTGGTGGTGAAACCATTTGAATTTCAAATCAAAAACGAGTTTGGTCTATGTTTCTGGAACTGGTATCCGCAAAGAGTGGGTGGCAACTGTAACTATCATTGGACGCCAGGCCCATTGAAGGCGTTATCCGAATTGAGCCGGTCTCCCAAGCGTTCCTATATGGCAAGGCACAGACCAGAAAAATCTAGCGTGCGGTGGGATTCGAACTCACGACAGGAGTCTTTCCGGAACTCGCGCTCTTCAAACTGAGCTACACAGGCTCAGTGGTGAACCCGCTGGAAGTCGAATCATCTTAGCCTATTTATAACTACGATTTTTTGTCATGTTTTTTAGTTTGTATAAGTACGTTAAAGTCGGTTGCACAAAGAGAGTGCTTTTGACAAAAACTGTTAACTCAGCATATTATTTGATGACAGGTAAATTTGATAACAGTTTTGCAACCGACAGTTAAATATAATGCTTTAAGGCCGATTTTCACTTACGCTTATCTTTTTGCCTGATATCGTCGACATTGCTGTGTTGGAGTGGGAAGGAAAATCTGAAGAATCGACGACAGTGATGCCCGTCATGCTTGGGTGCGTTTCCTCGCCCGCTCGGTGACGTAACCGTGTCGCTACGTCATTGTCAGACTTGTCTAACCAAGCCTGAAGTTCTTCGTGGACATTTGAGGGCGATAGTGGGAAGTGGGGGTCGAAAGATTGACTTAGTTGAACCAGGGACCTAAATACCAGAGTTTAACGTGAAATGAATGTTAAAAAGCTAAACAATTGTTAACTTAGGTTTAAGCCACGAATGTTTGCTGAAGCCTGGTTACCACAAGCTTTAAAACAGCCTGTGGGACATTAAAATCCACAGAACTTTTGATTCGATCTACGTAAGACGTAACCCTTTGTATTTGCCTGAACGGAAAATATGTGTGATGGTGTTAAACGGTTCGGTTGATTCAGCGAAATTTATCAAGCAAAACTGCTGAATATTCTTTTCCTTTGAAAAAATTGTCTCGTTGCGAAGTTAAGTGAAAAATGTTGCCAGATCCTGTTGTGGGTTGTTAATTTGAAGCAAAATGTCAAACACGCAATAATGACAGACAGCGCAACAAAATTGTTTTAAACTTACTTAGCATGTACGAAAAGCGGCTTCACAATGGAGTCGTACTGCCTTCTGACAGCTAATAGCGCTCCAAAGTAGGCTGCAATTGCCAGGAGTTTCGTACGCAGGGTTTTGTTTTTCTGTTGTTTAAGAACACTAGTTCGAACGGCAAAGGATGCTGCCAAGTCCAGCATAACAGCGTCAACTGTCCAATTTGCGTCTTCTTTGAAACGAGCTGTGTTTAAAAAAATATTGATTACTGGTAGTTTAAGTTTAGAATATGGTAATTGGTATGGGTAGAGTAAGCTATAGTGGTATTTGCTTGTTTTATCGTAGCCTGCTCTGTTAATTTACATGAAGCGCATACATAAAATTGTAAAGAAATTAATCCAACTGTGCCGAATTTATCACAGAAGAGACATGCTTTTAATTAATTTAACGTGCAATAGCCTTTTTCATTACCAGTATATGAAACCGAAGAAAATCATTATGTTTGTGTCCACACCTGTGAATAACTGTATAGCAAGCTCCAGACCCGTTTGTGATTCCCCACTCAGTACGTGGTATCTCATCGCATCACTTAAATCTCCGTTGCTCTGGTGCGACACCGCGCGGTCCTTGCACTCCGAAGGCGAGGGCAGACCTAAAAATAACCACCAAATGAACACAATAAACCCGCATAGAGCAGTGGTTCCCAACCTTCTCCACGAATTTCTCTCTTAACAATTCCAAACACTTTAACCTTCCCTAATACACTACGAAGTATGCTAAACCATACAAAGATCATTTAAAATGGATCTTTTAACAACTTCACAGGTCCTATTCCCAGAGCTTTAAATTGTATTTAAAACCATGTGTAAAAAATTAAAGAAATTCCTCCCTTCAAGGTTTAAAATTCCCCCCTTTTCGGTTGGAAACCGCTCGTATAAAGCTTACCTGCTGCTTGATGAAGGCGAGTCTTCGTGTCAGGGTCTGTGACGTCACAACGCGCGCAAACGTCATGTATCGCTGACCAATCAGATTTGGGCACCGGAGGGTCAAAGGTCTTAAGCAGTTTGATTGCAATGTCCGGCATTTTTAAGCTGCAAATGATAAAGTTGAATTGAATTAAAGAGGAATCCGTTTTACACATGGTGCATGGGTGTCATTAAAATATGTTATATTAACTGGCTTGCGAGCATTGGTAAGAAAACTCTCGTCTTGGGTGTTTGACTTCTAAAATTGAACCTAAAGAACTTTTGTCAACAAAACACACACATAAGTACACCCTGCACGGTTCTAAATATTCTAACAAAAAAAAATATAAGCTAGTAGCCTATTTGGGTGTAAAACAGTTTCATTTTTTCATCTTCAGGTGAAATGAAATCAATCCCTTCTGTTTCAACTGACGATGAGAATAGAAACTGTCGAAACGTTGTATGTTTTACACCTAAATACTGGGTTGTATCTTTTTGCTCAATGCATTCACAATTTCATACCCTACACGCCAAGTGAATGTTCAAGTCCTGCTGGTGGACTATTTAGGTAAGTGCAATACACTCATTGGCGAAATCATAGCTTGTGATGTGCAGGCAAACACGAAAAGCTTGTGCATCAATTGTTTAGTGTTTTACTGCCAAGCATAACAAAGTTAAAACATTGTATATTGCCGAACCTTTCCAGTTTTCGTGCTAGAAGTCTCGCTGGAATCACAGATCGATTTGAGCTTCCTTTAAGATTTTTAGACAAACACAAAGCCAAGGCAAGCTCGTTCGACTGTAAAGCAAATAAAAACGAAGTTTACCTCAAAAACTTTTTTTGATACACTTAAGGCGCTTCACTGACAATCCAGTAAGAACATTCAGTAATAAAACCAGGTGAAGTCTAGCTTTATATGCACACATCAGTAATATACAAATCAATGCCAATAACAAAAGATCTTGTGCAGACAGAATAACATTATGTCACGAAAACCATTAACATTTGGGTGGATTTATTGACTAGTAAATACTCAAGAGTTACCCTAATTAGGCAGTCGATGGCACTGTGGAAATCGTCGTTGGCGAGATGAACCGATGCTGCGGAATAAGGTGATGATTTGTGGAAGTAACGGGATGAAAGATGATCGCAACATTCCGAAACTAAACTGTGGAAATTGTAAACATTACCTTCTGTGTGCAATACACATATTATGATGTAGTTTAATTCCAACGGGGTTCAACTTTAGTGAGACTTACAAAAATGACCCTAGATTAAGTGGTAGGGTATTATATCATTAAATCCTCATAAACTAACTTTAAAAATTGGGTCCTAATGTCAAATTTTTAAAACCTTACCGTGCCCCTCGTAGGCACTAGGCTACGTTTGGTTAAATATCGTGTAAAAACGCGCAAAGGCCTAAGATAAAGCATAAGATACGAATACCTTCTTCATGGCAAATTTTTGCAAAATTTTAAATTAAGAACATTTCAGTCATGAAGAAAAATAATATAATAACCAGTATTAGTTTACGTTGTAATGTGCAACATCCAAAGCCCGAAACAAAAAAAAATTCATCATAATATATTCCAAGACTTAGTACTCACTCGTCGTAGGATTCATGTTCGCTTGTGACGTCACCATTGTGGATTTCCTCTGTTGCGGTCACGTGAGGGGTATTTCCCTCTTGGGCGCTCTGTGCCACGATCAATGCATCCTGTCGATCAAGAAAAATGAACTTTCGGCTTTTGCGCGTCATTGAAAATTTGCTGACTCACCTGCAAATCACCCTGTGACGTAATAAAGCGGACAGCTTCTCGAACTTTCCCACTGGCGATGTGAAACGCCGTTGCATCTTTATCGCGTTCTGATTCTAAAACAGTGGCGTATCTGGAAAAACGTGTCAAGCATTTAAAACACGGACTTCACCAACTTTAGTGGTTTAAACTTAACTCCACATTTCATTTCAGTATGGTAGGTTCGTTAATTGAAAGTAAATCATTGTTGCAAATCCAAACACCTAGTGTACAAAAATTTGGGCTATATATGCACAATATATGTTTTTCCCAAAATGTTCTATTTAAAAAGGGAACTTGCAATGGCAAATCCTTTCGGCAAAATATATTTAGTTAAGTATACCGGTCGATTCAGTTTTGAACCGCATTTTAGATTATATTTTATCACGGAGAAACCTGCTACTGTTAGGGGAACAAAATACATTTACTTCTCCGTTAGACTGGCCCAAAATGATATGGACACTCCCGGCGCTAGAGAGATAGCCCGTTCCCAGTCTCCGAGTTCCACAAGAATTTCGCAATGTCTTCGTATGTTTCCCAGTTTAAGATGCAAGTCGGCAGAGCGCATGAGCGACCTTTCTTTGTGACGTAGGCCGGGTTTGTGTTGCGCCACCTCGCGTTCGCACTCTTGCGCCTCCGCCTGGTTAAAAATCAGATTAGTTGAGAGTTAGTTTCAAAACTCTAGTCTAGCGTCTAGACCGATAGAAAAGAAAGAAGTACAACACAGACTGATTTGACTGGGCTAAAATTGTCAGCTAAGACAGTGATTTTTAACCAGTGTTCCATGAAAGGTGTTCCGCAAGAATTTATTAGTTTGACTACGGTTTCATGGAATACCAGTCGAAAATCACTGGTTTAACACAATGGGCGTAAATAGTTTTTTATGAACTTAGTTATCCACTATCCTCCGTTTGAATGTTCCATCTTGATTTGCTTCATTTATTGTTGTGTCTTAATACGACACGTTGTGCAATATAATAAGAATGTATTTGCGTGGGCTTGTTGCTGTTTAAGTATAATGCATTAGGTGAATGTGAGCTTAATTGTTTGTTTTATTTTATCATTACAAAATTTCGTTTGGTGTTCCGGAGAATTATTTTTATGCACAAAGTGTTACGTGGCTAAAAAATGGTTGAAAAACACTGAGCTAAGGCATGTCAGTAGAAAATAAGTCCGATGGAAAATTACAATGCCAGGCACCTCGTATGCAGCGAATGCAGTGTATCAATCGCTGTTAATATTGTTCGTGATAATTTGGCACTGATGATAAAAACAACGATTATTGTAAAATTTGCGGGAAAATGTAATTACTGCGTACAAGCTCTCTGACAATTTAGTTCTTAAAAAAAGCTTCAAAAAATGTCAAACAATCTTTGCTGAAGAAAGAGGAACCATAGTTCCAATTTCAGCATTGTTTAAAACTTAGTACAATTACACATAGTTTCATACCGCTTTGTATTTGGTCAAATGTTTGGTGTGAAGGATTCCTTTCCTGTAAGACTGTGATAAAGTTGATTCTCTCTGACCCCGACATGTACATACCAAATCCCACAGGTTCTCCAAGCCACGAGACGACTGCAATTCAACAAGAAAATATAAAACAACATTGAACAAAACCTATGTTATCTTAAACGGTTGAACCTTTTTAAGAATACTGAAACAGTTACCGTATTGTCGTATTTTATTGCATCAGATTCCGACCAAAAATTTTGACAATATGCAGTAATAAACAATAGTGAAATCGTGTCTTAAATATAATTGGAAAGCAGAAACGCGGGTATGACGCCTTCAAAAGGCATTGCCTACCATGATATAAGATAGAAATTAGTTCTATCAGTTACTTACACAGAAAAGTTCGGAAAACCATCGCAACTTCACGAAGTCGCTGTTTTTCTTCTCACGTAATAGTGACGTAATATGACGCGACATGTTACCGGAGAGTTTCAGTGCTGATCCTGGTTTCATATTGTCGTCTAAAAAACATCAAAGTTGTTTTTGCAGCGAATACATAAACAAGTGTATTTTAAATCCAATAAATGTATTGATAAATATGTGTTTCATAACAGAAATGCAAACTGAAAACGTCGAATGCCGTTTGAACATATAGATTCTATATTTGAAAGAGCAGTTATGTTGACTGGTTTTGAGTCAGAAACATTGCTCCTTTTGGCCCTTTACCATTACTACTAAACCAGTCTATACTTACACTTGGCGATGGTTCACATTAATATGTCTAATATTAGATATATAGACCCTGTATATACCACTATTTTGTAAACATGTTACAAAATTTTTCATACTTTTTTGATAAATTATCGCCAAAATTTTATTACAGTCTATCAGAGGTTGAGGGTAAAACCATTGAATCATTTAAGTCGGTTAAAAATCATAGTTTACTGTCCGAATGTTCTACAGATAATTACCTGGGGTGGTGACTATGGAATCGACTGGCTCGCCTGCCAGCACACGAAGAAAGAGACTCTCCGTTACGCCACCTAGCGACCATATTCGGACCGTTGAGTCACGTGACGAGGTGGCGATTGTAAAGGGATTGTTGGGGTGCGTTGTAAGACCTAAAGTTACCAGTAGTTAGAATAGCAAGAATATTATTTTTTAGTGATTTAAACAAGTTTGTTTCTAAAAGTGAAGATTTTGACCTTTGTTATTACTCCAAGCAGCGGCGTTTTTCCCAACAGTTGTATTTTAGTATGAAATACTTTTATTTAAACCTGTAGAACTGTTTCGAATAATCAGCTAATTTGCGATTTAAATATCAAGTAATGTATTCAAAAGTACAAAACTTATGAAAAACAACCAGACAACCATACTAAACAAACCATTAAAACAACCAACTGTTCACATGCAAACCTTTTGAAACAACTGTACACATACCACAAAACAACCAAATAACTAAAGATGTACCGAATATTCGGTTTGCCGAATTTATTCGGCCACTTTTGCAAAGATTTCGGCCACTTTTGCAAAGATTCGGTTTCGGTCGAATAATTTGTTGCGACTCGGCCGAAACCGAATCTTTTACGAACACATATTTAAAGCGTTAAACGTGTCTTTTCTGCTTAGTACCAACGAAAATCGCGCAAATCATTATATTTTTTAACACATTATCGTTTTCCCACTGCAGACAACTAATCAGTAATTCATTGTCGGGTTGGCAATCATGCTTGAGGCAATGTTAAACTGCACTAATTGCCTAGTAGATAAACTTATATTTTCATGTCAAACGTGTAGCGTACGACTTCGCGTGACGCCATAAATGATTCGGTTTGATTCGGTTGATTCGGCCGAATTTATTCGGCAAAACCACCAAATATTCGGTTTCGGCCGAATCGAAATTTCGCCGATTCGGTACATCACTACAAATAACCATAAATTGAACATACAAACCAACAATCACGTAACCAGTAAACCAACTTTTTTTACCATACACATCGGCACCATGGTCGTCGACAGTTTCGATGCATTTTTTGTCGCGTACGTCCCATAATCGCAACGTGCTGTCCCATGAGCCGGAGGTGAGCAGATAGGCGATTTCGTGATTCCAACACAGACCTCTAACACTTGAAGTGTGACCTTCCAACAGAGCATAACACGTTTCACTCTCTACCTCCCACACGCGGATTGTCCTAAAACAAACTTGTAATTTATTTGACATCAAAAGGGGCAGAGCTCGGGAGAGAAATACAAATCTGCTTTCTGGCCTCTTTCAAACAATGGACCCTCATTTGTACAAAAAGAGAAGAAAAAAATGCTATACTCGAAATTTCACATGAATATTTTTCAGCTTCAAAATAACAACTAAACGGTAATGCATAATTGCCCTTTCCAATTAAACTGCGATATTCGTGGACCCTGCAAAAATGTTTTTTTTTTAATTTGTACATAGACAGGGTTGCTATCGACATGGGCCCCAAAACAAGAACCACCGAAAAACTATAATTTCATACGAAACGAAACAAACGTTTTGGAATAAATCTTTGCATTTATACGAGCTATGACATATCACATGTCATATTTTTTGCTAGAAACAATATGTTCCATCAACTCCTTGTTCGTAAAAATACTTTGTGCAACTCACGAGAGTTCAGGTCTAGGTTTACTATTACTTGTAGAATGGTTTTGACTTGTAATTGTTGAAAATAAGACGAAATAATGATTCAAGTCAAAAACAAGGATATTTTTTAGAAATAGGGACAAGAAATTTTTCTGAGACATTGCCCTTCATAATAAGGACAAAACTTAAAAATAAGGGTATGGCAACCCTGCATAAAGAAGACAATGGCTATGAAAAGGGGTTAGGGATGTGGCACCTGACCGCTTTAAACAGCGTTTTCTAAAAATATCACTCAAACGCTTACGTGTCATCAGAACCGCTTGCCAACAGGTTTCGGATTAGGGGATGCCACCGAACATGAAACACTCTTGATGTGTGGCCCTTTAGCGCCCTGTAGTGAGAATTGTTCTTGGCTAACATGTTCCAGACGCGAACGATTCCATCTTGACAACCGGTTGCCAGCAAATCTCTGAAACAAAAATTAAACTGACAAAGTTTGAAACTAAACACGTGGTACCGTGCTGTTTTGTTGTTTATTGCCACAACAATCGAACGAATCGCTTTTACGATCAATTTCGCAATAGTGTTAGGAAAGGTTTCAGTGAGACATAACATAAACCAGGTTACCTATATTCCCAACAGTTTTAATTATCGCGCAAAAGTTAAAAAGAACACATTAAGCAGACGATGTAAAAATCAAAAACATATACTCTAGATCTGATGTAGCAACAACTTTACACCACGTTGCACTAAAAATGATATCAGCATTAAAAAAACTTCCAAAATCGTATTCATACAGTTTTACACACCAACCTCCAGAGTAACTCAACAGCATAGGGGTTGATAAAAAAGACCAAACGAACTGTCAAAGAGTCAGTACTTTTAAATTCGTGACCCTGCTTTGACAATTCTTTGTGCTGCCAAGTTTATATTTAAACAGTGTCAGAAATTGCCCGGTGTAGCACAGACGTAGTTTTATCAGTCAATCAGTTATATTACTGTTTGGACAGTAACTACATTGGTGATCACGTGACTTACTTATCAACGATGCTCCAATCACAGCCGACCGCTTCATCGGGATGTTGAAATCGTTTCAGCTCTTCCCCGTCCATCCGACGCACGACGCTGCGCAAGAAAAATCGTCAGTGGAACGAACCACACATGGCCATTTGTCCAGGTCGGTTAATACACTTTTATTGTTTCAACAATAACATATCATTATCAAAAGAATCTCCTTTTGAAAAATGTTTGCAAATATAAATTTTAAACGGGTTTAACTTATTTTGTAAGTAAAGTAAAACTAGTCTTACTAAATTTTTAACCCCATAATAACTTGGAATTGTCCATGACAGAAAACGTACCCAAGAACAAAACCATTCTTGTAATTTTTTGATGCAATCACAACATATTACAGCATAAGACTATCATTGCATTATCCTAAACAGCATGCTTAGTGTAGTAATTAGTAAAAATGGTTAATTTCCCAGTAATACACATATGTCCGGCTCTGTGTTTTTGCATTAATATTGCATACAAAGACGGGGATTGGACAAAAAACGGGGGCACGCGTTCATATTTTGCGACAGGTGTTGGTTAGGTCGAAAACTGGGTCATGGTGAAAATTGTCAAAGCTAATAGATCGGTGAAATTGATTCCATTACATTTGATGCGTAGTTGTGAAATATCAGAAAGAAACGTCAGTAGCTTCTTAGAGAGTTATATATCGTTTGATTAATGATTATAATAGTAATATTAACCTAAACAGGCCCAGTAACTGAAAAGGTTGTAACTACTTTGGAAAATGAAAAGAATAAATTTGGAGCTGTTTAATGTTGATGTGTTGTAAAAAAAATCCTGTAAACTTAAAACAGGTGCAAAACTTCTTAAACCTTCGTATAATTTTGAAGAAAGCGGTAGAGTGGACAAAAATCACTATAATGGGTTAAATCCTTTGTTTTAACAGTTTGTTTAAAGCAGTTACTTAAAAGAGTTTAAAGAAATGAAACTGATTTACAAATAGTCAAATAGAAATAAAGGTTAATGATTGTTGTTTATCCAAAATTAAACAAAAGGAGCGGCAGACGATCAGCGTCAGTGAAATCTCTAAGTTCGAACAGAAATATTATTTTCGCCTATTTAAATGCCATCGTCAGTTTCCGTCTTAACATTTTTATTTACATACGTTGTTCAAGTTTTAGATTTATTTCAGCATCGTTCGTTAGTATTGCGTTTAATTTTTTTTTGATTTTGTTGTCCGAAACGTAGGGACTTAATCAAAAGATAAGGCAACTTACATAACAACCATACCACATATTGATTCGAAAAGAGTCCTAAATCGTTTATCGCGGCTTACATCATAACAAACATCAAAAGAATGCGAAAAAGAGCCACAAAATCGTCCACAAAGGCATTAAAGTAGTTAATTGCTAGTGTGAAAGCACACCAGGAAATAGTTCTTTTAAGTTGCTCATCTGGCAGCGTTCTCAAGACGCGCGTTGCAACGCAGCAATCGTGAAACAAAGGACGCAGTTTTATTGTGTTTTCAAATCCAGGTGGTCGATTTGAAATTGCGGTTTACTTGTATGTGTTTATCGATTGCCGTGAAGACTTTTGTCCGAAGTCTAACAAGTGCCTTTAAGAGATTGCGAACCACTTTAATTTACTGTGTCGGTGGAAACTTTGCATTAAAAATATTTTTTATCTTGTTCGTAGTATGGCTAATGCTTCGAGCGAACACGGCTATCTCAAGTTTGTAAGTCGGGCCGGAATTTTCGGGTCGAGTTCGGGTTTAAGTTGAAAAAAATGTTTTATGTGGGCCTGACTTTAAACTCTGGCTCATTTACGCTAAAGTTTCCCAAATTGTGGCCTAATGCGGGCTTAGGTGTGGTTTCGGGCTTGTACTTTCGGGCTCTGGCCTCAATTTCAGGACCGCATACAACTTTATTGACCCTATTGCTAAAATAGGACAATATTAAAAAGTCGCCTAATTTCACGCAAACATTGATCGACTTTCATCTCTGCCAAGGGGTTAACGAAAGAAGAACGCCGAGAACGTCTTGATTTACGTTTTACGTTCATGTACCTACTTATAATTTGTTGCAACAAAAGGCTATTAATATTCCAACAAAATGGACAAAATGAATTTGTAAATCTTTTCCATGATAAAATGAGTCCTGAGCACGTTTTTGAGTCATGACTTCCAGACATTGCAACATGTCGACAATTTACAGAGTTTTGGTACAATTATCGTGACGGACACACGTGGCAGAAACCAATCTAAATCACGTGTGCACAGGCTGCGTTGAGGCTTTTGTTGACAAGCCACATGACCCTCATTGCCACAAAAGAAAGTCAAAACCGTTTTGCCTTCGGAGGTTTGGTCAAAATTAATTCATTTAAGAAAGAAAGGATTAAAATTGTAACCATATATTGTTTGAGATGTGACACGAACTGCAAAAACCGTTTCCAATGTGTTATGAAACAGGTTTAAATTTTGCGTTAATTTATCGCAAAATTATATTTGGCACTGTACAAATCTATGTGGAATGCAAAAACATACAGGCGCATAAAATTTATTTCGTCCATATGTTACTATTACTATCTTTCCACGTGCAATAGACTTTTTGTAAGCAGTTTGGGACAAATTAAGATTTCTTTCGAAACAACAAACTCAATAACTTTTCCTAAAAATGCAGACGACAATTTAAGTCGTGAAACGCCAACCTTTGTTTTGGGAAACTGGAATTTAAAAACTACAGTTTTGTAAGAAAGGCAACAAGTCAAAATGTCTGCCGTGCATCGCAATTACCATACAAGTGTGCCAAACGCATGCTGACCGTTTGTCTTGTTTTAAAGTTTTTAAAAAAAGTAAAATAACGTCAACAAATTTCCCCACTGGCTGTTTGAAACATAAATACGTCACCAAGATTCATCCTGAGTCAATTAGGATAAGTTTCCTAAATTTTACGGTCGGCATTTTCGACAACCGTTTCCAACAAGACATCCAAATTTTCGGTTAGAACAGACGTCTTGGCTAATACTAAAGTTAAAGTAAACAGGTGGCTTTCCTATATAGTGCCTAGTTTTTTTTATTCCATATCCTATTTTACCACAGCGACTTACTGTTAACACACCATTTGACCTACTAACTTGATTGTTTTTTTTTGCGGAAAGGGGTCCCCACATACGTGTTTATGCGAATTGGCTGCGGTAATAATATCATGTGAATATTTTTAGATTCAGGGAAGAGGACCCATAATAATACAGCGTTGGGTTATAGTTAGTTTGTTAACGCAACGACAGTGAGAGATGAAAGGTATTTTCTGAAAGCGGGGTGAGACACATGAAAGTCTACACTCCCTGTTTTAATGTCTTACACCCACAAAACGTGGAAGGCTGTAAACTGGAAGTTGAAATGTTTGTCTTAATACAAGCAGCTTTATGGGGAAGCCTAAGAAAACCTAACACCATTTGGTAAATGTTGCTCAAAATGAATGTTATTTATCGATTGCATTACAAGTAATAGTAAAAATCTTTTGCGTGCATTTTGAGGGTCATTTTGCTTTTTAGTATGGGTACGCATGCTTTGGAAACCTTGCTTTCATTTCGAATTATACGCTTCTTATTTTAATTTTGTTGACAAATGGCTTGGCTTAAAATTATGAAAGAAATGAGTATTAGCCTTAACACCAGACGCTTGGCATTTATAGTACGAAACACATAGTGGTGGCATATACAAATTTTCGGTGAATTTGTACTGCAGCTCACACGATCGCTATCTGCATGCAAATCATCGCATAACAGGTAAAACACGTGTGGCATCTTAAATTCGCCAAAAATCGAAACCTAAAGGTCGAAAACGTAAAATCGTTGCTTTCCTAAGCGCCTTAACCAAATGCAATCGAGTTTAAACGGCCTATTTACCTCACAAGTTCATGTTGCCAACGGAACTGTTGTGATTTTAGAGGTGTCTGTATATCAGGTTAGAACGCCATCACGTTGCTCACGGCTTGGTTGGTGAAATTTACGCAACTGGATTAGAAAGTGCCAGGCTGGTTTGAATTGTGGGACATGGTATGAGTAATTTTGCTTATGGTGGTGTCTACCGTTACGAATCAAAAGTTCATTTTAGTTTATTATTGTTTGGTGTTTGTGGTTATTGGGCTTTAGAAATGCGTTTAACGAGTGTTCACAGCAATTACTTGGACGTTGTATGAACGAAATGCGTCAAACGCCAACGAAAAATGAATAATTGTTATATATGCTCGCAGGCTATTCGTTGCAATCATATTTACTTAACAGCAAGCTAGGCTTAGTTACAATAAAGATAAAAACAAACTGAAATAATGGAAGAATACACATGGATCTGTTTATAAGTTGAATGACGAATCTGACGGCCCAGATATACGCAAAAGTGACATGCATAAACCACGAGGGCACTAAAAAAACGACATTACCTTACTAAAAATACCAAGGAAAAATACAACCTTATATGAAACGTTTTTATTTATTTATTCAAGGAACTGTTTTGACGCGTTACACCTTGATTTACGCCCGAAGCGTAATCATTGTAAAAATCGCTGGATGTTGTTAAGAGGGCATTTGGACATGCGTTTCACAACAAAACAAATAGTTTGCTCAAACTACCTTTTTTAAAGAAATATATCAATTCGCTTACTGTTAAGGCGTTCAAAAACTTGTGCGTATTTATGCATCATCCCTTGAACTCAATGCATTATCGATAAATAGAAAACTATAAATTAATACCAAATTTGCCAAAAATAAATGTAACTCAGAATGATTGAATACAAAGTTACTTGGTGTTAATAGTAAAGACCGAATGTGATGGCAATTTTGCTTACAATTGATACCGTATAACACAAACATCAATCTTCAAATAGTTAATTGCTGGGTTGTCGGGCTTGAAATGCACCGGCCGCAGACGCCGTGTAAGAAGGGCATTGTGACGTAATCGTGACGCTGCACCCCCGGCATTGTGGGAATTGAAAAGTTTCAATAATGATTTACGTTTGAAAGTTGCTTGGAAAAAAGGCACAGAGAAGAGTAAAAAGTCAGCCAATGCTTGTGTAGCATTTAGATTCAGACGAATGCAGTTCTTATAATCATATGTTGTCCTTTGGTTTTCTGGATGTACGTTGTTAAATCAATTGGGTTGATGCATTTCAAAGGCAGTGGTATTCGTTTGTAAGCATGGGTGTTTAACGCAGTTTGTTATAAATTACTGTAGTGGTTTGATAAGAGAACGTTACAGGCAGTTTTTTAACAAGCTAAGTCTATTCTTTTTAAATCTACATTGGCGCTGCGATAACAGAAGGGCTTTATATCTAATGCAGGTATATTGAGATCTCCCACTAGAATGTTTTCGTTGCAATTTAATCACAACCACGAATTTAAACCGTGTTTACACGATTGTAAGCCGAAAGTTAAGGTGTTAAAAATAACAAGCCGCCCTTGATTGCAAGCCGCATGTTATGGTCTTGAATACTGTAAATTAAGTATACATGCGAAAATTAATTTGTAGTAAAATGCAGGGCGGTCGAAAATATCGGCTTGGCGACCAAAAATGTAGCCCAACAAACGGCAGTTAGAAACGTTTAAAAACCGCATCTTATAACATCAAACATGTACGGTATAATATGGTTCTACGACAAATTGTGGTTTACATGTTATGTGATACAATTAAAAAAACAATTAGAAAAGAGGCGACATGTTCTTACTTTTTGCAAATCATGCAAATAGATGTTTTCGCCAACACACCGGAAAACTCTATCACACTGTACAGCATTTAATTAAATGTTACGCCCGACAGATTTTCAGAAAATTAGGCGGTGTGAGGTCGACTACAGTTCATTAGACGGTTTGCAGATGGAATTAAAAAAAAAAACGTTACAACCATTTGAATTAAGTTTTGTATTACTAGATATGTTACGTGATAGGCCAAGCGACTTTTGTTAAAGAACCTATACAAAGTGTTTAAGATTTACATAAGTTTGTCTTTACATTCCGTTCAAACGCAGTATACCATTGTGTGTTTTGATATTAATTAATACAAACCGAAAACGCGTTTCAAAACCTTGTTTTGGTTAAGAAAAGAAAACTATTGCAGTTTACAATAAGTCTTTTAAATCTCTTTTTTAATTACCAAGCAGTAGTTATTCCTGGAAAGGTCCAATTTCCGGTTTCTGACACTTATAATAACACAGGTTTCAATTACCGCGATCAAACCTGGTAAAGACATGCCAGAAAAATGCAGCTGTGTCTTGAAATTACACCTTGCCAGCGTTTCCAAGGTCGCAGTCTCTAGATTACATGTCAAAAATGTCGCAGCCAGCTTAAACGTGGACCAGTTGCGTCGGGTCGCCTGCTTGCCAATTATGACGAAATAATGAGCGGATATGAGTGACCAGACGAAAATCAACATCATTGCGGTTTCGCCTTGTTAGCGTCCAATGCTTGTTTAATTAAGTTTTGGAGCCTTGATAGTGAGATAATTTCTTGTCTGAGTTGGTTTGACGAGTAAAACGCGTTTTCAGTCTTAAACGACCCCAATTAAATTGCTGTTGTGACGTGGTGGGCGATCTTTAAAGCATATAGCTCGGTCTGCTTGCGGTTCAAATGGAAAACTTTCGCTCGTGAAGTGAAGTATAGCAGTGGGGTAGAATTTGAAAGGTCGATTGCGAACAAAAATAGTACAGACAGAAAGTTTTTGAATGTATAGTAATAATTTGTATAACATTACGTGAGGATTTGCGAAATTGAAATCAATAATCTTGTAAAATGCGAAAAATCATCATACGTTTGAATTGAAAATATATTTTTTTAAATCTGTATGCAACAATTAGAATATTTTTAAATTTAAAACATCGCTAATTTATTTTGTTGTATTTAGACTTTATTTTAGGTGCAAAGGTTTTTTTATATGTCGGTAAGAATGAAGATTGTTATATTTGTATTGTCTGTGGTTGTGTCTACATTCGCCCAAACACTCATCAATGAAGCAAGTAAGTTTGTGGGTCTACATAGAAATGAATGTCCAATATATGTGTTTTCGCATTTTTTTTAGCAACATGAACATTTCATTCCAAAAAGAGTAAATGGTTTAGAAAGGCTTGGCACCTTTCAAAAAGCCACATACTTTCACTAGCAAATGACAACCCAAAAAATGCATGTACAGTTTTATATCAAGCGTTGTACATTGAAATTTCATGGTAGTCTATATTCTATGCACAAATATTGGTTGGTATTTTATCCTATGATAATAGTGAAGCCCTAAAATTGATATACGAGTTAGTAAGAGAAACGAATAAATTTGAACACAGCTAACTACAAAACAATGTCAGTGTAGTATTACATATAAAACTAATTGTTTGGTGTGGCTACTGGTATTTGTGACCATAAATGCCTGTGGTGGTGAAAAATCGCTTCGAAACGATATGAAGGTAAATGACAACTTAGCGGGAGAGCGAAAAGCACTTGGAACTAACTGGTAGTTTAACGTTTAATTGGAGGTTTGTGTGGCGTGCGAAATCTGTGAGGCAGGCAAAAGAACGCCTGCGCGTCGCAATTCTGCAAAGGTCATTGCCTTGTAAGTCCACGTGCGACACAAGCATCCATGGTTAATTAGTACAGCACTACATCAAGTGGAAAACGGTAGTTTGATTTTCGCTAAATTACCACCTTCGCATATTTAAAAGTCGAAAAAATTAATGCATGACTAATAGACTGTTCTGTGCACTAAAATAATCTACATGGATCGGTTTATAATTCAAGTGATAATATGCTTTTTAACAAGTTGTTTTGCATCTTGCATCATTTATTTCTTTTTGATAATAAAGTACGACAATATGGGACAATGTATTCGTCAGTTAAGTTTTTTTCTTATATTTGACACTAGCTTCGTTTTTGGGGTTAGTAATTAGGGTTTTGCATATTTCAGTATTAAACAAGCAAACACGTAAGTCTAGAAAATCTGATTTTTTCATTTTTAGTTTCCGCTGGATAAGAGCCTTTTTTGAACTTTTTAAATTGTCCAGTACTGACATAATCTGTTTCATATAACTATAGCACAATAGTTTTCTAAACATAAACGAAAAAAGTCATAATTCGAACGCTAACATTTCCAAGGCAAAACTTTTCTCATATCTCTAATAAAGTGGCTGAACTTTGAGACAAAACAGCAAACACAAACAGATTAATTTGGATCTAGGCCAACTATTGAAAACGAATCAAAAACAAATCATCGTTCGCCAAGTAGCGATTTCCCCGTAACGACAGATCGCTTAATTATGACGTAAACAAATCCCTCTGTGACATCACAACAGCAGCGAGACTGGTTAGAGAGTGCTTTAGATGGCTGCTTCGAGATTAGAACGCGTGTGACGGTTTACTAGGAATGAGTTCGATTTCTACGAAACTTTTTTACGACAAAACAAGTCTTAATGAATAGCTTGCTTAATTTGTGACCGAGAAGCACAATGATTACCGGCAAAGTCATCCGTAATTATCTGTACAGTTCCAATCACTTGATTTTGTAATCATTTTATTTGCCCAAATAAGAAATTAAAACTTTCGATTAAAGGAGTCCAAAACGTTATTAAAATGGTTTGAAAAGCTAACTTACAAACCAATGCCCATGGCCGGTTTCAACGAATGTTTTCCTTATGAAGGATTTATATTTACACCCAGACACTTGAAAATATGAGGAACATTGCGTACAAGCGTTTTTGTTTGAGTCCTAAATTTTTATTGTAGCATATTTATACACACTCTTTGAACTGGGTTTAATTCTGATGCTTTGCAGATAACTGCGGTGGAGACTTTATGGGTGTAACCGGAGAAATAACCAGCCCTGGATTTAGCTCAGGAAAATACCCACCAAGCGCCTACTGTGTGTGGCAAATCACTGTCCCATTCGGCAAGCAAGTACAGGTAATGAATAATATCAAATTAATTTGTAAAAACTGTAAAAAACAATGTAGCTAAAATAGGGTATTTGTTTAAGAAATGCAGTTCATTTTGATAAATTTTCGTTGACTATTAGCGTTATTAGGTGGATTAATTATCAATAACGTTCAAAAAATTATGTAATCATGGGTTTTCACTAATACGAAATTTCTTCCCTTTACTAATTTTACCTATTATGACGTCACAGTTGAAATTCGAAAGTATTGACATCGAGTACGCGCCGCCCGAGTGCTCCTTCGACGGTGTCGTCATGTATGACGTCACTGGCGATTTTACTCTAAACGTCACGAACGAGCTACAGACCAGTCGCTACATTGGAAAGGCTCGGTTTTGTGGGGATTTGGACGTTGAACCAGTTAAAAGTCGCACAAACCGTGTGGTTGTAGCCTTCTATTCTGACGATGATATGGAAGCTAAAGGTTTTAACCTAACCTGGACAGCAGTAGACACTCCGCCTGGTAAGTTATGATGGTTGGCATTTTTATACTTGTTTTTAAAAAAGTTGCAGCCAAAATGGTGAAACAATGTGAAACTGGTCTTAATTAAACCAGCTCACAAAAACGACTGCTAATGTAGATGTACTACAACAGTGATGGTTGAAGGTTTTATCTTTAAAACCATCATTTCAAAATGCCTCTAAAAGTTTTGTACAGAATTGCAAACAATAACGAGCAAAATGAATTTTAATTTGCAGATCAGTTTAACTGCGATTTCGAGCAAGGTTTGTGCGAAGGATGGGTTGACTTGGGTTTTCCCAACGACCAGTTTGATTGGGAATTTCAAAAGCGCGGAACCAGAACAGCAATGACCGGACCAACATACGACCACACACTGAAGAATGAAAGTATGTAACCTAACCTAATAAGAAATCTGAACCAGATAAATAACAGCTCCTGAAATTAACCAGCTCTGAAGTCATACTTTTCGTAAATAGTATTTAGTAGAAATTTAAACCACAACAACCGTCCACAATGTTAAAAAATGATGTTTGATTGGTAAAGTTCTAATGAACCGTAAAATAATGACCAACGTCAAAAAAATATGACTGCACACTTTGGTTTTTGCACCTCATTCACCAAACAATATTCATTGCAGATGGCCAGTATGCGTTTATTGAAGCATCTCTGCCTCGCGTACCTGATGACGAAGCAATTCTTATCACCCCAGAGCAAACTTTTGGCGTTGATGTCACCGAAATGTGCCTCAAATTTTGGTAAGCAGAAACAACCATATCAGCCAGCTCCGTCAAAGTGGTTTTGCGAAAAATATTTTTCTTTTAAAACGTGAAACCAGTAAAATTCCGGAACAAACTGAAAATGGTCTTTTTCTTTTAGGTACCATATGTATGGAAGCAGCATTGGTTCTCTTAAAGTTGCCATTATGGTTGGCAACACCAGCACCATCAGTTGGTTTAAATCTGGTAACCAGGGTCAAATGTGGATCGAGGGAAGATTAACCATCACACACCAGAACGAACCATTCCGGGTAAGAAATGGTGTTTTTAGACGTTTTATTGTAGACATTCCATTTCACAAAACTGGTTTAGCCCGCAACAAAAACAAATTAACAAACACTGGTTTTTGTTACCAAATTGTGCGAGGGTCAAGCAGGCAAACAAAAACTAGGGTTTCCATTGACGAAATACTTTGCAATTACAGATTGTGTTTATCGGGGTGAGAGGTCGAAGCCATCAAGGAGATATCGCTCTTGACGACATCACAATAGAAGACGGCAGCTGTAGCCCAGTTACAACGCAAGGTGACTACATGCTTGTGCTAAACACCAAATTGGCTGTTAAAATAACTTTTCCACAAAAAAACTATGTGGTTTTCATGCAACTCAAACAATCAAAGTGTTCGACAACCGACATGACCTTGGTTGCTGTACGCCGCAGGCACAGGACCTAGTTTTTACAGCACTTCTAATTACATGTTTTTCACTCAGAAACACCGGTCGAAAGCCAAGCCACCAGCACTACGGCTTCAGCAACATCTCCACCACTAAGTAAGCATCTACCTCAGTGTTTCTTAACCTTTTTAGTGCTCGTACCCTTTCAGCGTTTATAAAATATTCTCGCACCCCCTGTCTACAAAGCCTGACGGAAGTGAACAAAATTGTAACAATAGGAATTAAACTTCGTGCATTTATAACTTATGCGTTGAATGCATGCATTAAAACAGTCTTGTAAGTTCAACAATATTTACAGCACACCAACAATCAGTAAATTCAAATCAGTCAAAGACATATAACAAAGTAATTGTTACGCATTCTTCACAAATGTGCCTAAATAGCGTATAATTTCACACTGCATATCGTACCCCCTGCTTTGGTGCTTCGTACCCCCAAGGGGTACACGTACCCCTGGTTAAGAACCCCTGATCTACCTTATCTCCAATTTCATTTTTACCCAAAGCGATGAATTCATACAATAACACAACTAACATAAGCCATAAAACAGCCATTTGTAATACCCTTCAGATACTTTTTGAAAGAGAAACATATATCTTAGTGGATGTAGAATACTTTGGCAGTGGGGTTTGTTAAAAACAAAAAACAAATATGGTTTTTTTTCGCGTAGACTGCGGGCAGTTCGAATACGAGTGCGCCTCTGGAACTAAATGTGTCCCCATGTTTTTTCTCTGCGACGGACAGGAAGATTGCCCTGGCAACGACGATGAACAAAACTGCCCTGGTGAGAATAAAACTTAAAATCTCAATTTACCCAATTCTTTTCCGGTCATTTATAGGAATTTATAAACGGTTTGTTTTTCCTTTAGATATTAACGACATTTTGCCGCCAATTTTGACCACGTCTGGACCCGACACTACTACAACTGAAGAACCATCATCAACAACGTTATCAGTAGTGACGTCACAGGCTGTTACAACTACTCTTCAAGGTGGTTACCAAATCAAATCGCTCTAGGTTTTAAAGTAGCAATATATACACCAGACCAAATTAATGTGGGGTTATAACGCCCAAGCGGCGGCTCTGGAATTAAATATTTATAGATTATATCCCGATGAAGGCGTCTTGCATAGGACGTCGAAATGTTGATTGTTTACAATAAAACTGCTGGATGAGCAATACTTGGTTATACATTATGCCTGGCATAAAGCCTATTTCATATATTTTGTACTTCTAGTTCAAGGTTGCCCCGACGACTACGTGGCATGTAATGCAGGCAATTGCATCCCAGCGTTCTGGCTCTGCGACGGTGAAATTGATTGCTTGCCCGACGGAGAAGATGAGTTTAATTGTCCGGACGAAGGAGTCGACAGTATGTCTTGTTTATACGACAATTATTATAAATTTCAAGGCACTGAGTTAGTATTACCATTCACAAGGCCCTTAAAAAATGTAGAGAATGTTACAGCTGTGGACGTTAATTCTTCAGTCCATTTTACTGCCACATTTTGTAATAGCTGCAACAGTGCAATAAAATTTAAAAACTGAAAATTGCCGGCTCTTTGCGGCCTTAAAACCACAATCGCAAACGTGCAATTAACATCGTTGTCGTTTGTTTGCAGACGGTATTGACTGGGTCGACTATGGTCTCATCGACAACTCAACCGACATAGACAACTTCACAACAAGCACCAGCGCAGAAGTAACAACGCAGACTTTGTCCGTCGCAGAGTCTACCTCCCTAGCGACATCTGCGGAAGCTACCACCACGGCAGACGTCACAACCAGTGTGACGTCAATGTCGACAAGTAGTATGACGACATCGATTATTCCGACTACAGCAGAAACTACGGAAAGCGAGACTGAAATGACGGAAACCACTGAAACTGAAGAAACACGAGTCGAAACTACCGAAAGTGACGTCATTACCACTGTTACCGATGCCGTCATAACAGCCACAACAACTGTTGCCGTTTCAACGACACAAACCGACGCTGCATCAACAACGAAAATGCTTGCCACGGAAAGTCACACCACCACAACGGCAGGTGACGCCAGCATTGCGTCACAAACCACTGACGTCACAAGCTCGACTACAGCTTCAGAAGTTACCACCTCTGAAGCCACCTCAGTCGTCACCACCCCAACCCTTGCCGTCACCAGTGATGATGCAATCGCAGAAACCGTCTCACTTACCCCAAAACCTGTATCAACAACAAAAACAACCACCAAGACGCCCGTTGTCACCACAACCCTTCAGTCGCTGGCGACTGGAGCCAAGCGCGGAGGTGATGGGGGCGCCGCAAGTGTCCGGAGTCAGTCGATATTTGTCCTATTGCTGCAGACCTTGGCAACAGTGTTCATTGCCATGGGTCTGTGCTCATGGAGATGAAAGATTTGAAGGGAAATGCTTTAGACAATCCGAACTCCTATCGTGCCAATAGTTTACTCAACATTCCATGCGACTCATATGTATGTAAAAATCCTTGTTTATTTATTACCCGTTGCAAGTCCACACTGCAGGTAAAGCCATGTAACTTTCATATTTTTTCGCGAGTAATACGACATAACTTATACGTCACGCTTGTGACGCAGGAGATGAACTATTGACGAGGGCACTACCTAATCGGTATCATGTTGTACAAGACATTTGGTGTTTTTTAATTTTTGTCGCGATATTATGCTCAGGATGTTATTGGTCGCACCTTGACGGCCTTGTCCTTTCTTATTTGCGTTTTTTCTTGTAGTTTGACAATAAACAAACGTTTTATACTTGTAATAAGATATTTTGCATTTGCAAATCTCCAGGTAGAGTTTGTCGTGGGTTCGAATCCCACCAATAGCTAGATTTTTCAGACAAGGGCGGGTATTATGACTCTTACAGGCCTCGCCTAAACGTTTATAAGTCGTGGCAAAGATGTCGAAACAACATCATATCTGCTGTTTGTACTGGATACATATAAAACTGTCCTTTTTAGGTTTGTGGTTCTAAAATATTTTAGATAGGGACACACTTACAAACTATTTTTTCGAGGCACATTTTGAAAACACAGGAAAGTTGATGCACAGTGCAAAAACCAACATTATGCCGCACATTGCTTAGTGGCACATATCGGGCCAACTCACCAGTAACCATCAGAGGAACAAGAGGCGAGCCGATGAGAGTCTCGCTGATTCCAAGCCACGCAGTAAACTGGATGTTGACCGTGCTGCAAAAACAAAGTACAGTCTTACTTAAACATAAATTCACATAACAAGCGGTTCGACTCCCTGGTTATATTACAAACGGAGTTGTTGATAACCACAAAGTGGAGCCCTAATTAAGTGTGCATCCGGCAATGGTTGTTTGAAACAATACAGTACAGTACTGATTGTTGTTAGATACGGAGAAATAAACAGTTTTGTTGATTGAAACAAGTGAATGTTATCTTTAAACAACCCATTGTTACCATGGCCAGAGCAGTCAAGACAGGCGTTGTTTTGATAGGCACGAAAACTTATAGAAGTATTGTTTGGAAACATTTAAACCCACTGAAGCAAAAACTAACCGCCGCTACTGTATTGTCAAAATATATGTTTCAAAATTAAACAGTTAACTTTTTCCCCTATTGTATTCTTATTTCTTGTTATGTATAATTAATAAAACTGCACTATTCAAGTTTTTAAGTTACTCGAAATAATTAATTTACAATAACAAGGATGTAATATTTTGATTTTGTAACTCTTAATGGACGCAAAACAGATTCAGATTTTAGTGTTGTACCACTTTTCTGAAAACACAGAAATTAAAATTGTACACCAAAGTTTTGGAAAGCTTAAAATTTGGCCCTTTGTAAGCGAAAATAGCACTCCTCGAAGTTTATAAGAAATCGGCGTATACGGATCAATTGGTCAACATAGATCAAGTTAGCTTGCGTTGTAATAGATTAGGTTAGCTAGCGTTATACAACCAAGGCCAGTGTATACAGCAAATAAGACCCACAAGACGCTATAGCGAGTAAGCAAACAGAAACCAAACAAGATTGAGCAATTTATGGCGATGTTCGCGCCCATAGTGTTTGCTTTGGGTAAATCGTTATCACCAAGTTACAAGATATACTGACCTCCTTAAAGCGTCGTATGACTTTGCCTTGGTTCAAGTCCCAAATGAACACACCGCGTTTTCTGGTACCACAAGCAAGGCAGTTCAAGTCGGCTGCAAAATATGTATGAGTACTTAACAACATTTGTTTGATTTTCATTCAATGGTCGAATGCCGTCAAGGGCTTTTCAAGATAATCGTCTTTTACGCTTGAATTAATCTTTCGGTATAGAAAGGGATTTACAAGAGCTTATGGTTCATTGTATTTAAAATTACTTTGGCCAAGGAGCTTGTCAAATCGGTTTTTACTGGGTATAAAAAAAAATCTTAAATTTGCTTTCCAAGTAGACATCTAAATCTAACATTTACGGATCGCGTACCAACTGGGGACGTTTTCTATCGCTGCGTACCACCTAAACCCGGTTTGAATAGGTAGGCCAAGGAAAAGGCCTTTTTAAGACCAGGCTAACATAATTCTGAATCCCGCAAGGTTGGCAATTCCTGAAAAATGTCTAAAACACGAGTTTCGCCCAAAACCAGGGCTGATCTGTTTGGGGTAGATGAGTTGCAATTCTTGATCTGACTTTAATTGAGTTTGACAGAAAGCTACTCGCGAACCACCTGAAAGGTTCTGGCGAATTTCCACATGGTGGCTAACGCAATGGGCCAAGAAAACATGTAAACAAGTAATGTCGGAATGCTCGTTCACACGTAGTTATCAATGCACCTACATACGAATGACAAGTCACATTACAACATGTTACAACAAGATATAAATCTGGATAAAAGTTTTCCATTGCTAACACTAGTGGCAAGACTAAAACGCTTCAATGCCGCTATAATGGTGTGTTGGTTTGACAACTTAAAGCCGTTCCATAGCAATAAATATCGCGGGAAAGGTTTTATGAGTACATTTAATATAGTAAACACATTTTCGCGGGAAGCACCAAAACCTTGTCAATAAAAGGACACGTTTTTAGGGCCTCCGGTTAACTGGTAGGTACACCAAGGTCTAAAGTCTGGGCAAAATTCTATACACCTACGACCGTTTAAGATGGCCAAAGCATTTAAATAATAACATTGTAGTATTAATTAACAACTCCTGTAAAAAGACAAAAACTCAAGTAAAGTATAATTATTCTTACCAGGTGCCCATGAAACAGAATAAATGACTCCTTCATTGCCATTGGTGGTTTGAATTGTGGTGAGGTCATCGACTGACCATAGCTTGGCTGTCCCATCAAATGACCCTGTGGCCAAGATCTTTGGGTTGTCCGGTTTGAATTTGCAGTCAAATATGGTTTCAATATGGGCCTGTAATTTAAACATAACTAAATGTGAGTGCACCTGCTCGTTTGTAATTCCAAACAAAATGAATATTTTAAGGCCTAGCAAAAATCCTGCTTTGAATTGCAGATGGATTATCACAATATTGAACAAAGCAATTTTTCTTTATGACAATTTTGCTTCCAAGCGTAAAAAATGAGGTTTAGATATATTTCCATTCAATCAAAAATGTCACTTACCATTTGCATTCTCTTTGCCTAACTTTTAAGTACATGTCTTTAAACTTTAAGAATGCAAAACTAACTTTGGGTTACATGTTCAAGCATATCGGTTTTGTTGAAGCCAATTAGGTATGATATTTTTTTTGTAACATCAAAAGTAATGTATTTATTATCATGGATTAGCTTTTAATATATATTGGAAATAATTGTTAAACTTTAAAATGGTTTTCTCTTGTTGTCTTTGCTTAAAAGGTTGTCAATGGACTCAAATTGCCTTTTCCTTTGTGTGTTATTATTTAACCTTGTAAATTGTATTCAAATGAGTTCCTAGGCAGTAAAATCTTTGTTTGCAAATCAATGACCAATCCAAAAATCCCAAACCTGCTCTCGTAAAAAGTTCCACTTTTTATGTTGGAGATTATATAGGCCGACTCCACCATCTGCGAATGTGCAAACAACGTGGGCTGGTGGAACTGAATAGGCCTGATTGGAAGCTGTTGAACCAAGCCGGTTCCTTGATACTTCCAAGTTTGAAGTTCGTTTCTGTAAGTCCTGACCTAAAACAGTTTAGTTTCATATTATCTTTCATAGCCTCCATAACATTTTAACGCTGCCCAGGTATTTCCAACTTGGTCATTGTTTATTACTATTTTGTGGCTATGTTTTCTTTGAATCAAAATTAACTCAACTCAATTAACTTGAAAGTTTGTTTTTTGAAAAAAAAGCTTTTAGCATATCGAAGTTCAAACAACAAAATGTTCATCATGATAAAATATGTCATATACAACAATTAAGTTGAGCATACAAGCTTACTTGGTTGGGAATGCATTGTGTCGAGGGCATGTAGACAATGAAAGCCAGTCGCCTTTAGTTTAATGCTTTCCAGCGGTGAAGAATGAGATACACTCCATAATCGTAAAACACCAGCCTCCTGGTCTAAAACCAAAACTTGTTGTACAAAACTTCAGTTCAGGGTTTTCCATGCTCAATGCACAGTGAAAAACCTTTTTTTAAATTAAATAACAATGTGTTAGCAAGAAGACAGGTTTGATGAATGGTTTTGGTTTGCATTCACAAAAGGAGCATCGGCATGGATTAGCAGATGAAATTTTGTATATCTTCATTTCTCTTAATTACAGACTAAAAATGAAATCGTTAAGTAGTATTTGTACCATAGTACAGTAACATACATATCGTAAGTTGTCAAAATCCTCCAGAATTAATAAACCATGGCATAAAAATAATAAGCTTAAGCAAGAAACCAATAGCCACTATTTTTTAGTTTTTAAACATTTTTAAGGTTTTAAATTCTCATTAAAAACTTATTTAAGGTTTTATAACAGTTGTACAATGCCAAATGCCTGAGCAACATTATGTGCATCAGTTAAGTGTAGCCCAAGAGCTTGAAATGCAATGGCTGAATTTTAATATTTAATAGCCTGGCTTAAATAATGGATCACAAAAACATTAAAAAGATTACATTTTGTCATGTACCCGAACAACCCATATGAAATTTAGTATACATTACAATTGAGAAACATTTCAATAGATTTGTTGCCCAGACATAACAACACAATTTCAGTGTTTCATGAAATAAACATTAGCAACTGTATTTACCTCCAGTGATAAACATTCCCGGTGCAGAATCAACCCAGGATAATGATTTAGTGGAAATCATTTTGCTGGGCATCATAAATTCTGTGATTACAGACAATGAATTTGTGTCCACCAGTTGCATTCCTAAGAAAAGGTTTTGGAATTAGAACAAACTTTTTTCAAACAAAAAAATATAAATTTGAGAAAAAATGTAAATTTATTTACTTTAACTATAGAATAGATTTTGAACATTGGAATTAACTTGGGGGTTTAACATTTTATGCCAAGCATTATGAACTATGAGTTTAAACACAAAACAAGCAAATACTCTTTAACCTGACACTTTTCTTGACACAAGCAAATAGTCAGATGAGAGAGGATCCCATAAAACTGCCAGTACTGGGTCGACGTCACCTGTATTTGATTCTTCTGATGGCCTTAAACAGTGTTTATTTCGCTTTCCTGCAAAGTGAAGTCAAACCATAAACATTTCATTGCTACCTAATACTTATATATTTATGAATAAATATTATACTACCGATACTCATCAATTTAAAGACAGTCAAAAAATATGGTCTTTTACAACTTTTACAACATTCAATTAAGCCCAGATGAATTTCATATCCAAGGTTAATCTAGTTTTCATAATGACATAGGATCTTTGGTTTATTAACAAATATATTAAATTTGCATGAAACAAAAATTACCAGATAAAAACAGAGAAAGACTTCCATCGCTGTGTCCGACAACAAACTTTTTTGGGTCAGTATGATGCCATTTGAAGAGGCTAATATGACAGTCAAAGCCATTTGTGGCATCTAATGATGTGACAGAATTTGAAATTGTATCCCATATGTGTATTGGCCCTTGCTGGCCAGAAAATGCCAAAGATGTTGATTGTTTCTTGTCAGGTATCCAGCAAATACATCTTGGATAACCTGTGTTGGTCAAAAAAGGTTGGGCTTAAAGTGATTACTTCGCCATAGCAATTGGAAACACGTATGATGTGTGCAAAATGTTTAAGAAAAGATAAATTTACTTGACTGAGGAGTTATTGAATCTATGTTGTTGCATTAAATCTAGTTCAAACCTGATTTGGTAAAATAACACATAACATGTTTGGAAATAGGGTTAAGTTGGATGATATGAGATAAGAAATACTCAACTACAAATGGCAACTGTGAAATCATTCCAGAGGGAACGCCATAAATTAACCTTCAATTTTTTTAGAATTTAAGTACTATATAAAATGTTACATACATTGTGTGTTTTCCAATTTGGTAATACACTTGCGTTTCTTGACATCCCAAACACAGATCAAGTGGTCTGCACCTCCAGTAGCAAACACATCACCATTTCCCATGTTCCATGATAAAGACAGAATTGTTTTGGAGTGTGATGCATTGATTGATGTTAACTTGTACTCCTCATAAGCAGAATCATACTGCAAATCATAACTTTGTTTTTACACTTTGTCTCACATTAGATGTGCTAAAAACAGTGTTTTGTTTTTTTAATGACCTACTGGTGCTTTTCTCAGACAATTCTAGTTGGTCATTTATAACCAAAACTGCAGTTTTTCATAAATTAGGATAGTCAAGGTTATTGCATGTTCCAATAATTAGTGTATTTCTTTTGCACAGAATCCTGGTAGCTATAAAATACAGACGTGACCCTTTAAACATGTTGTTTACATTTTCAAAACATATTGTAAACAGAGACATTTATACAGTAAAAACAATTTAAACAATATGGTAACTATAACATAAGTGTGTTCCGAGAATTCCACACAAAGACAACAAGAACATTACTAAAATTTCAAACCATAAAGCTAAGTCAAACCTGATATATGTAGACAGCTAATGTTGCACAATAAGCAAATGTGGGTCCACAACCCGACACCATGTTGTTATTCCATGGCTGACAACCAGCAGTTACCAATCCCACTTGCCGGATTTTGGATGTCATTTTGTTCAAACCCTACCTCACCATACAAACATCTAACTTTCTGTATTCTTTTATCCTTTTATTAAATTGCATAAACAATTTTTTTTCAGTTTTGTGCATTGCAACTAAAAATGTTTTTAAATTTAGGATTAAGTCAAATACTGTTTTAGTCATAACCGCAATAAATACATCTGTTTTTACTTTACAGCCTCAACTGCAAGTTAGCGCTGTAAAACTGCAAGTTACCCTATGCAATTGTTTACTTTCTATTTGCATTCCAGTGAAAACACTTTCTGTTTGCATCTGCATGAAATCTTCTACTAATTTAACGATGGCCAATTTAGGTAAAAAAAACCTGCCAGAAAAAATCCAATTTAATACACTTGGAAAAACTCCCTTATATTATCCAATTACTTGCAACGCAAATAAAGAAAAAAACAGCCATTGCCTGACGTTCATGAGGTCAGACTGTCGCGGTTTATTTTGGAATCCCACCATTGCAACTAACAACACTTGTGTAGTCAATCACGTGTGACAAAACCAGTAGACCATGCCGAATATAAATCCAAGTGTGACGAGAGATAAAAAAATATTATTTTTGCCTAAGGTTGGTAAAATTAGCATGTTCTATCCTAAATTAGCTATTTTTAATTATTTTTCTTTAAACAACAATCAACGTTTGTGCAATAAACCGAGGATAAGTTTCCGCTGTTGAGCAGTCAGAATGGCTGAACCATTGTGAAGATTTTTGGCGGCAAATTTATCAACAAATTTTTGTTTTGCAGAAAACTTTAGGAACTTTTTTATTTTGAAGTTATGAGAAAATGCCGTAAATAATTGGATTTAGTTGAAGCATGCTGATTGAAAGAAAAGAAGAAAAAAAGATAAAGACACCTACACAACGAGAATACAAATGGATGGGCATGTGACGTTGGGAACTTGAAGACAACTTCAAAACATTTAAAGAAAGCAGAAAGGTATACCTTTCGTGCTTATAGTGCTTTACTTTCGTTTAAATAAAACTAAATACATAGTCGTACATTCAAACTAATTCCATTTAAATGGTTACCTACCTCTGCTGATGAAATAATCGGGATATTTTGGCTGATGTTTTGTTGACAATGTACAACTTTCATCAATTTATTGTTACCATCAGTAATTTCCACATTGGTTGATATTATTATGGCAATAGCTTGTAACAATATTTCTGAAATAATGTTAACATAATTGGTGTGATGATCATTAAAAAATGACCCAGATTAGCTAAAATATTTTCCAAACAAAATACATGAAAATACATTTAGCTGCATAATTTATTTATTCGTTCAAAGGTCTGTGGGATACACAAAAGCTATGTTGTGTTGCATACCACACCAGCATATGTGTGTTGTGAAATGAAAATATGTATTTAACTTCTAACTGTCAATGTAAATATTCTCTTGGTGATGCAAGTGTAAATTTGGTTGTTTATGTGCTTAAATCTAGGATCTCCACAGCAACACAGAGAGTTGATACAAATACAGAAACAACAAAGCATAATCCATGGACCACAATGTCGATGAGTAATCTATGGACTACAAAGGTTTGTTTTTGATGGTATAATACAGTGGTTCCAAACCGGAAGTAAATACACACCTCAGTTCTGGAAATATAACCTATGAAGTTGACAAAAGATCTAATTTTAAATCTTTTTTGTATGGTTAAGCATCTGCCATCTATTCTTTTGGGGGAGGAATTAAAATGTTTTGAATTGTTAAGAGAGGAATTCGTCAACCAAGGTTAGAAATCACTGGTATCATATGTTGTTGGTTGTTGGTATGGGCAAAAAAGGGAAAATTCCTTGTTTGTGGCCAAGAAACTTTTGTGGAAGTGTGCATGTTTTTTGTGTGTGTTTGTTAAAACAACTTCTACACTGTGTACTTATGATGTATTAATATCTTTATGGGTTTAAAATCTGAAAACTGCATTGAAATGTGTTTACATTTTCAGATTTGGGAGCCCAAATATATTTGGATGATAGTCAAATAATACATTGTCCCTAAAACTTGACTAAAAACATTGCATTTCTTGTTTTGGATTAGGTTTATGTTAGTTTTATACTTGCAGTATATAAAATAGGTATATAAATCTGAATGTACAGAACTTACTAATACAAAAATATGATGTTTATTACCAATGCAGTATTAGTGAAGAAAAAGTGAGAAACACATCAAAACATACAGTTTGAAACAGCATTTTTCCTCTTTTGTGACTCATGCTAATTTACCTGTTGCTTCCATGTGGTAATGACTATGCATGCCAAAATTTTGCTGAGTGATAGTGGTTTGTGCCAGCTGATATCAATAGTAAAGGGAAGGCAGACAGATTTGTGTGTGTTGTCGAGATTTTAGGAATATTGAAATTGACTGATAAACAACTGAAAACAAGCAATGTAACTGTTAAATTAGTACTTTAAACACACAAATCGTTTGTTGTTGCATGAACCTTTCCACACATGCCTGGGGTTGCCGACCCCTGAACTAAGTCAAGTTCAGTTTTATTTGCATAGTCACTTTATCATTACAGTTCCATTATTGAACAGAAAAAAACATGGTTATAGAGTCAAATGTCCTGACGAGTCAACTAACCCTTCCCCAAAACATCTTCTTTGTTTAAAACATCGTTTGGATTACATATGCATTGAGGTACTTTGCTTAGTAACCCCAAAGTTTGAGCCCAAAACTTGTTGAACTTTCTTGATGTGTTTGTGGGGGTTGTATACACCTCAGAATCCAAAATTACATTCTCTGGTGCTTCTAGCATCATTTTGTCTGGCATGCCAATTTGCCGTCGCAGCAGTCCTGTGACATAAATGTTGCCTTTTCTTACGCTTAAAATGTTGCGTGATTCTGTGTAAAGTAGTTTTGCCACACCTGCACTGATCAAATACGTGCCACCAGTGCATGCGGGTGGATAAAACAACCATTGGAAATGTTCCACAGCGGCGTACCAGTCGCTTGATTTGTTTCTGCTTACGCGCAATGTCTTAAGTTGGTTGTACGGGCACACCAATGGGAATTCAGGCCATTTGTTTTTCCGCATTTTGTGCATTGTAGCTTTGGTGTAGTTTAGTAATTCGATTGGGTTCAGTTTGACGTTGTCATGAGTGGAGAGAATAAAGCGGTGGTCGTCAAGATTGGCAGATGCCCACTGTAGTTCTGCCAGCGACTTCACAGGCACATTTCTGAAACAAGAGTATTATTTTTTGGGGGAGCTCATCACCATTTTAGGTCTCAGATCATTTTGTGCCTCCGCATAACAGTTTATGGACTCAACTCCATTGTTATGAACTCATGGCTTTATTTGAGTCCACGGAATTGGAATTAAGAAAACTGCCGTCGGTGCGGTAACAACGAAATCCCAGCAACGTTTTCGCAATTAGAAGTAATATTAGGACGCGCCCGAACCCGACCTTATGTATGTACACCGTTACACTTACTTACTATAGTAATACACAGGCAAAGTAAGCTTGAAACCCACCAGTTTGACTCAACCCTTTTTTAAGCATAACGTACTTACTTAACCGCATCGTCATTATTAAATTGCAGCAGATCTTCGTTTAAATCATGTTCCTTCTGTAATCGTTTGGATTCATCAGAACGCTCTTTCCCCATCAGAAACACGACGTCCAATCTACCTTCGTACATGAAACGCAGCGAACCCCACGAATTTCTGATTTTATTTCTGCGTTGAAAGTTTCCTGGTGGAGACTTCACAATAGCAACCAATCGCCACTTTACGTCTGTAAATTAGAAGTTTATCATGTTAGATATATGTATGAGCATGTTTCACATTATCCTTGTAGTCCCATAATCTGGGTGTTTACTGACTCCCAACTGTCGTCTGAGGTATTTTTAAAACATGTTATTGTACAACATCCATTAACATTACTATATTATTCACTACAGTCGTTTTGTACGTACATAGAGTCAAACAATTGTTTCATCTTCAAAATGACTCAATTATTTGTTTGTTTGTTTGTTTTCATTTAAGTACCAACCTTGTTTTTTGAGACACTCATTTAGGCCAGAACAAGTAACATTCGAAATGTTTGGTGTTTTTGTAAATTCAAATGACGTTTTACTGAGAACCAAGACCGTTGGTCGAGTGGGTGACATAAATCGTAGAAGACGTTCCTCAAGGTTACAAGCAGCCCTAAAACAAAGCGTATAGTTCCATTTTTAGATAACTCGTGTTCTCAGGGCGGGTTATAACAATGGAAACGTGGTGTAGCCCACTTTGGGTAAGGTTTCGAAATATATATGTTGAAAACGCAAAAAATGATTTTGTCGGTAGATTGAACTGTACCGCAAGCTGTGTAAAACCTACAGTGGTTTGCGCTAAAAATCTTTGTCGAAGTTGGTGTTGCTTGAAGCAAAACTTGATGTTGAAAAAAAAAACAACGGTTAGCGCATGACAACAACGGACGTGTTACCGATTAAAGCGTTTGTGTGCAGTAACGCGTAGGCAAAAACGCAGTAGAAACGGTAGCATTTGAAAACACGTCAGGAGCTTATCTCCAGGACTGGCGCTTTACCAACAGAGCAACTGCCTGCCAAAAAATGAAAATGGCATGTGTAGAATCAGCAGCCGACAACGGTGCGTAATATTCGACTTTCGGATGGCATACATCGCCTGATGTGTCCTCAGTTCATATTGCACAAGTAGCGGATACGCTCCTGTCGTTGTTTTAAGTCGTATGGCGCAATGACAAACGACAAACCGCATGGAAATTATATGTTCTAACTTGGCTGCACTGAACCGCATGTGAATGTTGCCTTTCTGAACCGCAAGTCCGGCGTTCCATAGTTTAACTGCTATAGTGTGCTGTTATCGTTTTTCTGCATGAACGCTCCCATGCTGATAATCCCTGCAATAAACATGTCCAGCATACATATATACCTACTTTTAGTTTCTTTTTAAGGAAGAAGTGGTTTTCCTAATGTTGTGACCATCCGCGAAATAATACACAATAAACGTAAAAAATCGTGACTGACAATGGGCTCCAAATGTTAGCTTTAGGGATACATTTAACTTTACATAAATCCCCATGACTACATATGCTTTTAATTGGTAAATTGTTTACGGAAGGCAAAGTATAGGCCCACAACGTTAGACAACAAACTTTTGGCTATGAGCGTTTTCAAGCATAGTTGACACTAGTTTTTTATTTGTGATTTTCTTGTTATTCGAATTCGAAACTTTAACAAAAGTTTAAACAGCAGCAGCAATGGCGAACGGTCCTATATTTTAATAACTATAGTTGACAACGCTATTGCACTGTAATTATTATCCGGAAACGGGTAAAACGGATGTGACAGTTAACAACAACATTGTCGGTGTTTACTTACAGTTGGCGTTTGTCAGTGTCCCACAGTAGCCAAATGTATAGAAGCAAAGATATGATCGAAAAACTTGAGACGAATGAAACTTGATTTCGTTTCCATCTACATCTCCATACCCGCATTTTTGATTGTTAGACTTTAACGAAACATAGTCTGTTTTCTAAAACTTGCAAATGAATAATATTGATATCAAATGTTTATCATAACCGAACTTACTAGTTTCAAAACCCTGCGAACAAATGAACAATACTGATAGCATTTGTTTATTATAGCACATTTACTAGTTTCAAAACCCTAAGTACAAATGAATAACAATGATATCAATTGTTTTATCATACCGTACTCATTAGTTTCAAAAGAATCGTACTCTAAACAATTGTTTTGTTATAGCCGTACTTACTACCTTCAAAACCCTGCAGAGTAAGTGTAGACACATTAATCATAAATGTGTTTTTATATCCGTATACTTACCATAGAAAAACCTGAATCATTATGTAAATATACCTAGCCGCAATTAGTTAAAACGCCCTGTCTTGCAAGTCATACACTGAAATTGAATTATTCCAGTGTAAAACTGTGTGCCGCACATAACCTGTATATTAACGATTTCCGTTTTTGTGACAGGTGATTTCTGACGAACAGGTCCCACACAAATCTGCGTCATAATGCAAGAGAAAGGTCGTTGACTGCTTTTCCTTTTATTTGGACGTCATTTAGGTATGTGGGAGTATAACGGATATGTGTTTTATCGGAATTTGACAATGTTTTTTCACGTTTTACGTGGGTGGTACGAGCTCGCACTTGCTTTACTTCTAACTTTCTGCTTACACAAAACCTTGTGAGGTTTGTGTAAAAACTAAAGTAAAACATATGTGTCAACGCAAGCAGTCACCAAAACGACACCTGGATTGGTTGAACTTTTAATTGGCTATTCGTGTGTGCGAATTGGTATTAAACCTGTTTATTTTCTGAAATGATAACATTTCCTCCAGCACGCGCATTGCATATTTGTTTTACGACAAAGTGCTAAATTAATTAGCACAACACCAGCTTTCAATGCAAAATAGATCGACACGTTTAATGCACCATAAGAAATATCAACAAAAACATTTGACTTTTTGTCTAAAAGTTCGCGTAATTTTTTCCCAATCCTTCCATAAGAAGTCGCGTCTCGTTTTGGCCGTCTTTTTTTTATAACCCACCAAATGCTGAGCGATTTTCGCTTTACTCTCCATCACCATATCCTCAGGCATCCCAATTTTCATTCGCAAGATTCCGGTTATCCAAACGTCGTCAACGCGTAGATGGGGTTCCGTCCTTGACTGTTCATACAGCTGCGCCACCACACTCACGCTCGTTGTATAGAACCCCCCAAAACAGGCCCGTGGGTAGAAAGGCCATTTGTATTCCTCAGTTGTGATATACCACTTGTTGTAAATTCCCTTTATGTCCCTGTACGGACTCGCGTGCTGTAGTGTGTTGTATACACAAAGTATGGGAAATTCGGGCCAGTTTTGTTTCTTTACTGATGCCGCCGCTTTGTCAACCACGTCTTGCAACTGACCGACATTGATTAAAAAATCGTCATCGCCCGACGAATAAAGGTCAGTCGGTGACAAATTATCCGCCGCCCACTGCATTCCTGCCAACGTCTTCAGGGCGATGTTGCTATCAAAACAAAGTATATGATATCGTCACTTATTAATTTTGTCATGAGACATATATAGTCCAACTTACACATAAGCGGTTGCCATTTTTCGTGCCTTACAATTGTTTGACTTTTGTAAGGTCAACTGGGCGTTATGTTTCAACGTGGAAATAGTCAAAAGTATGTCCACCTACTGTTAACACCATGGTGTTTGCAAAATGAATTTGCAAATTGGCCTTGCATTAAGCTTTTTTCAAGCTAGGGCGCATCCTTTGGTGTCTAACTCTGGCGTTATTTTATGTTCTTTTTATTATTTTATGACTTGAATTATTTCCTGATTAGGACTAATTAAGCCATGTTATATTTGGCGAAATCGATATTAACGTTAAGCTGTTAAGCTCTACACTGATTCAACTGTGCTGTTGCAGCTGTTATACTTTCGCCTTTGGTGTTGCTTTGGCTAGTATGGTTAGTTTTTAAGGCATACAGTGGGAGTACCTGTAGTCGTCAGGGCCCTCGAACTGCAGTATGTCACCATTGCGTTTGCTTTCCTCTGTCAGTAGCAAGTAACTGCTTCCTTCTGTACTCCCGCAAACAAAAACTGTTTCAATCCGACCACCGGCAATGTAGCGCAAGGACGCCCACGTGCGACGGAGAAAATCGCGCCGTTGAAAGTTGGCCGCAGCTGACTTGATAAAGATTGTCATTTTCCAACGAATTTCTATTGATAACATAATATTCAATGTACGTCTTTAGCTTTTCAGAAAAACTAAACCTTACAAATACATACCTTTGCCTTTAAGGCATTTTTCCAAGTTGCAACCATAGTTGGAGTTGAAACTCGGTTGTATGAGGTATTTAAACGGAGTTCTTTCGTAGGTAGTATCGTTTGTCGTTGTATTTTGCTGCATATATGGTGTTGTGCTAACGTTTGGCAGTACTTTGTGTACCGGCGTTGCTGATGTAGCTTCTCTACAGCATAAAAAAATGAACAGGCCCGAGATTATAACTCTGCTGTGTTTGTTAGCCTTTCTTGTATTACACTAAGCATGTGCATTTATGAAGAAATTTAGTAGCAAAGCATGCTTGTATATTTCGGTACACAATACATTAACACGAGGTAACTTCGAAAAAAGAATTTAAGTTGTAATAGCATAAAGCATTTACACTGAATTCAGATGTTTCTGCAATGGTATACACATATTGCATAATGTTTTACAAGGCTTACCTTGGTAACCTTGTCTTTGGGTTGATTTCTACCTGATTAACAATAAAGAAGAAAATAGCAAATCCAATTAGTATGGCGAATCTTTTCTTCGCCTCAGTGGCCATAATCTATTTATTTGCGTAAAAATCTTGCATTTGCATTGTAGTTCAGCTTTAACCTTTGTAAAACACAACAATTCACGCTAAGACTGATAATTTGCTTCCTTATTATTCTGCACGCTGCTGTGGCTACAACTAACATATGCTTTGTATATGCTGATCGTCTTACTCGCTTTTGTTATCGAGGAAACGGGTGGGTCTTATCCCCCGCATTCGTTTAGTGACAGCACGTTTCCATTCGTGATACCAAGAAAATATGCCGATAGTTTTTATAAAACTAATTAATTGCCATTACGTATACAACAATATCACTTTGCTAATAAAAAATTACGTATTAGTTTGGAAACATCCAAAATTAAGTTCGGTTAAGTGCAAAGCATTTTGGTATTTATATTCAACACTCCATTCTTTCGGCTACAATTGATGAGTTTTGAACGGCGTAAGTCACACAAAGGGTACACGGTTGGGGACGTTTCTCTCACAATAACTTCTTTTAACGTTCCTTTGAATGGGGAATACAACGAAGCTCTTTACCTAGCCTCGATCAAAACAATAACACAAGTAGGTAAATAGGTCTGTTGATCAATAGGTCGATCGCGGCGTTTAGTTGTGCTGTGAATACAAAAACTACATGGTTTAATTTGTTGTTTTACCTTTCTACTTTGCCATTTAACCCAGTGCAGCCTAAAAACACTGTATTACGAAATGTTCGCCACTGACGACTTCCTGATAATTTCCTGGATATCAATTGTATGAAAACAAACAATTGGGGAAAGACGAAAATGAATGGTCGTTTGGCGGAGAATTGGTGATGTTACTTACAAAAACGTTTCGTTTTCCCATGTTTTACTCGTTTTATTCACGGGTTGGAAGATTCTTAGATTTTTTAGATTTTTTCTTGCAGTTATGAACTAATGGGTATTGCTAAGAAGTGTTTTTAAGTTTTACCTTTCAATACTGTTACTTAAAATCAAATTCGAATTTTCAAGTAAGGAAAAAGTCGCGGGGAATGAACACGTTATTTAAAAAAACATCATTAAGTGCAACAATGCCACAAGTAAACAGTAAAAATATGAAATTCAACTTCATCAAAAAAAAAATTTGTTTGGTCGTTTTACTTTTATCAATAAATGCTTACGAACACTATACGGACGAAAAAAGCAGCTTGATAAAAAAATGTCTGAGACTTGAGAACTTGGGCAGTGAAAACTTTGGAATACGTACACTGTATTCATAATATAATATGTACACTGTACATAAGCTTAGCAATATTGTTTTTAATAAAAATAGTTTATCCCCCGTATATGTCACTACAGTTTGTCAGTGAGGTAGAAATAACACGCCTTATTGCTGGACGGAGTGAGACTGTTGTATGACTCAATACATTGCTCAATACATAATTAACTGTGGATGTTTTCACAACTTTGATTCCACATTTTTAAATTGTCGCAATTGGGAACTGCGTGTCGTTGGGTCAAAAAACATCGAAGGGGTACACAAGTACGGATAAGAGGGTTCGCGGTTCAAATCCCGCTCGCACGCCTGAAAATGCTGAACAAGCATCGCAAAAAGTACTTTGTCGGAGCAGTTTTCGTAAAGGTTCAGGCATAATTTTATACCTTTGGCAGCGGCTAAACAACTGTCAAATAGTCTCCCCAATTGGTAAAGACTGTAGGACACATAGAATATGAGGTGAATTGCCGTTTGTAGTCCTTTGCTATTTGTTTGAAATGCGAAATTCAGACCTTTTTTGGCATGAATAACAGAATTGTCGAAATTAAGATTGGCGAGACATCGTTTATATTGAGAGAGATGTTCCTCAGCATATCGCAATACCCTTAACTCCTTCGCAGAGAACTTTGCCATACCTTTTAAATAGTTCCTGGAACGTCCTTGTAAACTGTCACTTTTCATCAACAAAATCATTTGAGAAGTTACATCATTGTCTTCATCAAGATGTAATTTTCTTCTGGCTAATAACAATTTTTCGCAAGTTTCTACTGATTCTCTAAACCTTTCCAAAGAATTGAATTGTTCAGCTAAGTTCATTGATGTACTGAAATAGTTGGGTTCGCATGTTTTGTTTTGGGCTCGATCGAAATACTTCGAAGCTTTTTTGTTACGTCCCATCGCCTCATAGCACATCCCAATTTGAAGATATATCGAATCAATTGTGTCGTACGTACATTGGCCGCTAAATAGACGAAAATGAATCTTTTTCAGAATCTTCAAAGCTTGCTTATATTTTTTTAATTGCACCAGTGCGTTTGCATAGGCGTGTATGCAATGCGTGGCGATTCCTATGTCTTTACATTTCCGTATTACGTATTGATACTTTTTGTACCGTGCGAGTACGTCATTGTACTTTCCAGACTTTTCCAAGCACCACAAGGATATGGCAGTATACCAGACTAGGTACTCCCTTTCTTCTGATTCTAAAATAGAAATTCGTTGCACGAATATCTTTTCTACACACGAATGCATCTCTAGCTTCATAGCGGCCAACATTTTTGCCATCTGCGTCACCGGTAGCTGACACTGAAGGGGAACTTGTTTAGATTTAAAGCATCGATCGAGCCATAATTCCAAAGCCCATGCGATATTATGACAATCAACTATAGCTTCTTCCCCAAATGACTCCGAGTATTGGTGAAGTTTTCCAGGTTTTTCTACTGAGTTTCCTGCAACTGTGATATCGTTTTGACTTCGTTCATTCAAACAAACGCGAAGACGAATTTCACACGCAATGGCAAGTGAGAACTGCAACTGCTCCTTGTCAAAGTTGGATATCACACTTCTCCTATACAAATCTTCAACAACATCAAAACACCCAACTGCTTGTGATTGGTACAAACGTCCAAGGGCTTGTACGAACAACGTCGATGTTCTGTAGATGACCCGTTTAATGTCAAAATCAACACTGTTGAAGAATTTTTCGAAGTCAAACGTTTGAAGGTCAGCGTCTAATTCTTTCCAAATCCTTTCAGTATTGTTTGGTGATTTATTTATTGCTGCTGAGACTTGTGACTCGAATTGTTTATACAATTCAGCATTTCCGTAGACAAAACAGGTTTTGGTCAACATATCTGCTAAATGATATCCGTTTTTTAAATCTTCTTCAGTATCCAAGTACTTCACCATCTCACTGACTGGTTTGATCAGCTCAGTTGTCCACGGCTTGTTCTGTGTCTTTGTTTGTCTTCCCAATGGGTTTTTACTCGCTTGTGGTGCAAATCCATCAGGACAAATTCCGCATGGAGTGTATGCATCATAAAACCAGTTGTCTTCTTTATTCAAAGGGTTGTTGAGACATGGAATAGCCAAGAAGCGAAGAATTGTTTCTCCTATACGAACTAAAATAACTTGAAACAACGTTGCAAACCATTGGAAGTAATCCAGAATGTGTTCATTGTTTGGACGTTGTTGAATTCCTTCTTCTAAAACAATAATGCTTTCAAGATCAGAATATGGAGTTATTTCTTTTCTGGCTAATGAACCCATTCCTATCAAAGCAAATTTGCAAGGTGGGTTACCCATTATTTGAACAGTAGAGTTAGCAATATGACTCATTATATCTTTGTATGCTTCAGTAACATAGTTCTGTATATCTCGCACTTCTTCAACTCTGTGTCTTCTTTCTTCCAAAAGTAGATCTCCTTCCATGTCGTCAGATATTGGTTTTAGTTTTTCAACCTTACTTTTTGTGTTTTTGCGAAATAGATCAATTTTGTTTTTCATTTCGGCAATAGTTTTGCTTATCAGTTCCGCATTCGTTTGTTTGGATTTAGCTAGAGCCATCATATGCACACACACGTCATCAAGATCTTTAGTGACGTCATTCACATTATCAGGCTGACGTAGAGCAGCCGACGTCATTAAAGCAACACTTTGAATGAGACTGATCTTATCTGGACTTTTCTCTTTGTACACAAGTCCCAACTGATGCAAAGTTTTTGCTGATTCTTTTGGATTGATTTCCCTTCCATGTAAGCATTGTCGCTTTAACATTTCTACCAGCTTAGTTTCTCGGGTAGTAGCCATGATTTGTATTGGTCTTTATAAAATACACCCTGCATAAAAAAAACGGTCAAAACATGTTTGTAATGCGACAGTTTGTTACGACGGTATAATTTTGGGTCAGTGATCAATGGTTCTTATCTTTCTTGTGACAATGTAACGACTACTTATTATAATTGTAAACTCTTTTATTCTGCATCTGCGAATACCAGGTTGAAAACCACTGCTTTAGAATGTTAAATAAATTGGGCTAATAATAATAATTCAAAGCAGATCGGTAGCATTTATGTACACTAGGAATATAAACTGATCTAGATTCGGAAAAATGACAGTTTATGTCAACGCCTTCTGTTTTTAGACCTGTTTTACACTTTGTTAAGAACCACTGACATGTGTAGTCTTCTCGATATCTTTATGTTTTTTTCCTCTTTCGAACCCATGGTGGTATGCGTGGTGACCGTCATATACAACTGCTTGCTTTTTGGTGTCGCTTTACAATCATAATATGGCAACAGTTTCCTTCCTTTATTGGCAATCTCAAGAACATTTGAAGTTGTTGGTAATATGGGAAAAAGCCCAGTATAAAAATATAGACTGTTCATTGTCAATTTTTCCTCTGATGCCGCATAACTAAAACTTGATTGAAAGTAACTTTTTCTGTAATTACATTATTTATCTCGTTCATTTAACTAAAGTCACAATGGTATGTTGTTCCTTGGTCTACATAACCACACTGACTGTATGATAAGTTGCGCAGCCAAATTGTGGCGAAAGTTAAGTCTCGATCAACCAGTTCCTGTTCTTTGCGGCACGCATTAGGGTTTTACCCCTTGTCAAAACAATGTCTGGGAAAGTACCACGTTTGGTGCTGTGCAGGGGACGTTTAAACTGCGCTGTCCATGTTGGTTCCAAAGTTTTCTAATGCGCGATTTGACGGAAGTATACAAATACTGTATAATACAAAGAACAATTCATCTTTTTACTCGCGTACTACCAGGAGGTGTTGTACGATGTTCGCTTTGTACCTGGCATGAAACCTGTTCGCGTATACTTTGTTTTTACATTAAGTGTAAAGTGTGACTAAAAATAATTATGGCAGTGGCACAATATTACACAATGATTAGTGTATAAGGTTATGGTAATAATATTGTTTTAAATAAATCTTGTTAGGTAAACATACCAGCTGTTGAGAAAGTTTGAGCCACGATTTGTCAGTTATTTCATTATTTAAACTTTAGCCTGTCGCACTTCAAATGATCCTTCCCATTTGTAAAGTATACTTTAGTTTTGCTGCGTTTAGTGGAAACTACAATCCAATAATACATTTCAAATCTGATGGCACTAATAACTTTTACACAAAATGTTGGAAGGCGAAGCCAATGCTTTTTTGACAAAAAAGTAAGTTGACACGCAGTTGCCAACGTTCTAAACTCTAAAGGTTACCAACGCCTGGTGTAGGCTTTGCCAAGCTGAAACTTGAGCTGTAAACGGGCGCTTCATCGCTTTTTGCGAAGGTAAACTGTACAGTAACAGGAAAATAAATCAATTGGATGTGAAGTTACATAGTTTATGTTGACTTTAAGTGAAGCTTTTGACAGTCAAATCATGGCTAATTCTCGAGAAAAAACCTTGGTACAAAAGTTAAAACAGCAGTGCTCATATGGAGAAGAAATCAAACCAAAAGAATCAGCAAAAACTTTGCATCAGTTGGGGCTTGTGTACAAAGAGAAAAGTCCAGATAAGATCAGTCTCATTCAAAGTGTTGCTTTGATGACGTCGGCTGCTCTACGTCATCCTTTTAATGAGAATCAAGTCACTGAGGATCTAGACGACGTGTGTAAACATATTATGACTCTGGCTAAATGCAAACAACCAAATACAGAACTGATAGACAAGGCTGTTGCTGAAATAAAGTGTGAGATTCAACAGTATCGGAAAGTTACTCAAGATAAAGTTCTAAAGTTGAAACCAATGTTAGATGACTTCCAGCATGCCGAAGTACTAAATAAAGAAAGAATACAAAGAATTTCAGAAGTGCGAGAAATACAGGCTTATGTTACAGTTACATATAAATACCTAATGAACCGCATTGCAAACTACACCGTTCACATAATGGGGGAGCCCGTACCTTGTCAGTTTGCTTTGATAGGAATGGGTTCAATAGCCAGAAAAGAAATAACTCCATATTCTGATTTTGAAAGCATTATTGTGCTGGAAGATGGAATTCAACAGTATCCAAACTATGAACACATTCTGGAATATTTCCGATGGTTTGCAACATTGTTTGAAGTCATTTTAGTTCGCCTAGGGGAAACTGTACTTCGCTTCTTGGCTATTCCATGCCTAAATAATCCTTTAAATGATGAGGAAAACTGGTTTTATGATGCACACACTAGATGTGGAATTCGCCCTGATGGATTTGCTCCGCAAGCTAGTAAGAATCCATTGGGAAACAACAGTCGAGCTGATCAAACCAGTCAGTGAGATGGTAAAGTACTTGGACACAGAAGAGGATTTAAAGAATGGATATCATTTGGCCGATATGTTAACAAAAACATGTTATATACATGGAAGTACTGATTTGTACCAACATTTCCAGACGACAGTGTTAAACAGAGCATCACCTCTTACCAATGACTCTTGGAACCTTTTGAAAAGTGATATTCAGAACTGCATTCTGCAAAACGATTTTAATGAAAAAATGTTTGACATTAAACGGTCTATCTATAGAACTCCAACGTTATCTGTCTTGGCGCTTTGACGTTTGTATCAGTTACAAGCAGTAGTATGTTTCGACATTGTCAATGAGTTATGGAAAAGAGGCGTATTTTCACAGATTGATAGAGATCAAATAAATTTTTCACTTGCCGTTGCGTGCGAAATTCGTCTTCGAGTAAGTCTGCTCAACGATGGCCAAAAAGACATTTTTGCTGCTGATGAGTTTGGAGAAAAAAGTCAAAATATGCGACAACTGTCCACTTTTATTGGTGAAGGAGCTATAGTGGATAGTTATGTCGTCGCAAGACAATTTCAAGGTCTATTTTCGGAGATCGACGATGTAAAAGACATTCCCTCGTTTGTCCGGTTCGGCGTGGATGAAAAACTTAAAGTTACTGTAGCATCATACTTCAGAATGCACTCATTTGTGAAAAAAAATTTCTGCAGCTGCAAAATGTACTCGAGTTTCAGAATGACCCGCATAACCGAATCATATTGCTGATGTACTGTTTGCAGAGCTTGATTGTGCTTGAACAACATGAAACAGTGGTAGCAAATTACAGGCGATATCAAACCGCACACAAAGACTACGGAATATCAAGCTTAAACGCTGGTTGCGTGAATACCTATGCGTTCGCGTTGCTTAATTTGAAGAAATACAAGCTGGCCCTAAAGTGGAACAGAAAATTAAACTTTGCTTGCTACGATGGACGGTGTAAAGAGACTTTTTGCGATGAAATATACTTTTTTATGGGAGTTTGCTTTGAAAGCATCGGTCGTTTAAAAAAATCTTTGAAATATTTTCGCCGTGTATCATCAAGTCTAACTGATGCAGATTCATTGAGTTTTAACGCACTTTACCACAACAGAATGGGAAGAAACAAGAAAGCAATAGATATTTGCGACCAACTTTTATCGGAGAGAAGAAAAATGCATCTTGACGATGATTTGGACTTAACCACGGATTATATACGGTTTATCAAATCGAAATGTTTTCGAGAGGAGTGTGTTAACAGTGCAGACAAACGGTTTCCAACAAACGCGGAAACGGTTGTTCCTAAATTGAAATTGACCGTTACTGGCGCAACTACTAACCAGAGAAAAACAGTTTCACACCTAACTGAATACCAACGAAAAATTCGAGAGCTTCCGGAATCACAGACTACTGAACTTATCATCTGCGCAAAAGAGGCTTTGGGCTTTGCAAAATTAACTGAAAGTGTGTTTTATGCTGAATATGGAGTAGGTTTTCTTTGTGATCTGGTTATAGGTTTCCACAAATCTATGAGATACCGCGAGAGTATTTCTGTCGCCAATTGTGGCGTCAAGTTGTGTCAGATCTTGTTTGAAAACTGCTGCGTTGACAAGAGATTTGTCTCGTTTGTCTTTTTTTGTCGGAAAAGTGAGAATAGTTTGAGTTTAACTGAATCGTTGCCGTATGAACTCACACCGTCCGCGTACTACGATCCGGAGTCTCGCCTTAAGGCAATGTTAAGTCCTGTATTTGCTCCAAAACAATGATGACATTGTACGCCTTGAACAACTTTTTTGTTTACCAACATGTAAGCACAAAAGCCACAAAAGTTTTTCATGTAATACTCTGTAAGTTACTAACTATGACGTATAGTTTTATACACGGCGAGACCACTTTTTGTCGTTCCACTTGCGCTGCTACCACAAAATTCGCTGCTAAATAAAATTGGGAGCAGCCCCCTAAAAAAACTCGGGGAAGTAGTATTTTTACGTAGCTAGAGGTGATCAATAAATGAGACAAATGAAAATAGGGCACACGGCTCTTTTATACCAAGCCCACTCACAGTAGCCATCCACAGCGGGAGCAAAAGCATCCCGCTAGGCGGCTTCTTGAGGAAGAGAGGGGGAGCAATGCTGGAGCACTTAGCCCCAGCACTGCGCCCTCCTTCGCCCAAGGGAGCGGAGCTGGTCCGTAGCATGGTACTTGTGCAACGAAAACCTTGTGTACTGAAGCACCCGCTAAGCAGTGACGTGTCGAGTTCCGAATCAGCAAGATTTCACCTCCCAAAGCTTATTGAACAGGAAAAAATGTCCATTTTAAATGCTGCAAACCAACTTCTGTTTGAGGATTGTGAGAATGTGCTGCAATTGTTCGTACAGACAACGTTTTGTCACGTGAGCGAATGCATGGAAACAAAAGTACGTCCAGCGACGTAAGGTGGTAACGAAGCGATGGAATGTCGCAATTGCGCGGGCAAGCGCTTACCCACGCGCAACGCAAAGCCATCACTGCAACTAGACATCGTCTTCCCACGACCGTCTAGCGGGCACTCGGCTGTTCGTTTTCTGGCGTCATCGGTAAAGACGACTTGGTACCGAAGTACAAGTCGCCACCTTCGGCGCATTGGATTTAACACTGAACTTCGCTGGTAACAGCGGCTGTCGGAGACCGCCTGTCAGCGTCACACTTTGTGTTTGGGAGGTGCGACCGTCCGCTCGATAAACGCATTAAGGTATGCGGGACAAGGGATAAAGCATCGAAAGATTTTTTTTAGTAGGCCTACTGCAGATAGGCCTAGTGCAGACATACCGTTATAATCTGAACCTGAAAATGATTCCATTTTTATTTTGTGTCCACGCTTTCGTTTGTGGGTTTTCAAACTGTGCTAAACACAAGCATGCAGTGGCGTAGCCAGGAAGGGGTTAAAGGGGCCATGGCCCCTCCCAAATTTTTAAAGTTGTATATTAAGAAACTTGAATTTAGTGTAGTTTCGTCTCTTAACTGTCAAAGGAATATATAACTTACCAAAGATGACTGTTTTCGCCAAGTCGTTAGACAAAATCCATGCTTTTTATATATTTATGCAAACATGGCCTTTACGCCGAGCGTTAGCAAAAATCGGTACTGGACAACATATGATTTGGGCCCCTTCCAAAATTTTCGGCTGCCTACGCCACTGCAAGCATGCCTTATCAATATGCAAACATAAAGAACCTGATCGGGATTCGTCCCCGTCGGCGGCTTCTGTTCGAAGCCCGTGAAAAAAGTTTCTCACAACCTCGTTGCTCAAATCAATATTTGTGCCTCATTCTTAATCCGTTTGATATTGCACATTTCATCGCCGGAATCTAAACTATATTGAAACTTTTTGCTGCTTTAAAGTTTATGCCCTCAACACACTTAGAAAATATATATTTATGTTTTCTATTAGTGTTTGGTTTGGGGGATTTCCGATTTTCAAGAAAGCCAAAAAAACTTACTAGATTGTTTGTTTTTTGAGCAAGAAAATTCGCTGATTAAGTTTGTTTAGTATCAAACTTATGTTTTATTTTATTTAGAAAAGGTTGCATTATAATCGATTCCAATCCGAACTGCGCATTTAGGATTTCTAGAATGGATGATAACTTTATTTCCATTTTTTGCTTAAAAACATTAGTAATATGCGACATGATACACTCGGTTTTGATTAAACGACGTAACATATTAAAGGCTGACTAACCCAATCATAAATTTACAACTTGAAAATTGATTCTCTATTTTGTGATCAATCGAATAGGGCAGGGGTGGCCACCTTGTCATTCTGTAGGATTGACAGTTTTGACAGCCACTGTTTTTTATATTTCAGTTAGGTTAAGTATTGCGACAACGTTTTGTATATGTTCAAATGTTACTTGGCTGTTAAATTCAAGAAGTTGGCCATGCCTTATTTAAAATCCAAACATCTCTGCAACCTGTACAACCTATATTTAATGGGTTAAATTGGGCCCACAGGCCACATATTGCAAACCCTTGCAGTGTTAGGATATAATACTTAATGGTTTGTAACAAAGTATTGTTCTTAAGACATTCAGCGCACAGTTGTAGCCATAAAACTGTTGTTAACAATTCTTTGTTCTTTTCCAGGGCATTAATCACAAATGCTAAGTCAAGAATTCGCCCATACACTGCGTATGCTTGTAGCTGGTGGCTGTGGGTTACTGGCAAGTTACTATGTAGCTTACCCCAGCATTAAAGAGGCACAACTGTTACGGGAAATGAAGAAATTAGACATAGAAGGGCGCTACGATAAGGTCCGTGAACTGAGCAAGTCACCTTATCTGAAACACCTTCAATTTGAATTTAAAGACAAACCTAAAAATGACTCCGAAAGCAGCAGCGATTCATCTCCGACATAACAGTGTTTTTATAAAATTGGTGTTATATTTTTTTGTTATTTTGGAAGTGGTTGTTGATGCATTTGGTAAGAACATTCTTAGTGAATGCATGATTTGTTGGTATTTTGTTTAATGTTGGAAGTTGCAGAGCCACAACTTTGCAACCATATTGCTTACTTTTTGATTAGAACAGTGCTTATATTCATTTCTTTTTGCAAGTTGCCAGTTTTGCAAGGTAAATATCAGCTTATTTGATTCAAAAAAGCATCTGTTTTTTAACCTTTTTGTAGGTTTTATACCTTTTTCAAAAAAAGTGCCAAATTTTGGGACCCTGGTATATACAGTTGACATGATGTGGAATTTTTAAGTTTTTCCATCCACAGACCCTTAGGGACCCACTGGTACAAAGGAAGCATAAAAAACATATTGAGCAAAATATTGACAGGTTTGTTATTTTCTAGAAAAAGTTACTGTTTTCTTAGTTGATACTGATCTTACCAGATTAATTGGATAATGTTACTCTTAGGAGAGAATAGGGGTCTTCACAAATTACTTTAATGTTAGCTTTTTATGCAAAGAAAGTTTATTTACAAAAGCGACCAAAAAACATAATACATGAAAGTTCAGTAGGTGAGTTGACTCATAAATTACTGACATATTTTTGACACAGGTAAGTTGTTAACTAAAAGACCATGGTCCACATAGGGTAGCCTAAAAATCACCACAGAACTGAAAATTATTTACTAAAATAAACAAAATAAAAACAGTTAAAATGTTATCATCCAACAGAAGCAAGATAGAAAAAATGCAGAGCAACACACAAGCGTGCTTTCACCAAAGACATTTCTGCAGATTCATGTGATGATTATATTAAGCATGCTGCAGTAACAGTAGCAATTCTCTAATTTACAGTTTGTCAAAAAAAATTGGCGGTACTGCCTTTTGTAAAACAACTCTTTGATGGTTAAAACACATTTAGGTTGAAGTACAGCATTAAAATCCTTTACATTGGCTGGTGAAGCTTGTATACCCCGGAGGTCGAATAGGAGAGGTCCAATGCGCTGAGCTCGTTCGCTTAAAATAACGGGCCTTTATTTTGTTGGGAAAGAGATCAGAGAGACTGACTGGTTGAAGTAATCCTTTAAAAACTTCATCAGCTGATGACAGGTCATTATGGTGCTGTTGAATCAATGCCAAGTTCAAGGCAGAACCTAAAAAATAAAATCAAACATTATGAAAGCTTTTGTACCTACAATGACTTTATCTACATTGGAATTACGGCACCGAACAGACACTGAAAAAACAATGGGGTCCGCATGAATTTTCATGTACTTTGAGTAGCATCGAAAATGCTTATTCATTAAATAGTGGTACTAAAAATATAACATATAGCATACTATAACATATGGGACGCAAAAAACCTTGCAAAACCATTAAAGATATACAAGTTTTTCTATAGTTGGCCATGTCACCTGAGTTGCCAACTTCTCTTCTAAAGTACCATGCTATATACCAGTGGTTCTTCATAGAGCATGGCCCACTTCAGGACAAGTCCCCCCTTAACCTTGAGGACCAGCCCTCCCTTAAGTAACCTCTTAGGACCCTCCCTCTTCTTTAAAAAAAGCAACTGAAAAACTCACTTATAGTCAAGAATTTACAAGGATAAGTATTAATTACTGCTAAAAACGACGAACAGTATAAACATTACATCAACACATTGAGCAGTGCTTGCGTACCTAGTGACCCTACACCTGTGCCCCCAGAATACAGCTTGTAGCTAGGGTTAAGAACGCTGCTATATATGTATTTATCAGCATGAAGAGAAAACACTTTGAAATATATGATTTGAAAAAAGGTCATACTTTTAGCCCAGGTGGGGATTGGTTTCTTTGGTTCATCTTCATTATCGGTGCTATCGTCACTTTTCAAATCAGCAATCACATAATCAGTGGTGGTGGAAGGTAGAAGGGGGCGATCTGGTCCTCTAGGGGTCATGTTGTAGTTGTTATGAGAATCCTGGAAACAGGTTGAAAGTAGTTGTTTTGTAAGTTGGTTGTGTTAAGGTCTGTTCTATGTTCCTCTTGCGATAAAACATATCTTTCTATTTTCAAACAACAGAAGTGTTACCAATATACAAGAAATACTACCTAGGTTTGCCAGACATTTTGTATTTTGGGTATAAAATTTGTGTCCAGAAATAATTTCCAAAAACACTGAGTGTATGAAATTTTAGCGATTAGTAGCCTAACTTATTTCTCAAATTATTTTAAGGACTTCCTTAGGAAAGGTTTAACCGTTTTCTGTGTTTTTCTTGAGTGCAAGATGCAACCAACATACATGCAAAACAACTAATCCGCATGAATTGCAATTAAGTTATTTTGACCGGATTGCAGAACAAAACTGCGCCTTCAATCTCTGTGATAGTTCACAATTTGCTATATAACACAAGTTTGGTGTTGCCTAAGATATTTTTTGTGCCAGGAATTTTGCTCATGCAGATATAGTAAACCTAATTTAAACTTAATACAAACCTCAAGGACACTGGAATGTGCTGTTGCAGTGTAAGTCGAGTTGAGTTGCATTTGTTTTGCCTTTTCAGCTTCCTACAAAATAAAACATATTTGTCAGCTTGAAATTTCTGTGATAATAGTACAATGATGGCAAGTAAAATGAAGTATACAAGAAATGGACCAGGTTAAGTTTGTACCACTGTATGGATCAGGTTAAGTTTGTACTAGTGATGCACCGAACCCGCCTAAAAAGGTTCGGGCCGAAACCGAATATTCGGCCTTGAGGCCGAATAATTTCGGCCGAATCAGGCTGAACCTAAAATCCCCATTCTTATGGATGTTTTCAACTGAAACTTGTGTTGTTGATGCGAGTGACCTCAATTATGACAAACCAAAATAACTTTCACAATGCATAAGCTTTGCTAAACTTATAATATTTTGCAGACAACGTGGCTCGTAATTTATAAATACAACAAATAGTTAATTTATGATGTTTCGTATGATCGAAAATGAAATTTAAGGCTTTAATTCCATACAACAAAAAAGTTCGGTTTCGGCCGAATTTTCAAAAAAGTTCGGGCCGAAACCGAAACATTGGAAAACAACGGATTCGGCCGAAATGTTTCGGCCAACCGAAACTTCGGTGCATCACTAGTTTGTACCACTGTATATCTTATTGTAGCTTTCCCAACTTTCAAAGTTTAGGCATTTTAAGAAAAGTTGGTCTTTCAAAATCTGCACATGCACTGATTTAAGTAAGCTGTTTCAAATTTTAAAAAATCATTCACACTTTTTTTTCTGTTTTAATCAGTGAGTTTCGTTATGCCATATCGGCTATCACACTAATGAAAAAAATGCTCATTGCACAGAAGTATTGACGCAAACTTAGAAACTAAATTACCTTGATTTTTCTTTCCATTTCTGCTTTTTCGTGCTGCATGATTCTTCGTCTTTCTTGTTCTTCACGAATTCGTTTCTGTGCAAAAAATAAAATTGTAAACCAGTGGTTACACTAGCAATAGTTTTGCTCTGTATTTATGTATTCGTTTAAAACCAGGAGGTCACATTACCCTTGGCTGTTATTTGTGTATCAGGGGTGCGAACAAGCATCATAGTTAAGACAATAATTACCAACTCTCCACTTAAATTTGTCAAGTTTCATTCGCATTGTCACTTTACCCTATTGTCATTGTTAAACAGTTTTGTAAAACAGCAAAAACACTAAAAAATCCATTGGTTATCAACCCAAGTGTCCTGTTATTTGAATGATGTTTTAGGTGTTCTACATTATGTTCTATCGTAGGATCGCAACTGGCCACACACCTGGCAGTATACAGCCACTGGCATAGAATGGTGTTAAGAACTAAATCCAGTTATCTTATTTGAGCCCTAATACAGCTTTCAATGGAAATTTAAGATTTTGGAAACCAGAAAAGGGTGAGAACACTGAAGTTACACACACACAGCTAGATATATTAATAATCTAATCATTAGGAGGAAAGAACCAAATCAATTTGTACGTAAAATGGGATTCTTACTTGTTTTTCTTCTTCCTCTCGGAGTCTCCGTTCAGCCTCAATTTTTTGTCGCAGAAGTTCTTTCTTTTGCCTGGCAGCTTGGCGACGAGCTTCCTTCTCTGCCTGCAGTTACATATACAAGAAATTTGATTCCTTAAGTGGAAAGTATAGATCCATACAGATAACACAGATTCAAAACCCCCAAAAATGGGTGACTTACCCTTATCTTAAACATAACTTACACAGCAAGAGTTAAACAAACATGTATTACAAAGCAAACAGAAATCTTCATTAATGTAAGTATTACACCGCTACACAAGAGATTCAATAATACGACATCCATTTGGGCATTTTTTTTTGGGAACCCAAGCTGTGTTTTTGCCAGTACACACCTCTAGTTTTTCTTGTGCGATTTGCTGAGCCTCCTCTCGCCTTTCCTTTTCTTGTTGCTATGGTGAAAAAACATGAGGTCAGTTAGTTTTGCCACTAAGTTCCTCTTTATTTGTGAGAAACTTTAGCTTGTAATATATTGGGAAATTAAATAAGGCAAAGAGGATAGTTAGTGTTCAAAAACATAAAAAAACAAGTGAATTTTAAAGTATATCGATGAACATTGCGTACAAAAGCAAGCCTATTGTTTCAAAGGTTTCAGAAACAATTTTAATCTTAAGTACTAATAAAAATATATTTTGTAAGTTTCACTTTTGCATGGAATTTACCAACCTGCATAAGCTGCTCTTCCCTGATTCGTTTCTCCTCTTCACGAGCTCTCTTTTCTGCCTCTTTAATTCTCTTTTGCTCCTCCTTCTGCCTCTTCTCCTCCTCTTTAGCGAGCCGCTTTTCCTCCATCCTCCTCTGACGAGCAGCTTCCCTCTCTTTGCGAGCTTCTTCTCTTTGCTCCTGCATCCAAATTAAACAAAAATTATGATGATGTATTTTGAAATCTTGGGGGAATATCAACTAGATTGAAAGGGTATCACAGAACAAAATAACTGTTTTTAGATGCGTTAGTTGGTGGAAAAACGTGTACTTCTGGGGCCTGTACAGTTTAATATACTGCTGGTGACGTAAGAGACCTTGGAAAGCTACAAACCTAGTGTGGAATTAGGAATGTTTGTGACGTCACAATGCAACGAGCATTAACATGAGATGCCATGTTTAAACAAACAGACCATTTGTAGTTTTTGCCCATTCCTAACAAAAAGCATATCCAAAACAATATCAGCAAAACCTATGCAGGCTTTACAAGGTGCAAATTCGCTTCCTTGTCAATTGCAATGATAAAACTTGTGAATTTCAGTTACAGTCAGTGTATCTCCTTAGAAGTAATAATTCTTGAAAATGCTCAATAGACCTATTGTGTGTTTATGGCAACACAATATTTTTGTGGTTATGTCGTATAAATATTAAAAGTCAGGGCATTGCAGAAAAACACTGGCTTTTCCAAAAATTTTTCTTCTGAAAACATTACATGAGCATCAACTTACAGTAAGTTTTTTCATCTCTTCTTGTTTCTTCTTTTTCGCAGCCACCTCTGTAGCAGCTTCAAGTTCTCTTTTCCTCCTCGCCCTCTCATGCTCCTCTTGCTCTCTCTTCCTCCTTAATTTCTCTTCTTCTTCTGCCAACCTTTGCTCTTCCAGTTTTTGTTGCTGTAAGTATGGAACAAATTTTTTAAAGGTGCATATATTTCAAGTAATAGGCATCTAGAGCATGGGTGAGAAGCTTTTAATTGATAAAGCCACCCAAATTTTCACCGGCACTCATGTAGGCAGCATCGACTAATTGTCAGATTTATGACAATTGTTTCCAAACATTTCGATTTACATAATAGTCACTTTGTAATTTTTCTGAATAGCACGGTCCAAGGTGAGTGTAATGTTAAACCTAAATAAATTTCCCACTACAACATTAAGGATTTGCTGTACCTACAAGTTCGTTTGTTTGCGCATATTAATGATCTGAGACAAGCTTGTTACGTCACAGACAAATCAAAATTATTACATTATGCGCAAACATTTGCTTAATTTGCAACACGAAGAAGGTTGTTGAGCCTTGAGCTCTTGGCAGTCCTACGAAAAAAACTAGTGTGAAAACTGCTGGTCTAGAACCAATTAAATAGTAATGTAAGAAAGAAAACAAAGGTGAATAAAAGTGGCATTTCAACTTATTTCTCATTGACTGATACTGCATGCCACGTCAAGATCTTTGAATGCGTTTGGACATCGAATGCCGCGCTTATTGCCCCAAAAGGCCACCCTGATCTAGAGAATCCTAAAAAATACAAGCAGCACCAAAAATAAACACACAACATACCTGAATTCTTTCTTCTTCCAGCCTCCTTTGCTCTTCTCTCTTCTCCTCTTGTCTCCTTGTTAACATAAATGTCCACTTATCAATCCTGGTCAGGCAGTGTGGTTAAAAATAAATTTGAAAATTTCCAATAAACATGTAAAAGATCATTTACAAAAATAAACATTATGATAGTATCAGTATCAATATTTGTACAATTAAAAAAACAAACAATTGATTGGTAACAAAATATGCAACTTTATTTATTACTTCTCCTTTAGTCTTAGTTCTTCCAGAAGCTTCTTCTCTTTCTGATGTTGTTTCAAACGTTTTTCTCTTTCTTCCTCCTAAAAGAATGATTGTTGGAGGTTACAAGAACAGACATACTGACACTTTTCTTAATTGCCTAAAACATTATATATAAACCCCAATTTCTTTTGCAATGTAGATTTGTTTTGATGCTAAAAACTAAAATGATACTGATTATGGCAATTAAAAAAATTAAAGTGGATCAAACATTTTTTTTGTTTGAGTAATGACCTTATTTTAAAGAAATTTTGCTTTCGTTTTCTCAGTGCCACCAAACTAATGTTACCTGTTCTTTTAATCGAACCAGTTTTTCTGATTCTTCTTCTTTCCTTCTTGCTTCTGCCTTGGCCTAAAATCAGTTTAATGTTTAAATGCAGTTAAGATGATATAATGGCTGTTTGGCCACAACAAAAACCCCAGATGGTTGCTTTTTTAATTACTGGTGTTTACAGAAGGCATTTGAACTTTACCAAATGTATATACACTGATCGACAAATAGGATTTTAGTTTTTGCTTTTGCCTGATGTGTTACCATGAATTTTCACATGCAAACAATTTGTTTACAACCTTAGTCCAATGAAAATAGCCATTTTTAAAAACATTTTTTGCAAAAAATTTTAATATTTTGCTCATTAAAACCTAATTGCTTTGGAAAGTAACATCTTGCCATTTTCTACTAATTACAACACTAACCAGTTTTTCCATTTTGCTCTGCATCTTGGCAACCTCCTCCACTTTGCGAAGATTTTTGCATCGATCAGCATCAGCAATCTTTTGTTTCCATCGATCTTGAAGTTGATCTTGTTTCTCACGCTCTGCTCGTTCACGTTCTTCTCGAAGCTGGTTTGCTCTTTTTGCTCTCTCTTCCCGTTTTCTGGAACAAAAATAGTTCATACTTGTTACCAAAGCCGTTGTGGGATTTAATCAATGGGCAAAAATGGTACGTTCTTAATGAGATGCACATGTATTAAGAAACTTTTAGGGACATATCATCAATGACTTTCTTTTTTATTAAAGTTCGATGATTCTAAAACTTTTGCAAACCCTCATAACCATCCGGAAATGGAATAATAATCCAAAGCAACATTCATAAAGGAAATCAGATTTTTTTACCTTTTTTGTTCAAGAAGTTTAGCTTGTTTATGTTCCTCCATCTGTTTTTGTCGTTCCTCTTCTTTCCTAGTTTTTTCTTCCAACATTTTCTTCTTAGCTTCAAGTTCAGCCTTTAAAGAAATCAGTGAAATTAAAAAAAGAGCAAACAAAAATTAATCAAAAAGAAGAAACTTATTCACGGTATGGAGTCAAGAGGTTTTTTTAAATCATGTCAAGTTAAAATCATGATGTTTCTGAAAACAGCAATAAATTTTGCAAGGGCAACATAGAGGTTTTGTTTTTGGTTGAATTTTGGGTCAAATATTTCTAAAGGATGACTCACTCATAGTCCAATTTTTTTTAACTGACTTCACAACCCTGAAATTAATTTTCAAACAAGATACAGAAATATGTTTAATTACAAATATAAGGCAAAAAAAGCGACATACTTAATTACTCCAACATTTTGGCAATTGCTCATGTCATGTGATATTAAACAGACCAGTGTATAGTCTTTCAAATAACAAAATAGTTACTCACTTCTTTGTTTACTTTCTCTGGAGTGTTTCTCAGAATAAACGACTTTAATGTGTTGTTGATGTTAGTGAACTGAGCATGAGAAAGAGCAGTACCATATCGCACATTAGCAGGTGATGCTCGAACTGGTGTGCGCTTAGCTCTACTTGCCTCCGTAGATCGATTATGCTTTCCAGTAGAATATGTTGTCTTTGCTCTCTGCATAACAAGTGGGATTAAGTTTAGTGAATTTTACTTCAATCAATGGGCAAGCATTTTTAAATCTTAAGGAAAGAATTTGCCTATTCCTCATGAAAAAAAGATGGTTAAAATCACTGATGATGACATGAGTAATAAGCATGCTGTTTTTCATTTACAAATATATTGGTCAGTACAATTATCACAGATATTTAATGTTAGTCGCCAATATTGCAAAACTTTTGTGCCAGCTTGAGATGTATGCTTGTCACTTCATTATATTCCATTTGTCCAAATTATTCAACTGTCAGAACAAAATGTCATTACAACTGTACTCACTGCTTGGATGTTTCAGTAACAAGATGTAATCAATAGTAAAAATATTTCTTTCCTTAACTGAATTGTTCAGTTAAATTGGGCTAAACAATTGGTTTTAGACTACAAGTTTACATGTTTAGTGTATATTGGCCCAATCTTATAGGGGCTTCACAGTCAATTTACAGTCCGTTATAATTGCAAAGTAGGCAGTTTACTAGCATGCATGTTATCGTCAAAAAGTTTTTGTTAAACAATAGAGAGAAGCATGATTTAAATTTACCATGCACAACCAAATGATTGTTACGTGATTTAAAACTGTCATGCCTTTGATTAAACCAAGAAAAGACACATTTCCCAACCTATATAGGCGTGAAGCTATATTATACCAGCATAACAAACAATATACTTTAACGAAATGGTGGTGATGAATAGTGATGGGACGAGTACCCGGTATCGAACGATTTCAGTGGTATCGATACTCTATAAGAACACGGGCAACTTCAATATTTGCTTCGGACAGCACAAAATTGGAAAAAAGTTCCGCCAGTTTACGTATATCATTTTGGCTATCACGTGAGATTACATTTTTCGGCATGTGTGTGTGTGCACACCTGTACCCCGACCATGGCAGATAAATTAGCCAGTGCTATACAACTAAGTACAACACTACACTTAAGTACTCGGTAATCGTACTCGGTATCGGTAGTCGCTTCAAAACCTGGTATCGTCCCATCACTAGTGATTAACTTATATAAGGCTTTAAGTGAGTTCGTAAAATTAAGTTTAACAATACAATACTGGTTATGATTTAATCGTGACTAAACATGAGGAACTATATAAAACAGTTGAACAGGACAATCTTCCACACCAGAAATAATAAAACCATAAACTAAGACACTGTTTAGGACCAAACACAGCACAGTACTGACAGAGTTAAGCTCATGCAAAAATTACTTTTAAAGACATGCTGCTACTTGAACACCCCATGCACCTAGTGACAAACTGATATCTACCTTCGATCGAAGGGATTTTGACATTCCTGGAGTGTTCCATTCAATTTTCTGTCGGCGCAAAATTATTACTTTTCAGATGTTGTTTGTCTTAAATTATTGTTTTTTTCAACTTTTTTAATGACTTTAAGGGTTTTTGCATTTACCAGTGGCCATAAACAATTGCAATCACATAATTTGTTTTACCTATAAGTCTATTAAACATTTTTTTCATGGGCTGTGATCGCATTAGGTCACATCACAGAAACATTACAAAAAGCTGCTTTACACATTTTTGTAGTCTGGTGGGTAGGTTTTGTTAACAGCGTAACTACGAAAATATCATTGTACGGCCTGACACTGTACCATGAATGTAACCAAAAATAGTTAAGGCAATTTGTGTTTTTCCAATGAACAACCACTGATTTTGTTGCGTTCATATGAACATTGATAATTTGCAACAGAAATATATTTTTCAATTTACCTTTTGTTTTGGTGGACTTGGTGTTTTCATTAAGCTATTGTTGGAAGCTGCACCGATTTTAGCATGAGTCCTCTTCATTGAACCTAGAAGTAAAATAGCAAAGATACAATTTTTGCAACAATAAATTAATTGAGGTATTAGTATGGGTATGGGATAAAATAATTCCACTCAGCCAGTAGTTTATGTCCTTTTATACGATTATTGTATCAGAAGCAGCTAAAATTAAAAAACATGACATCACAGAAGCTGATGATGTCATAGAACTAAATAACTGATTACCCCACAGAAATAGGTCAAATTACCCTTTAAGGAATATTTAATCTTCGGTCAAGAACCACTGTACGAAGCTATCACAAATTTTCATTCAAATGATTGATATCTTATAGCTGTAAGTCAGTTTGTACACACTGAAAACTTACTTGATCTGGCACTTGGTGGATGTTTCTTGACTTTAGGTCTGACAATGGCTTTTGCAATCTTAGGCCTCGGTCGCGTAGTTGATCTCGGGGGCTCATCATTTTCTGTTAAAAAATTCAATATTTCAAAATTGTGACACAAAATATTAATAATGACCAAGCCTGTTACTTCCGACAAACTGGAGTGCCATAAGGTACATTAGCTCATACAGCCAATCTATCACCAACTGCACAGATAAGACCATATCAGTCAAAACAGTGTGCACTGTGTATGCAGTTCATAATGATTCAATTTGATAAATTACTAAAAGGGATTTGCTACAGCAAACAGAACCATATGTGTCAAACATGTGTGTGTTACAATTATAAACAAGGATCGAATTGCATCTTATTCCTAAATGAAGCTTGTTATTAGTGTACTGCACAGATTGGTTATGTATGCATGGTTCATTGGCATATATGTGTGAACTTTTGTAAATACCTTTATCGAGCTGTTCATCATGTAAGTTTTCCTCCACGTGATTTTCTTCCGATTCTTCAACTGTTTCACTCTCAGTGTCAACTTCTTCCACCAGAGGAGTAGGTTGGACCTGTATTTTTTTACAATTTATTTACAAACAACAAAATTTCAAGGAAAAAATAGCCTAATTGCAAACATTATAGAGTACTCTTGGCCACTTAAAATCACAGATTTAAAAGACAAATTTGACCCTACAACTTTCAAAACATGTTGCGTGTCCAATTTACACATTAAATATTTTTTAGGCAGGATTGATCATCAATTCTTAGCAATCAACCAGTAAATGCAGGGGGGCCTAAAACTTGAAAAGGGGTTGTCCAATATTTGAATTTGGGATATTCCCTAATGATGCTCTTTGATAACAATCCTGCTTTCTCTCAAAAATGTGCTTGGATTCTGCTGCATGCTTGTAATTAATGCATGAAACACCTATAATTGTTTTGGTGCCTATTTCGTTTTAGAATATAAAGTGGCATGGTGTTTTGTCCATAAGTGTAAGAGGGTCCAAACACAAACATACAATCCTGAAACTCATAGACCCCCTTTGACATGCCACTGAGTGAGGGTATCATACTATCAACAATGCATTGAAGGCAGTAATACTTGGGGTTCTACATTGCCCATTGTATGTAGCAAATTGGCATGCACAGTGTTTTTAAGGTGTTTTGGGACTGAAACGGTCCCCCAAATTTCTCCAGCGGTTTCCCAAAACTCCCGTTTAAGCAAATATGGCTATTTTTTGGTATTTAAATGAAATACTCGCGGTCTCTTAAAACTACTTAGCGGTCACCCAAACCAAACCTTTAAAAAAAACCTGGGCATGCAACTCCCAATTTGGTTAAATATTATGTCAAAACAATTTGGAATGGTAAGATGTTTCAGGTTTTGGCCCTTTTTAAGACTTCATCATGATTCGATTTAGATCACGATTATCTTGTTGAGTGGTAGTGTAAGTGGCCCACTTACCACCAATTCACAAATGCACATTTATTACCTGCTCGTCAGCTTGAGCAATTTGAAGGGTTTTGTTTCTTAAGCTCTGTCTCGTTGACCGCCTCTTTGCTGCAAATCCACCTTAAATAATAATTTGATGAGCACTTGATGTACATCTTGACAATTGTATGTTGAATAAAAAATATGAAACACCACTATATATCCTTGAGCTTATCTACACTCCAGAAAAGAAAGTGTTAACATCTAAAAATAATACCTAGCACTTTGCTGGATCTTCTACTGTTTCTGGTTGACCTTCTTGAACTTTTCGGAATATCTTCTTCAATTACTTTTATTTCCATCACTTTATGCTCAACATGAACATGTTCAGTCCTATGGTAAAAAAATTGTAAAAGTGTATGTTAGTGTAATACGGTCAGTCAGTTTTATGCTGTTCCTAAACTAGGGCCTCAAAGTAATTTTGACAGAACCACCAAAAGTTGGGACTATGTTTACTGCCACAAACAGCAGTGTTTTTTTGCACCAGTAGAGTTTCATATTTTGACAAAATAAATATAATAAACAAGTGACTTACTCTTCTTCATCGGAGTCTGGAACTGCAAAAATCATCGCACTTGTGTCCATTTGTTCCAATTCTATAGTTGGATTCATCTAAAAATTTGTGTGAAAACATTACATGGAGCACATGGTTATCAACATGGGATCATTATATGCAACCTACATTTCAACAACAGTACATTTTTTACCAAACTCTTAATGATTTTTTGTCAGAAAGATTTCACATGACTTATGTGTTATTAAAAGGTTTTGCAAAAAGGTTTACAGACCCTTGTTACAGACCTCAATCAATGAAAGTGTTTTGCTTATTAAGATCATTATTAGTGAATCATTAGTAAAGTCTTATTCAGTCATTTAAGTACCATTGTATCAGTCGGTCTGTGATCTTCCAAGTCTACAGTGGCTGCAGAAGAGGAACAAACAGACGAAGAAGTAGTATTCGCATCTTCATCATTATCCGTATCTGTGCTGTTGATAGACTTGACTTGATCCAATTCTTCCGTTTCTTCAACAAGCGGTGCCTCAACCACGATGACATCGGCAGTTTCCATAGCAACATCCTCTTGGGTTGGCGTAGATGATTTTGTGTCAAGCTCAAGGGAGTTTGAATTATCTTCTTTGAGTGGACTCATTTTCTTAGTCACAGTTTTAGGCTCAGGAGTAATTGGTTTGGGTTGTTCAGGAGAGGCTGGGGGCTTAGTTGCTTGAGACTTCTTGCTTTTTCTCAATGATTTCTTATGCTCCAGAGTTGGGACGACATCAAATGTGCCATCTTCGTGAAGCAGAACATTCCTTTTTCCCCGAATGGATGCTTTTCTTGTAACTAAAAAAACACAACAGTCATGACTCATGATCATAGTAAAGTATGTAGAAAACATAAATATGCACTTAAAGATATCAATGTTTCTGTATAGAATCAAATGTGATTATAATATGTACCTTTAGTTTTTGGAGTTGGTTTAATGAAGGCTTTGCAGTCAGTAAGCTCAACCACTGGTGAAATGCTCTTTTGGGGCACTGGTCTGCAAAAAAACAGAAGGGTTTTGATAATATAGTTTCAAAGTTGACCTTAGACTTTTAGGATGCAAGAACAAGGGTGTGTAATACAATTTGCATTTTGCACCTAATGTAAAATCTGTGTCGTTACATTTAAAGTCCCTAGTTTGAGCTTTGTTGAATGACTACTTACATTACATGTAATGATGTAAATGTAACAAATGCACATGTACAATAAAGATATTGCATTTGGATAAAATTGAAAAGGTTTAAGGTAATTTGGAGAGGGTAATTCATTATTAGGCAACTTGCATTTCTGACAGAACAAAATATAGGTCTTCCATAATAACATGCCAATCCATAACTAAAAGATAACTTTTCTTACTCAAGTGTTGCTTGGTTCTTCTTTTTTCTTCCTGTTTTGCCCTTTGCAGGAGTTGACTCAATTGTTGACTGCAAAACATTTCCAACTTGGGTCGCTATGGAAAGTCTGTCCATATTAATGACACCTGCCACTGCCAAGGATTGTTTCAAGCGACGAGAACTTCTAGTAAAACAATTGCTATGTGTCAATACACCAACCTGAACAAAAGGTTTGGGAATTTTTAGGCTCATGGATGGTTGAAAATAATTGTACAAAATTACACCAAGTATACTGGTGGTCCATGATACTTTAAGATACAAAACATATATAATACATCAGCTGTAGAAAAACTCTAATGATTTACAGACAACAAGAAAATAATGAGTAAATTAAATATGTTTTATTTGCCAGTGTAAGTATTTCTTATTGTAGGATTTCAATTTCTAACAAGAAATATCCTATATTTAAAAACATTTAGACTAACACTAAAAGGTCTAAAAATGGCGTACTCTGCCATCTGAAAATTTGTTGCATAATTTAATGCAGTAGTAACAAGCTATAGGTGACAGGATAATAAATAATGGTCTTACCTTCGAACAGTTTGTCCTACTGATGATCGCTTTTTAGTGATTCCTCTTCTGCTTCTAGTTTTGCTTTTTACATGTGGTGTTTTTGGTATGATTGGTGTTGATGACATCTCCCCATTTCTGAAACAAACGTTTATTGCAGAAATTTTAAATGACAAAAACCAAAGAGTTAAATGAAAATATATAGTCCATATGCAACAACAATCATCATGTTTAAGCAAACTTAACTTTGCTTTTTGTATTAAAGAAATGCTATTTAGTAAAATACAAAAAAACTATTTGTGTATTGTTTTATGCACAGTGTTATTTATCCTATATGTAAAGACATTGTGTATAATGTCAAACTTTGTTACGAAAAATACAAATGTCAGAAAAGCTCTACTATAGGTCAACAAGTGGCTAAAATTAAAAAATATTCTTCAAATTTTATTTTTTTAATGATTTGTACACAGCAAATTGTTGCCCTTCATTGACTTTTTAAAACAAAACTTACAATTTTAAAGAAGGGCTGTATACAAAAGTCACTTTGAAAAGAATCTTTTTGAAATTAAAAAATCAAACAAATATAACAATAACCTTTTGTTACTTACCTACATTCCAGAATGCTTTCTTTCATTTTTTCATAGCAATTTTCTATGTAAACCTTTATATCTTCACCAAGGTTTTCTTTTTTCTTCCATATTCCTTTTGCAACATTTACATCTTTCCAACCCAGCTGATCAGATTTAAAAGTGTGGAGTTCGGAATCAGAGTTTCTGTTGAAGAAATTGATTTTTGTTACTTGGTTTAAATATGCCTGCTTAGTGCTATCAAGGCGGACATTTTCAGAGCAAAATCTGTTTGAATTGCAGAAAAAAAATTGCCTTTACCAAAAAGTGATTAACCCAAATATCGAATTAACCTTTTAATTTCCATACACAATAATGGGCCCCTGCAAGGGATTCAGTAATCAATGAAACATATTTGAGAGTAACTGAAGTCATTGGAATAAGGTTATTTGAATTGGAGCTTTAAGTTAATTCTGTAAGTATTTATTTTTAGTTTGCACATCTGGCAGCCACAGTCACAATTTTTATGGTAGTATAAGCAAATTGCCTAAGCAAAAAATTTAAAATATACAGACAAACATTTTTTGCGCAAATTGTTGTAAATCTAAAATTTTCCTGAATTATATATACACATGCATATGAAAATTCAAAAATTTGTATTGAGGATTTATTCTTTTCAATCTGGTAGCCAGATACTAGGGTTCCTCGATTTCTCAACTTTTTCGCTGCTTGAGAAATTAAGAATTCATAAAAGTGGTAAAATGCTGCACACAAGTTAAAAATCGCTATTTTGGTAGCAAAGGAAGAAAGTTACTGGCCAGTGCGCTCTAGGAGCAAGGTGCAACAGAAAATAAATATATGTTAGGGGGGTCGCATTTACGTTAGGTTTTTGAAGAAATTATTATTTATTTCTCGAGAATCAAGACTTGATTTTTTGAAAATGAACTCTACTAGGTACCTTGCACAAAATTTGTTTTTCTAAATTAGATATAGCTCTGCTGGTAGCTTAATTATTTCTCATTATAGTACTGTACATAAAAATTAACTATGTGACATTGGCTGCTGTTTATGTTGCTATAAGTTAACTTTTGCTCAACAATAAAATGTACAAAACACGTCGTTATAAGCTTTTACATGTAAACAACGGTAAAGTTTTTACAAACCTGAATGTACTAGAAATAAGTGGCAAATAACCAAAATTAGGTTCTTCCCAAAGGGGAAAGAGCAATTGCTTGAAGGAAATCATATTCCAAAATGTCTGAACTTGGCAGTGAAATCAGCAAAGCAGCTGAAAATTTCAAAAATCTATGGCAGTATTTCACATGAGTACAATTTACCACTTTGACGCCACACTGTAAAGTATTATTATCACATAACCGCCTGAAAATATATAAAGTATTTTCTGTTTGATAACAAACACAAACAATCTTTCTGCAAACAACAAAACATTTGCCTTTTACTGCAACAAGCCAACAAATCTCCATGACTGCATCGGCTTTTTTGTATTTGGCGCAAAAATCGCTACAGCGAATAAATCCCGCTCGTGGCGCTATAGAACTAAATTTATTTATTTTAAAAAGGGGCATCACACTTTTTTAAATAATTTGCTATGATATATACAGAGTCAGTTTCTCTCAAACTAGTTTTACAATTCACCAGCCCTGTTTTATAATTACCTTTGAAAAAAAACTTGTGAACAGGGTGGACTTTTGTATGCTGCGACGGAGAAAAAAGAATTTGCCATTTGTCCATGAAACAAAAACGTGTCTGGTAAGTTTACAGCGTGTGTTTGCTTACATTGGAGTCAACTAAAACAAATGGTCATCTCTATTATCTTTGTTTATCCACTTGCACAGTTGCACCGCATGTGTGCCTCATATCTTTAGCTTGTTAAAAAAAATACTTGAAAAATAAATGCTTAATGATAATCAAAAAAGTTTGTACGGTACTTTGGCAGTGTACGACTTTGTTCCTTGTTTTGTTTATTTTGTCGTTTTCGTTAAAAAAAATTATAAAGCGTTCGGTTGGACCGGAAAGTATATTGAAAAACCACAGCAACAAAAACGGCGGAATTATTTGTCCTTATAACTTATAGCAAAGTAACATAAAAACGATATTCTGTTTTCAGGCTTGATAGGCACGTGAGTAAATGCTCTTCACATCGCGAGGTTGCCTTTAAAAAGTGAAGCTTATCGTTAGAAAACCAATAATTTTTATTCATGTCTCTCTGAGCTGTAGGCCTATAGCCTATGGAGTGATTAATTTTTAATGCCACGTTCAAAACTGCAGTCTAATATCGCGAAACTGTACATACACTTCAACAGCACATGCCTGTTTAAATTGTAGACGTTTACACTATTATTGCCATGAGATGAAATTACGAAATCAGTGTTTTTATTACCAAGGCAATTTATGTTATATTAGGTGCTATAGGATGGCGCAGGCACACTTTGCTGTGCATCTACAAACGCGTAAGTCGTAACAATTCTGACAGAAATTTGCTGTCAATCACGGACGGTGTACATCTGCACAAAAACACCCCACGGTTGGGAAAAATTTCTGGTGCAAACAAAGGTAAAAAGAACGCAATACCAATTCGCGATTCTCCACTGGGTTGCCTTTTTCTTGCGAGTAGGCTGTTTATAACTTACAGGCAATGGCCCGGCGGGTCTGATAAGGGTCCAAGCTCGCGAGAAAGCCGTTCGCGTCTCAATAGCACGAGTCAGTCAGCTGATAGTGTTTAGTGTCCAAGTGCGAATAGGCTCAGGTTGTTCAAATGACGTCCGGTCGCCGAAATGATCCTACTCTGAACGGTGTAACGGCCTATTCATTGCTAATGATCACCTGGCTATTGTTGCCTCGCAGCTGGTGCTTTGTTGACTCAGTTGTGTGAGTTTAGTCTTTTCATCAAATTGGCAGCGGCATTAGGATAGGTGCAAACTCCTTACGGATTTGATTGATAGATTTGCAGGTGGCTACTATTTTGTCTTTGTGGTAGGTTTACACCCGTTTTTGAGAACTTATAAAAATGGTGGACTATTTACGAACGTTGGGTTACTTATAAAAATGGTGGACTATTTATAACGTTGGGTAAAAATACTTAAAAGAAGGCCAATTTGCGCGTTTTCAAGCGTTATTAGTTCGTGCGTTATTGTAACTTTCACATTAAACCGTTTATTTGGACCTTGTATTGTAAAGGTAAGATTTTGTAGAGCTGAATGAATGAGACGTTTTGAGACGAAGACCGTGTTTTAGAAATCGAACTATGACGCAGTAACGACTCTCGGCGCACGGCCATGCGCACGTCATCGAAACACCAAGATTTATTATTTACTTTAAAGACTAAAAAACCTTTTTTTCGTAACATCGGTAAAGCGACAGGCTTTGCAAAAATACCGAGCATCATCAGTAAAAATCCGCAATAAAAATGCAAGCGCTATATACGGACCTTATTGCCATAAAGCGTGCAAAACGACGCCTTCTTAACGCAGAAAAAACCGCTACATTTTTAGCGCAAATGTATCAACTTAGCCTGTGTGTTGTAGCAACAACTAATCTTCTTGTTGGTATAAAGACATGCCAGGTTTAACGCTCTCTGCTTACTGCTCTTCAATTACACGGTTTAGCGTTAATTGGCACACACTGCCAAGCAAGGCAGGATATCGTCTGGTTCGTAATCGCAGATTAGCAAAGTCTTAGCGAAGTGCTCTAGGCGTAAATTGCTCACAGACGGCAAACGTTTTGTTCAAGTGCACTGCGTTGTCTTGGTATTGATTTGTTATGGTTTCGTTTTTAACGCAATGTTGAAGAATTCTTTGCACAACCAAAAACAACATTAAGTCACACAAAACAGTAATTTATAAAGCGCAGTATTGTCTGTACTACAGAACCAACAGCATAAATCAAAACTATCCTCGTATGGTACAGTCTATTTTATTCTTTCTTGGCACAAATAAAAGTTGTAAGCAAACCCGAAACGTAAACATGCCCAAATTAGGCCCTTGGTGTTTCGTGCACAATTTAGAAAAGACATTTATCGATTATAAAGCTCTCCTGAATGAACGGCTGTACGCAATAAATCAGTACAAACCACAGAAAATGTATGTAAAATTGCGCTTCAAATATGGCAGCATTGAAAAACTTACGAACGGTCGGAAAAGGCACATTACTTGAAGTGTGTTGTACGCATTCTTTTTTTGTGAACATTATTGCCGTTTGCATAAAACGACAAAAGGCATACCGCTTGGGTTTACAGTCTACAATCTACCATATTGTGTCGTGAACTCTCAACCTCTTATGTTTTACAGCCGCACTAGGTCTTGTAGATATGGTCTGATTGGGTGGAACAACAATTTACAAGAGTCTGGGGAGTTTTGCATGATCAAGCAGGCAATTGATTGACTGAAAAAATTGCAGAATCGCCTGGGTCTGAATTAGAAACTATTGATTGTCGAAGTAATTGCAAAAAGGCCCAGCAGTAGACTTGGTACAAGGTACATTCGAAGGTTCATTCCTGAAGAAAAGAGGTCGGCGCGAGGGCGAAAGAATGCTGCGTTGGATATTTTTTGCGACTTCTTTGATTCTACCAATCTTGTGTCAAGGTAAGATGACATTTATCAGCTTTTCAATCAAAATACTGTAATAACAATGTAGGATTTTTAATTATCTGAGGAACACTACATAAACCTGCAAAGTTACTTGTTTATACACGAGCTTTATAGCATTCTGTTTGAATTAACTAGGGTGTTCAATTTAATTTTTGCAACCCGTTACTTGGTTTTGACCGCTTGGCTCGCAAGTGATATTTGGTTTGTCTTGAACGTGGGAGAGTTTGCACTTTGGGGATTGGTATGCTTGACTAGGCCTTTTTTACACGCAGACATAATTTTGTGTTGTATACAACCAATACATTGCCTTACTCTCTTTACCAAGCAGACAGTGATGTTTCAAAATCATGCACACTGGGAATAGATCACTGGCAATGGTTACAAAAGCTGTGCAAGTCATGTTTACTTTAAAGCTACTGGAATATTTCCATTTGAAAACGAGTATTAGTTCAGAAACTTGTAGACACTGGGCTTCTGCTAATATTTTAATGCGATTGTCGGGCAAATAAATCTTCGGAAAGTTTGCAAGAGGCGCCGATGTTGTGTGTTTTCGGCATTAACATTCCGTTGAACGTTTTCAGTGTCAGGATGGTCTAGATTGCAGCAGTTTTAATCTTGCTTTGCTGAAGTTTTTTAACGTCGCTTTGTTTTTTAAAACCTTAACCTTGATGACCGACTGAAACCAAAAACGCTGACGAAAGTTGAAACCTATGTGCAACACTTTTCATGTGTTCCCAGGCCAAATGTTTCGCACATTCTCGAAATGCTCAAGAATCACAGTGGTACACAATACAAGTGTCAATTTGAAAACAAAAGGTGTCCAATCGTTTTGCACCGAGATTCAAAGCTTTTTTCAAATCTAGTAAACATTACCTTAATCTTAGAATTATGTTATAGGCCGTAATGATTAAACATGTGAATACAATAATACCGAGACCACTTTGAACAGTTTCGAAAATGTTCGCACGGGTTCCCTTGTATGTTTGCGTTGACAGTATTCGATTTGTTTAGCTCTAATCTGTAATCTGTAGACGCACCGAAACCCAACTGCCATAATTGGTCTTTGAATAAACTCCCGGAGAGCAAATTGCTCACACGAAAAGCTGTTTAACTGTAATCTTAATTTTGTATGCAAATGACTTATTTTGACTGAATTATATTGACTGAATTGTCATATCAATACAGTGTATTACAGCTAATGCGAATCTGAAGGTAGTTTTAATTTTTTTTTTAATTCTGTGATGTTACATCACCTTTAGCACAGAAAAAAATCCAACCGTCTTCAAATTGCCTTGCATAAACTTATCTTAAATTATGGCCGAGTTTAACAACCGCACGGTATTTAACACTGATAAATTAAATTTTAAATCCCCATCTGTTTCAACAAAGGCGTTGACCGCATCAATACCCGAAGTTTCGTTTGCTAACATCTGTGTTTTCAACTTTCTTATTCTACCGTCGGGTAAATGTGTAGCCTAATATTAATGATAAGCAGTCAAATACAGTTTACTGTTCTGTAATTGTGTACAAAGGCTTTGGCACCTTGGTCTAAGAACAGTTTTCCAAACAGCTAAAACATTTGATTAATAAAGCATGTCGCTTTTTGCGTCTATTTGGGCCGTTATTTTTCTCATTAAACTTATGAACAGATCCGTGTATAGTGTTTCAAAATACAGTTTTCGTTTTAACACTAACATCTAATTTTTGTGGTACAGTTCGCAGGCTAAATCAGTTGTTAAACAATAATTTACACCTTTAACATTATCCGTAGTCAGCAAAGCACCAAAACAGATTGTATGTAACTGGTTTGGTATTCAATAATGTTAAAATGTTGATTCTAATTTGACTCTGCAAACCCATAGTTCGTCATCAAGCCATAAAACATAAAATAAATGCGCTTACTTTAAGAACCATCACTAAAATAAAGTGTTAAGTTTACAACTTTTAAAAAGGAAAGTTGTTTTTACTTGTGTATGGACAAAGGAAAGCACGTCCTCCACCGTACAAACAATACTCACGGGTCAGACTTGTTTTGCTGTTAAACATGAATCAGGTTTTCAATTTGACGTTTCATTCTGCGTTGTTCACAGCCTGGCAAACACGCACTTGTGGATTTAGGATGTACGACGTGAGACTTTGTTTGATTTTGGCGGTTGCCCATGGCAACGTTTGCTAGGGGTTAGAGGTCGTCCTGATTGTCGTTTGATAAAACTGTCGAGTTTTTTAAGATTGCTGACAAAGAACAAATAGTTTTTGTTTTACTGTCAACCGATTGTTTTACTGTCAACCACTTGTTTGGCCACTTAAATTTAGTCCCTTACCGCCGTTTTTTTTGGGTACATTTTCCAGTTTTTTTCACATACACATGCTATCATGGAAAAAGTAAACAATTCTACAGTTGCTAAGCTAGCATACAGGGTGGTTTGTTACTCTTTACGTTGGTTTTTAAAGCTTGTTATTTATAATTCTATTAGGTACAAGGCTTTATAGGTCAAGAGTGCGCTGCAGCAAAAAAAAAACTTTTGCTCTGAGTTTGCTATCCAACGTTGACCGCTGCTTGAACTTTTCCAGCAAGCCGGACCAATTTTGTTCATCATTTAGTATAAGGGTGGTTTTATGAGCCAAATTGTGCGTCTCGCCACTTAAGATTACTTAAACTACACTAATTACCTAAAAGTCTACTAGAAAACCTTCCACCCTTGGTGGGCTGTTTTCTCCAACTACACCGACCGTGTGACGTCAGGTAAAAATCCCAAAGCGTCAGTCCAGTAATGTAGGTTTGTTTAATTTGGGGTGTGGTCTGTGTAAATGGAAGGAGATTTTAGGTTGTGTGTAATGACATTATAGGAGCACCTGTGACACCGTTCGGCATTAAGTAGCCCGGCCAGTTAACAACGCCCATCTGTTAAACGTTAATGGACAGCAAGTCGGTTTGTGTTACACAAGCACGACGGTGTGCAAATACCAGTAAGGTTTGCTTAGGAAATCTGTGTAAATGAAATTCTGACGGTTGCCTTGCTTTGTACTTGAATGAGAACTGTTATAAAATGTGGGATAGGGTATGGTAATACTGAAAATGAAAGCTTTTAAATAAACCATAAACTTTAACCCAGGTTGGTGCAGTATAGAATGACAAACCACATAGCCTACAAAACTTGTGTGATTACGTACGTTTTAAGCAGGTATAGGGTAAAGTTTAGGCATTTTAAATCATCATGCAGAAAAAAGTACTTTTATAAGTTTGCTCTCGCTTTAATAGCTAGAACACAAAAGATTGTTCAATTCACGTATTTTTGCAAAGTTTTTGTTCATCCAACGAGCTCAGACCAGACGAATTGTTTCCCAATGAGCTCAGTGTTGGCTCTGACCGATTTCAATTGGGTTGTTTACACTTTACAACACTATATTCCAACCAAATTTACACGTTACAATTGTTCGACTGCAAAGACTCTCCCATTTTAGTTTTTGATGCGACCAATATTTTGCAATACTGGAGTTCTAAACGCAGGTGTTTCGGACAAGAACTGTACTGACACGTAAACGAAAAACAGAATCGTGAATATACCTTGTGATTATGGTTTCTATTGTTAGAAAACTCCTTGTGGTGACTCACAGGTGTTAGTAAGGGGGTTTGGGCCAGCGACAATGCTAAAGGCTTACCTTGCTTGGTGACTCCTGGATTTGTAAGCCCTGAATCAATGCGAGGCGTTGAATATGTGGTCTGACTCTCTAAAAGTTAAATACAGACAGGATGTATGTGGTTTACCAACCTCAAAATCGGGAAAAACGATTTATTATAAAGGTCACATTCCAAAAATGTGTTTGAATGAATGAAAGTGCTAAACATGTTAACTACCAATATTTGAAGGTTAGGGGCCTATATATATGTGTGTGTTTTTATATGCACCCGAATATTAAAACTAAAACGCTTGCAAACCTAATTTGAAGACGGTCATTGCTAAAATATCGGGTCTTCAAAAACGTTTATACTTTTTTAAACAACAAAAACTTTTTCCAACAAAATTTACAACAGCTAATATTGGGTGAGCAAGTGCATTTGGCACAATATACGGGCTTCAAGGGGCTATAAGACGTCAGCTCCAACCTAAGCCAGGCACAAACCTTACATTAGCTGTTACAATACGTAGTGCAACAGTATAGCTTAACTTGGACTTCGATTATTTCACATTACACAAATCTAATTAAGGCTTAGACCAGTTTGGATGTGGTTAAACAAAGGAAGTGAAATTGGGTCGTTGATTAAAAGTTTTAAAAAATAGTTCTTCGTGTGTTTAGAACCGGTTTATCACTCATATTTTAACTGAAGGTTAACACTTAAGTACCACCGGAGACTAGTTAACATCCATCGTATCCTGTGTTTTGTCGACACCAACTTCCCCTTATGTCTTCTTATGTGGCTTGCGCGGCCAATAGAATAAACACTGCACCTTTCCCCATCGTCCAATTTCCCCGTACCAGCCCTCTTAAACTGACAAGAAAATCCCTATATTTTCTCCAAGGAAGTCGTCAGCACCCAGACACGCTATCATATGCAAACTTTCGTCTTGGGGGGTGTTAAACCATTCGATAAACAAGTACCTAAGACGACATTTTGAGTTCTATACAGCGAGATTAGTTTCGCCGGTAGCAAACCGTGAGAGCCAAGATCGAATTTAAGTGCTTGAAATAGAGTCATAAAGCGCAGACTTCAAGCCTTTTGGCGTAGGCGTACCTTTAGTGCCTCTTTCGAAGTCTGTGTAAACACAATGACAGATCACACCCAGATAACGTAGGCAGCAGACGACGGATAAATCTCTTTAAGTGCGTTACATAATGTGAAATACATTTTCAGGGGGTCCACCGGTAATATTTCATAGCACTATACACACTTAATTTGGTTATATACCTGTGCAGGTCTAAACATAACACGCGATATATTAACGTAACACTTCGACTGTGGCGTCATCTGGTCGGTTCTGAGGATGGTTGACGCGCCGACTGGTCTGTGTCCGTGTGTTTAATATTTTACGTGCGGTTACTTTCCGTCATTGGATGTTTGTCCCACAATTCTTCGCTGCTTTGGTGCGAACGACACAAAGGACATGGCTTTGACTTTAAATTACGTTATTTTCCGTGCATGCAAACAATTTAAAACTTAATCGCACGTGTAGCACACTACAATGCAACAAAAGTGTTTGTGTCTCGTAAAAATGAAACTTTATAATCTCTGGTTTGTCGTATTGTGCCGGAGTTTAAACTATGGCAAAATTTCATGTTTTACGGTTGCTTTCGAACCATTGTGTTTCACACTGACGGCTTTAAGCGAAAAAAGATTACCACAGATTTCCACGAAAGCGGTCCTTTTTACTCCTTATCTATGCGCCGTTTTTGACAACATTGTTAAGCAAAACTTAAAAGGAATTCTACAAATTGTAATTCTTCTGTTTTCGCTAACAAACAGTTTAAAATAAAATAACATATTACTATTGCTAGCACTCTCATAATAAAGTCCATGACGTTAATAACTACGTCAAGACCCCCTAAATAGCACATTTTATGATTGGAATATTGTGAATCTGTCGGGTTCAAAATGTGATCACCATAATATGTAAGATCAACCCAAGGACAAAAAGCCTCAATATATGCATATTTGTTCATTGTATTGTTTTCAGGCTAATTTGTACGAAAATGATTTCACCTAGAAAGTTATTAGCTTAATTTGTCCTTTTTGCAACCTTGTTCATTGCTTCCTACGTGGTCGTTAAAAAGGGTAATCCTTACTTGGTAATTTCCTTGTGAGGTTTGTGACTTTGTTGCTGACGTTGGAAACGGGGTCAGTCGTAAGGTGAAAGTAATAACAAACCGCTGTAATGCATTCAAGTTGGTACGGGACGCTCAAAAGTATGTCGTCCCACATTGTGACGTCATATTGACTGAACTTGACCTGGTTTGTTCGAAATACTTCGCAAATTGCGTGACGTCATCTTACAATTGCACAATTAACCGGGCATTGAACTATACTGTTTGCGGTTTTTCAAAACGATAGATGTCTTGAAAATAACTTGTTTCGAAGTTATCGGTATTATTTTTCTACGACAATACTGCAAGTTTTGTTATTGTCCAAAAGCATCTAAAGCGTTACATTTTTGCACCTTTTTTCTTTGTTTTACACTATCCAGTGGTATATAATCGGGTTTGGGGGCCTTAGCTAGCCTATTGTATCACTTAAGATGAAGTATTTGCCAAAATGTTTTGAGAACAAATCATGTCGCTTTTAATTCCGTTTGCAGACATCGTATTCCTTAAATGTAAAAGACAAAGGTATTTTGATCTTACTTCGAATTTCGATGAAATATTTGTCCATCTCACAGTTTTTATGTCAATAGTCGTTATGTTGTAGAATCTATAGTAAAGTATTCAGCTATGTAGTGCAAAAAGGGTTGTTGCCAAGAGTATAGAGGGAGACGTTTGTAAAACCGCAAGTTACATTTTCCAGACAGACAAAACATTGTACGTGACTTTGATGGTAGGCGGCCGGCAAAGTCACCGGTGTTTTGCTCCTTGCCTTGAACTTGGCACGAGATTTTGAAGGAAATTTGTGAAACAGGAAATGTTTGTTCGCTCTGATGGTGTCAAGTGGTCTTGAACGTTGTTTTGACGATAATTTGACTTCAAATGTGTCTACATGGGCGGCTTATGTGATACGGGCCATTGGTTGTATATGGTTGTATATTAAAAATGCCACTTTTGAGTTCGTAATTGCTTATGGCAAGTGTCGCACACTAACGTACAATATGCCTACAATATGACTATTATAAAAGATATAGACCATTTTTAGTTGCAGCAACTACCCTATAGAAAACTGTGCCTTACTTTTGCAGAAGGCCCGTGTCCTTTTCACCCTTGCACACCGGAACAACTGGGATGTCCATCTAGTCGACTTTTGAAGAACAAGAGAGGCTGTTTGCTTTGCAGATGTGAAGGTAATACCATGTCCTATCTGCAAAGAATGGTATGGTGATTGTTTCAGATTGTCAAGTATAATTCCTGATGCAAACTAAAATGTTCTTTTTTGTGTATGATTTCATTGGTGCATTTTCTCTGTTAATTTTTCATGTGGTTATAAATGTAGGTTTTCTCGATTTATACACAGCAAGTCGCGTGAATATCCGAGTGACTATAGCGCACCCACAGAGTCGTGAGTGCGAATCCTGTCATGGTCACGTGTGTTTCTCTTAGCAAGAAGCTTGGGCGTCATTGCTGCTAAACAGAGAAACTCCGTTTTACCAAATTTTAATAATTTAACAAGTCGAAACTATCAAATAGCTTATGATCCAATAACAGACTTACAATAAGCCAACCATCTCGACTAGTAACGCACCCAGGGATTGTTCAGCGAGGAAAAAATATATATTTAATATATTTATCCTTGTAAGGATTAACTGTCCTCACCACTATTGTGCTATTTTCCCCAAGCACAGGCAACCAGCAGTCTTTCAATTATTTTTTGGCGACTTATTGTTTGAAAACGTTTTTCAGAGTCGACCCTCCAGGATCACCCATGCAGTCTGCACGGCTGCACAGTGAAGCTGCTCAATTGCGCCAGCACCACCTTGCGGAAGGATGAAAACGGGTGCGATCTTTGTGAGTGTTCAAATCCAGGTTAGTGAGGCAACTGATTGATTGACGTCATAATGACATCACTATGTAAAAAAGCAAGTTTTTTTGAAAAAAATCTTGAATTTTTTTGATTCGGCTAAGGACGTGATAGGTGACGTTAAACAATCCTCTCCTAATTTTTTAACAGTTGACGGAAACGTGACGATTACCATGCAGCCCAACCCAATGGAGCGGCTTCTAATTGACGGGCCGACTTTAGGGGAGCCAACGCACCCTATCACAGTAGAATGTCCACCTCTAGAGTGTCCAATGGACCTGGATTGTGAAAGACTGGCGGTAAATCCACGTACAGGATGCGAGATTTGCCGATGTGCGACTGCCGGTGACTCCTTAAACGCGAGCATACTCGATGGGGTTTATGAGGATGTAGACGTCAATCAAACTGAGATGGAAATACGTGAGTTATTAGGTTAAAAAAGGCTGTTGTCGTTGAAAAGGCGGGAAATTTTGCAACAAACTCTAGATAAGTTGGACTGAAAGTTCTAAATGTGTTTTGACTGCATTTTCCACCTAAACTTTTTTCTATTTCTTGGTCCACTTATCAAACACAACGGATGTTTTTATCATTAAAATTTACTTTTTAGGCATATGCAATTACCTTTAGGGGTAAATTTACCCACCGTTGAGCTTTCCCTATTTAAAACCTCTCACAAAGCTTTGATCGCAACGTAGAGTAGAATTTGTTACAGGCGCTGAAATTGAACCAAGAGTTATCATTGCTTTCTTAAGTATACGTAATTTATGGATTACAATCTCTAGTTTCTTCTTCAAATAAAATAATGTTTGCTGTTAAAAACATATTGAGACTTCTAAAAAAACGCTTACGAAGTATTTTTTCACGATTTTCAGAAGATCCGTGCCCTGATCCGATGGAAATGGTTGAAGCGGAAAACATGGAGTTAGGTGGAAGACGTGGAGGTCGATCCAAGTACAAGTTGATACTGAAGAAACTGAAAAAGGGATTCAAGCCGGGAATGAAATATAAACGTAAGTAACGACTCTATCGTGTATGGGGAAAAGAGCTTGTGAAAAGGATTGGAGTTGGGTTTCTCAAACGTTTTACCACACCACACACATTTTCTCTACTTTTTTAGTTTGCCCACAAACATAACCTACTGTGGGTGAATAATGGGTGAAAAAGGGGGTGAATTTACCCAAGTTGAATAGCTATGGCTTAAAACAAAGCCAAGAAGCAACTGAAGACCAAAAAATATCATTACTGAGTTTCATTTATGTGTCTTACTGTAAATAAAGACACATGAACAATGTGACCATAGATTTATGTTGTTATAGTTTTGGGAATTAATATCTTTCGCTTTTACAGTCAATATCTTATTTGAACAGAATCGCCCAAACATAACGTGCTTAATGATGAAAATAACGGCCCAAATTGTTGCAAAAAGCGACATGCTTCACTGATGGTGGCATTTACAATTGCCGAAACGTTTGAACAATAAAGCATATCGCTTTTAACGTGTGTTTTGGCCGTTATTTTCATCATAACATCCTTTTTTTAAAAACTTTTTTTGGATCTAAAATTAGGCTGCAGACGCTTCTCACAATTTTAACCACACACCAACATGTCGCATTCAAGGCCCCCAGACGGGAAACCCGATGTTTTTAACACTCTCCTTAACGTTATACAATTACACGGCTTCTGAATATCTGAGCGGAACGGCAACAATGTGACGACAGATTAGACTTAATGACAGATTAGTTTGGCAGGTGTGACTATTGTCACTTCGCGTGGCAGCCGATTGACACCTGCACGCTTCGGCAATTGACAACCGGTGTAGCGATTGTCCTGCCATCGTAGCTGACAGTTTTTTAAGAACGTTCACCTGATATGGATGATGTTTTTTTGCCCCCAAGTAACACTTTGTTGGGTCTGGAATTGTTAAGCCATCTGCCACGCTTAATACCTCGGCTTTGGGCGTTGGTTATTAAATAAGCGCGTGGTGTATTTCTGGTGTGAAAAGTTGTATATAGCAATGGTTAAATTGAGTTTACTCGCTAGGTAAAGAAAACAGCGCTCGTATTGATTTTTTTTACAGAAAATCAATTAGGCCTTGGCTGAATGATTCATAATAGTGTGAGTTGTTTATTACTCAACTGTAAAGAATAAAGCCGTGACTGCATGAATTATATTTTTCTGATGCCAAAAATGCTGCGAAAACATGGGCGTGATCTTTTGCGGAAATGTTTCAGAATATATAGCATACATGGTACATGCCGCTTTTTACGTCTATTTGGGCAATTGTATTCCTTGTTAAGCATTGCTGGTTCACAAACAACTGTATTACAATTATTTTTACCAAGTAAACTAACACTTTTGGGTTTATAAAAAAACATATACACCGCTCGTTACATTTACTCCCGTGCAAACGTAATTCCGTTTTGCTGTTGGGTATAAATCACGTTACAAACATTTTCAGCCTATTTCGGTCACAAGTCAATGTCTAGCCTAAATACACGAGAAAGCAAACAATCGTTAACTTGTTTGACGTAGAAAATATGAACGTGACAAAATGATAATTTCCGGGACCGAAATAACGGTTCGCCAGTCACGCTTTCATGGCTTTAAGATAGGAACTCGTGGGTGTTATTGTGTAACACACAGTTATCGGCAATTTTATCGTTATCGTATATCGTTATCGCGTTCGGCAAAGGAAAGCGTCGTTAACTCGAGAGAGTTTTTCACCTATGTCAAGTGTCAAGGAACTTTATGACAAACATTTTTGGAGGTAATATGCAAAGATGACCCTATTGTATCAAAATATAGACTGCGGTTGTCGATAAAGGGATTTGCAAATGGAAAACATTGTTTAAAAAAAAGAATTAATGCACTGAAATAACACGAATGAATTGTGACTTTTATCAACTATTACAAAATTGATCACGAGTGTGAATTCCTATTTAAGACTTCTAATGATAAAACCATGAAAAATTGACTGTAAAAGCTCACAAGCAAATGACACTATTAATTTTGAAGTCTCTTCTTAAAACATAATAAAATAGTTCTCACTTAAAGCCAGATGTTTTCTTTAAAATATTTCTGGCATTTTGTCGCAATTCAGTGTAGACTGTAGAGTATAGACCAGTGGTTCCCAACCTTTTTGTAGTCACGGACCCCTTTTATAAATTTTATCGGTCCGCGGACCCCCAACGTAATTTAATCTTTTTTTCGTTTCCCGCATTATGCGTTATTATACTTTCGTTTTTTGGGGCAGAATTTTAATCAACCTTCACAGTCCGCTAATCTTAATAAAGTTCTATACTGTAGCAGTCAAAGCACTGAAAGAGATAAAGTTTTCTAGTGTACAAAACTTAAAACAAAGCACAAAGAATTCTATTGTTAATGTGTGTTGTGATGTCACCATGGAGGTAACAAAGTTTTCCTAATCCAAGGGTTTGATAAACAGTTTGCACTCATATACAAGATTGTAAAAACGGTTTGGGAACTTAAAAATATTGTGCTGTTGTTAATGCTACTGCAAATGTTTGCCTCCACGGACCACCAGAAACCGTCTCACGGACCCCTTGGGGGTCCGCGAACCCCAGGTTGGGAACCACCGGTATAGACTGTAGACCATGGTTTTACAACCTTTTTCGACGAATTCCTTTCTTAACAATTAAAAACATCTTCATTCCCCCCTAATGCATTTTATCAACTTCACAGGTTATATATTTCCAAACCTTAATACAAACCCCATGTACAGCTGAAAGCAAATTTCTCCCCTCAAGTTAAAATACCTCGCCGGTTGGGAACCGTTGGTGTAGACGAGGGGTGGGCAACCTTTGTTACTGTGGGGCCAAATACAATAGCCAATAATAGATCGCGGGCCGCACCTGTGTATAAAACAAGGTGATTTTACTTCGTTGCTTACCAAATATGCTTGGCTACAAGTAAAATTTGCATTTGATTCTAGCCACATATTGCTAGGTCGCAGAAGAATAGCATCGGGCGCATGAATCCGCTTAAAAATATATAATATTTGGACTCGTTTGTCAGTACATTTCAAATTCAATCGTCTCTGCGGCCCGCACAACCTTTACTCAAGGGCCGCAGGTTGCCCACCCCTGGTGTAGACCATCGATGCACGACATTCTCGTTATTGAAAAGTTATTTTATCGAAACTATACGAAAGTGCTTTATTTAATATAAACAGGGTCGCAAGTATATGCTACTTAATGGATTTCTGTGCGTGACTAGACTTTGTTTCATGAAAGTACGAACGGGCGTATATGTAAAAGCGTGTTTGAGTATATGATGAGGAAAAACTTGTCTGGTATACGGTCTTGTAAATGTTTGACAACAACTACGAATCTGTGTCATTCTACCAAAAGCGCGAAGCGTAAATAATTACTCAAATGCTAAGTCTCGTCTATCAAGATAACACCGATCGGCAAAATGATGATAAATTGATTATTTCAAGTATACAGGCACTTGATTTTTTTCTCAAGTTACCACTGTATGAAGAGCATTATGAATTTAAGGCAAGTGGGCTGTTAGTTTTGCACTCTTAATTGACTAAAATCCGTGATAATAACCTTTGACTAATTTATTGCTCTTTGCGGGCGCATTTACCTAATTGCCAATTTACCAACTCGACAAGGTGGACCAAGCGGTTGAACTATACAGGACCTGAGGAAACAGAAAATTAAATTTCTCTGGCAAAAGCATTTTACCTAAAATTTCATATGTTAATAATTTAAGGGCAAAAGCGTTGACTCTTCCGGGGGCCTGTTACGTGTTGTTTATGGTTTACAATTAAGCCTGTCGGTTTAGTGCGTATTCATGCTGAAACCAGAACAAGCCCTAAAGCGGTCCAGTAACGCTCGAAAATTTGCTTATTTCGGAAATTCCAAATCTGTTTGAACCTTTCAACTATAAAAGGTTACTGCCAAAAAGAATGGTTGGTCACACGATTCTTTTTTATATTACTTCTCCGTGTGGACCGAATGAAAGAAATTAGTTTTAGTTTTTTCTGAAGCAATCACATGGCAAATAATTATGTTTTCTTTTGTTATGTACAATGTTATCGAAATTTCCTGTAACATAGCTCACATAAACAAACGTTTTCAGCAACACAGAAATAACTTTTTTGCAAGGAAATTTCAAAAATCATTTGAAAACACCAATAATTTAGTGCAACTGTCGTAAAACAAATGATGTTTAGCCCAGTGCTTTGAAGCAAGTTTCCCGCAAGACGATGCAATTTGTGCCGCGGTGAAAACAACAGAAAATATTACAAGAAAACGAGTTCATCTGTCCATGACATAGCTCTAACAAACAGACATTCACACAAATATCTTTTTAAATTAATTTAAATCGAAGTATTTGAGTTTAGTTTATTTAGCTTGGTGAAAAAACATAGCGAAGTAATTGCACTAACACTACAAAACAACCACCGAGACGGAAATAGCAGCGCAACTTCAAAACGTTGTATAGCGCTAAACAGTGAAGGGTATAACTGGTGGATAATGTCTAAACGCGTTGACGATACACCTTGTTTAATGTTTTTATCCCCATACGGTTACTTGTAAACTAGCTTTATTTGTGCCGCGAAATTTTAAAAAAATTAAAAAGCGAAATTTTTGAAAGTGTTGTAAATGCGACGTGAGTGAAATAAAATATTTTCAGCACTTGTTTGACAAATGCGCGAAAACTAAAACACTGGCAAGAGCTTTGGAATAGCAACCAAAGACCCGTAACGAACCTTAACCGGATAAAACGGTAACCGGTCGCAAGCGGGCTTTTAACTCTCGCCCAGTCAAACAAACAAACTCACCTCCAAGCAGGGTCAAATCACTAACTCAAAGCTTGCGCTTTTGAAGTCAGTCTAAAAATAAATTGTTTCCGTCGTGATCCACAACGCCAACTGGCGGCTGGCGCCAATCGGCTCGCGCATGAAATGCTTTGCATCGAACCGTGGAGGCCCTTGTGTTGAGGTTTGTTTTGGAAGAGAAAGTAGTTTGTTAAAAATCAAAATGGCCGCTTTATACCTGTGTGACACAAACATTCTCGTATGGCCTATGATTAGTCTGGAAGTTTGCACATAACTGGTTTTGAAACTTATTAAAAAACTATTTGAATTGGACAAAAAAAAACACTTTACAATTTTCAAGACCGATTTTGATCAATTTGTTTCAAGCCACAGTTTTGACAAACATATTTATATGATTCTGATTTTTACGATTTCAAAGCGATTGGATGAGAGACAGGCGACATGTTTTTGAGCGACGTACAACCTGACACCGAAAACGAGCGACCTAGGGCTTTCAAATATACCGACAGGCTGCCAAAATAGATTAGCGGTCGGCTTAGGAGTGGTGTTGGTGCCTAATCAGCGCTGTTGGCAACAGTAGACGGCTTGGGGGCGCCTGACGAGTGCCGTTTACTCAACCGTGACCACTAGAGAGGTTACCTGCTGCGGAAAAAAAATTTAGAAATTTGAGGCTTATTACACAGGTGTTAGGTATAGTTATGTTTTTGGTTATAGGTCCAATCTATATCCTCTTTATACCAGTAAAGCCCCCGTATGAAACCGAAGTCTCCAATCGAAAAATCAAATGTCTAAAGTTTCGAAACCGACTAATTGAAACGTATTTAGTTAACTTATTTTTGATCCGAAAAATACATACTATCCACGCTGTCTACAAAATATTTTATGTTTAGTGCAGTTTAAAATTTAAAAGAATGTTTTTGAGCTTTTTAGGGCTTTTCTGTGCAAAATTTAATTGCAACGCACTTGCTCATCAAAGAGTTACTTAAAAATCAAATCCACAGAAAAAATGCAACAACTTTTTAGCTTTGATTTTAAATGCTTTGAAAACAAGTCAAAAATGTACTAACACAGCGTCAGTCAACACGTCAAATTTTTACTTGAAATTTCACTGATGCGGTCCCCAGCACTTGGGTCGTCTGATGGAGCCAGCGACGCCGTTAAACTGTCTACGTGAGCTGGGCCCGGCGCCGAGCTGGCCGCCACCAAAACATGCTCGTTTCGAAAGCTCGGTTGCCGTGACTACAACAACCCACACAAAAATCTTAAAAAGACACAAATTTGGCAACCACAAAACACTCGCTGGCCGGAACTTTATCTAGCCACGCCGGGAGCCAGTTGACAACTTGACGCCCAGACGACGGCGTCTAGAGCCGGCTTTGAAACTTGACACCCGGCTATCGCATGGGAAAGTTGTTTGCAACCGCAAAGAATGTAGAATTATGCGAGACTGGAGACAGAATGCATAACTCAGACTTGTGCGTTGATTTTTTTTAGCGTTTGAACAAATTTGAAAAAGTTTCGTTTTGGGCACTTGGCGTAGAATTAAAAGTAGCTTGTGCAAAAATGAAACTGCCAGGCAACTTATACATACTGAATATATGATAATACAACCTGTTAAATGCGCCTACAACAGATTCAAGCTTTATGACAAATACGAAACTGCAGAAGTTCCCATTTTAACAAACAAGGACCACTGATGATGACATGAGCATTTGCCAAAAAGTTTGAACAATAAAGCATGTCGCTTTTTACGTCTATTTGGGCCGTTATTTTCATTAAGTTTTTTTTCTGTTATTGCATTCTTAAAGTATTATTTATTAGATTTCAGGCACAACTACCCAGCTGCCAAAAAAGTTGATTTGCGACATTTTATTGTTCGCTTAGAGCAGTGGTTCCCAAACTTTTTCATATTTTTTTCAAAACGGTCCCTTTGCCATTATTTCGAGGGCTCGCGGTCCTTAAGCCTAAATGTGTATTTCATAAAAACGAAAGTTGATTGCAGGATTTTAGCTAGTTAGCTAGTTATAGTATAAAATTGCGCATAACAATTATCCAAAGACAGCATGCGAAATCACAAACAGGACAAAACATTACGATTGTGCGCGAACAATTGCATTTTTGATAGTTGTCATTCAATAAAGGCCATCGTTTAGCAATGGAGACAGTCGATTCTCAAGTCTACTTTGATTTAAACTTATTTAGTGGCACAAACTGACGCCAAATAAGATTATAGAATGACTTCAACCGTTTCGCGGTCCCCCCAAAATTGCCTCACGGACCCCTAAAGGACCGCGGACCCCAGTTTGGGAACCGCTGGCTTAGAGTGTAATTTATCATAATTGTCATGACAATTTGATTTAGCAACTATATCAGTATGCTTAACAGTGGCCGCCAGAAGATTTTTTACACAACATCCAACCTTCTTTGCAATGCCTGTGTTTTTAAACTTGCAATTTTTGCTCCAACAAGCAACAAAACAGGAAAAAACACGAAGGTTTTTCTCATTTTGACAATCTCAAAACCCAAAAAACTCGTTTTGCACAAACTCGGTTTCCAGGTCAAACCGCTTGAAACGTTTCGGGGTAGACGGTGCCATGCTCTGTGATAAAAGACGGCATTAGGACTTGTTTGCAGTCTTGTGGCGGCACCAAAAAAGTAATGAAACACAAAATTGGTGCCGTAAATCCTGTTTCGTGCGTTTGTGGTTTTTAAAAAGTCTGTTTCTTTATAAATCTGTTTCGTTTTGCTGTTGAATAAGGTTTCGTGTTTATTAAAATAATCATGTTTCCTTCCTATCAAACGTTTTTACATTGGGTCAAAGTGAGAGTTTTTCAAACAGTTTCTTTTTTGCTCACGTAATAAATCAAACCAGAAAATAATGAACAAGCGTTTCGTCCACCAGGTGGCATATTTAACTAATGGTGAGCAAACCGTTAAAAAAACGACTAGTATTTTGATTTAGCATCACACCAGTTGAACGACCATCATAATAAAATAAAATCTGGTCGCCAATCCCTGTAAATTATGATTTTGGACCAACAGGTGCTCTAAGTGGAACAATTTGACTCAACGCTATTAATTTGTTGCAGTCATCGTAAAAGGTTCAAGTCGCAATCCATTCAAAGCTTTTCTCGTTGATGTCAAGCCTGTTCCTGTCACCAGCAAACCTAAACGACGAAGAGGTCCGTTAAGCACAACTGCTACTGAAGCAGATGATGAAACGACAGGTTGCATGTTTTGACTTTTTAACTTAATCAAGCTATATGAATATACAAGCTGTTGCTGCTCTTCTGGCAATTGTATTTTTTCTACCAACGTTTCGACGTCCTGTACAAGTTATATAAGGTTGGGCCAATGGTTTGGTGGGAGAGCCACTTTTTAATATATTGATACCACACAAATCATCAGATTTAAATTAGACTACAGGTCTTTGAGGAAGATTGCAATTAAAAATTGTGTTAAAAATGTTGAATTACTGGTAAAAAATATATATCACACTAACAATAAAACAAGTAATTTAATTAAAACTAACAAACAACTATTTATTTGTATACTTTCACGGGGTTCGAACCCAGGACGCCCCTGGGAACGAATCCAGATCAAGACGTTTTTATGTCTTTATATGGGTCAGGCGCGGCAGACCATTCGTTATCAATTGATGTTTTTGATGCAACAATATGTTCACTAGCGATGATCACCAGAACGTTCAGTGAACCGTTGGGGGCAATAATTTTTTCTGTACTCAAGCACTTCATTTATATTTTTTGACATCAATCTCATTGTTTCTTAAGTTGCACATCATAAATCTTACAGTGACCTTTAAACTTTTTCCATCTTACAGCAGTTAGGTCTTGTTCTGGAGGCGGAATCCTAAACGGGTCTAACTCCGTGCGCGTGTCACCTGACTGTCCAACAGCCGCGATTGAACATGACACATCGAATAAAACAAAGGCAGTAATAATGTGGACTGCTCCAGACTGCGGCTGTGTGCAAATCAGGTTATTTTTTTCATTTCAATTTTACCAAAAAATGCACGGACTTGAAACGTGGCTAGATAAAAGCACCGCCTGAGAGCCTGTATATGATGATTACAATGTGTCAGTCGTTTCAACACTGAAATGAAATAATGAAATCTCTGCAACAAAGTGTATTCCGCGTACACAAGTCATTTGGCAGTTATGCTTTTAATTCAAATTTAATTTTTTTCTCGTCAACTACAAAACAGCAAAACAGATTGGAAAAAACAACATTGATGCGTTCGGTCTATAAGTTTACCTAAATGACAAATATTTTAAAGTTCATGTGTTTTCGAGATAAACAAGGAAGTTCAATTTCACCTGCGAAGTTCTTTGTTTTTTTTTCTGTAAGAGGAATTAATTGTTTTCATAGGAGTTGCTCAATGTAATAAACCATTGCAATTTTTGATTTATGTGATTAGGGCTGCAGTTGTTGATTACACCGATCGCGTGGTCTACATGGATGATGCTACGGCGCCCTCCAGCGGTCGTAGGAGATCGGCTCAAGCGGGAAAAATTAACAAGCCTCTGCTTCGTACAGTTTGCATGCGAAAAAATGCCAAAAATAGGTAACAAAAATATATCGGAGGGTTAATCTTAAAGACGGCTACGATGCTAATATGCAAATAAGCTGAGACTTTTATGCAGTATTTTTATCACTTTGTTTTTTGTTTGCAGACGCAATCCTCCAAGACGACCAGGTAAATTTAAACTGGATAAAAAGGTTTTTAGCTAGTTTTTTAGTATTTTACACGACTTGTAATAGCTTAAAGGTATTTCTCACACTATGTAATTTTCACATAAAAGGCAAAAATTGCAAACGATGTCCTTTGTGGGCAAATGATGCCCATAAACGCTACAGACGTTGTGTCAAAACGACAAAAACAAAAATGTTTCATACACAAACATTCATGTTATTTCTTTTCTTTCTTCTCAGAACAAATAAACCTTAAAGTGTTTAAAATGCCATTCTTTTTTGACAAACCGTAAAGCAATTTGTAGGGGGTGAAATACCCAATACAGTAAACCTCGGTTAATCCGGACCCGTTTGGACGAAATAAATTTCGAATTAGGCGAAGATCCGACTTAACCCAAACCGACTTAACCAAGGTTGCAATTTACCATTAAAAAACGCTTAGAAAATGCAACAAATGTTCTTTTAACTGGCCCAAAACACAACTCCTGTAAATTACGTTGATGCAGAAAGTATCATTTTTAAACAGTTGCTTACCAGTTGGTTTTTGCGTTTCCAGGAAAAACGACAAGGAAAGTTCCAAAGGCCGTTGGAGAATGTTGCAAGGCTGCCATTGTGTATGGTTCAATGCAAAAATCCAGCAGCCAAATGACGAATGGTTGTGAACAACAAGCCATGTTGTTTCTAATGGGTAGATATCGCTATAACAGGTAAGAGTCAGCTTTTCCATAGCCTATATTGTCTAAAAATATAGCCTACGTTATGTGGTTTGATGTCAGAAAATCAACCTGTAGAAAAACAACACGAACCCTTTTTTATTGCAAAATTTCTGCTACATATACACAACCAGCTAAAAGCAGTCGCAAACGTATATATGACACTGTAAAAATATAAATAACTCTGTTTAGCTTCAAACCTAAGCAGCAAATTTCTTGTACAAACTTGCTTTTTATAATCGAATAAATGATGTAAGTTATAAGGAATATTTTCCGTATATGTGTGGGTAGGCGAAGATTAGAATTATCGAAAACCCCAAGCACGCAATTTACATTTGGACCTCGTCCACACAACTGGTTTTAAATACCAGTGCATACTCTAGCGCATACTATAGGTATATAAAGCAGACTACACTTAAGACTGCACATATATTCTTTCTCTGATCTTCTCTGCTACCGTAATCACCATAACAAATTCTCGTTTAACATTTATGGCAACGCTTTACCTTTCGATAAATATAATCATATCTTCTAGCTAAAGTCTGTGTCATAGCTTCCGTTAGTTTCGTTAGTTACATAAGAAATCTATAGCACAAACCACCAGTACCAATACCAATCTGAACTTTTAAGTACAGCTCCAGTGTTTGTAGCTGCCTGTACAAAACCGCTTGATGCTTTCGGCAAGGTAGCAGGATTGACAGTGCCTTGCTTAATTGCTGCTGACGTGTGTGTAACTTGTTCTTAATAGCCTTAACTGCGTTGAAGGTGAATTAAGCTAACCTGCGTTGAAGGTGAATTAAGCTGATGCGTTGAATTTATGCATGTTTATTTTTTAGATTTAAAGGTATACAGAAAACTTGCAAGAACTCATATCGCAAATGTTGTATGGGTTTCATTCGGATAAGCAACCAACCCGATGGTGAGCCGTTTCCAATGTTTTATTTTGTGTTTAAATAAAATAGAACTTATTACTGATGTATATTACTGATGATGGCATTAACAATTACCGAGATATATGGGAACAGGGAGAGATTCTTTTTATGTCCATTTTATGCCAATTAGCAATACTGACTAAGCAGCTCAATACTATTTAAAACAGTGGTTTCTAGCCTGGGAGGAATTTACTTTAATTTGTACGTGTAGGCTTATTTAGTAAATCGAAACTTTAGCTCTGGAAATATACCTCGTGAAGTTGATAAAAGACCAAAATGAAAACGATCTTTGCATGATTTAGTATTTATACTGTGTAGTTTGTCGGGGAGGAATGAGAATGTTTTGAATTTTTAAGGGAGGAATTTATCCATAAATGTCGGAAATCACTGCTTTAAAGTGTTTTAATAGAATTATAGATTTTGCACGTCATTTGAGTTTAAACAAATCGCATTGGTCTGACTGAAATATAATTTATTCAATGCATACTCTTTAATAATACTGTTTTGCTATAAAGACCAGCTAAGGTGTTATTTAGATATTAACTAGACTTTGCGACACTTGTTGTTAAGTTGGAAGACGCCCAAACAAGCCCGTTTTGAAAGTCCCTAAATATGTTCTTGATGTTCTTCTCAAAATGGCTGGAGGATCGTCTCGTGGAAACTCCAACTCCGGAGGAAGAGCTCCAGGATCATCCAGGAACAAGGGCTCAAAGGGCAAAAGAAAAAGGAAGAAAGGACGGGCTAAAAAGCATAGAAGAACAGAGAGTCGTGCGAGCAGTGGTACAACCAGTACATGAGATGGTCCTTGGGACTGTAAAGACTTACTTTGGATGTTTATTTCTGCTTCTCACATCTTCTTTTCAAACATCGTCTCACTTTTAAAGTTCACGACGACAGATAATTTGCTTTTTACGTTTTTACGTCTTTTTTGTGCTGTCTGTTTTTATTCGGAGTTTCATTTGCATTTATAGCTCGGAAAAATACCACACAGGAATTTAAACTACATTTTTTATTATAACTTACTTGTTGCCAAATGTATCAACATATTAATTCATACAGTATCACCATTTACTCACGTTTCTCATATTTTGCACCCTGGTATGAATATATTTTTACCAACAAAACATTTCATGTGTTAAAGTCCTAACGAGCAATTAAGAACTTATTGTTAGCATAGCACCTACTGTTGAAACTTTGCTTCATTGGCTGCCTGTTTTGTTTTATAACTCCTATGAACAAATTGGCTGTGCTGCGCTGTACATAATATGGTTGTGCTATGACGAATAAAAAGTCCGGAAACTTCAAAAGTTCTAAAACTGTTGATAAAACTAGCCTTTCTTCCGTGGCACGAATTCAGTTTTGAGTATGCCTGACCTAAACGTAGGAAACGGTACAACAAGACCGTACAATTTAGCTAACAAATCTTTCGGCAAAATATGTGCTAGGTCTTCTTCCATGTATCATCCCCTGTCCCGTAGAATTGTTTCACATGAAAACTAAAAATTTAAGAAATATAGTTCTAGGCTGCGGTAAGACTCGAACCATGACTTTGGGCTTCCTAGGGCAAGTTCAAAAGTTTGCGCAAACTAAAAACACGAAACACCTTCCAACTTCTGGAAGTGTTCACACTTGTATCACAATTGGTGGTGGCTTTATTATTACAATAACGTTGTTATTTGTATTCAGGCCGTTACTAGTGAAAAAATAACAGTAAGAAACGGGTATTAATCTTAGGTCATTGCTTGGGCGAAATTTACAGGGCAGTTAGCGTTAGTGTCCGCACGCCTCACGTACGACCTCTAGTGGCAAAGAAACTTTTCTTTTAAAAAACAAGGGGAACTCCCACCAGGGATATCCTAGTTCAACCAGAGCGAGAAATAAAAACGCGCACACGAAAAGTTCTGTGCCCCCAAATTGACGGTAATGTACCTAAGGGTTAGAAAACGGGGTAAAACTGGGGCACATGGGTAAGTTTCTGGGGCTTTCGTGGATTTAAACTATGAATTGATTTTCGGGCGTGGGAAACGGGGTTTCGCTACAAAAGACAATACGCTAAAAACCTGTAGCTACAGAAATGGTAAAAAATGCAGAAGGTTGAAAAAGCGAGCGGGAGGTTGCAGACGTCCACACAGAGGGCTTGGATATGAATGGGCGAAAAACAGAGTTGACGTTGACAAAAAAAGTTAGACGCGCATACTTTTATGTATATAAACAATCGTATATGAATGGTAGTTACGATAAAACCCTTGCGTCAGCAGTAACCACGTGACGTCACTGACTGATGACGATGCAGGCGCGAATAAAAAGACGACAAATGCCACAAAAGATCGTAACGAAAAATTTTAAGGTTTGGTTAGTTGATATTCTTTTAATTGTACAGAGGTAACTAAAGGTCAATATTGTTTTGAAGGTTACTCAAGTTCAAGATTAATTCACCCCTTAAACGGAAATCTTGCTCGATCCATTTTGCCACTTTAAAAGTAACAAGCCAAGAATGACGTCACAACTTTATACCTCGTATGACGTCACAATGAAATTAAAACTTGGGGTTAAAACTTACGCACATCAGCTAGCATAGAATAACTTCGCTATTGGCTGACGTCACACTGTGCTACGTCACCCGTAGATGACGTCATTAATAGAAAGTACTAGCACCGTCGAGAACCAGCGGGTGTTTGAAGACAGAGAAAAGATAAGATGCGACAGAATCAAACAACACACTAAAATCAATTAGAAATGCGAAAGAAAACAGGTGTAAGAAAAAAGTTTCTCCCACAAATCGAAGGTCTTTCGTCAAGCACCGCGGTTTATTGTCGGTTCCCGGTGACGGGGAAGTCCCGACGAACACCAGGCCCGCGCCGTTGCTCCATCTAGTGGCGGTCGACTTAATATGATGTTTTTTCACAATGTTCAAACTACGCGACCTACAGAAATATCAAAGTTCAGAAACCTACTGTAATGTTGTTTAATGCATAAAATAGATAATATTTCATACCGTTCCACCCACACTCTCATTTCTTCTCCCTTTCTGTTGCATCATTTCTTTGGTCATTACCATTTGAGCCTGAAGCGCGTCTGCCTCCAGCGATTTAAACCTGCAACGTTTCAAATTGGTTGGTAAAAGTTTCCCCAAAACATAAAGAGTAGATATCACTGATGATGGCATGAGCATTTGCCGAAACGTTTGAACAATAAAGTATGTCGCTTTTTACGTCTATTTGGGCCGTTATTTTCACCAATAAAGAGTAGATAAATTTAAAGATAGTCACTATTTAACCGAAATGTCATAGTTTCGACCACGATCAAACAGAACCATTGTGGATTAAGGTAAAAAGTAGAAAGATAATAGTGAAAATCGATTTTTTTAGTTTTAGCTAAGCTGAACATATATTCTTTGCAGACTTGATTCAGTATGACGCTTTTAATAGCCCCGGCGTAATATGTTTTTCGAATTCCAAGTGTAGATTTTTAATTATTTTTATTTAAACACACAGCCCTTATTGATGTAAAAAGACTCGCATACATACAGTTATCAAAACTCCTACAAAACACAATAACTGCAGATACAACAAGGGTGATTGTTACGCAACAAGTACGTAATAGTGAAACAGTTAACAGCCTGGTGGCCAGCTACAACAAGCAAACAGTTAAGTGTGTAGTGAACTACAATATTTAGGACCATGCACACAATTGCTGGGCGTTTATTCCAGCAACTGTCAAACTTCAACTGCTTGATAGGTGAACAACAAACTATTTGGTGCGTGGGTTTTTAAAATCATTGCAGTTTGGCAGATTCGCCTTTGAGAAATAAGACAATCAAAACTTAAAACGTCTAATCGTTACAGAAAAATCTCAAACCGATTCATTGCATGTACCCCACATCAAAAATTCAAAGGACTAACTTTTTTCCAAGATATTTATTTTGCAAAAAAATAAAAAAAAACGCAAGTACGATTTTTCTATTTGAATAAGACTGTCATGAAATCTTAATTAAAAGCGTAATATGTATTTTTTTAGTAGCGTGTATAGAAAAAGTAGTCGACCATTGAAACTAGTGTGAGTGATATCCAACTAACACCCATAATTTGTAACTGCAAAACTGGCGTAAATGTGTTGTTTTTTACTTTTAAACAAAACCGACCAGGGCATAATCTTTGAACGCAAATACATTTTGTAGAGAAAGTTAGTTACCAAACCAGTTTCGCATTAATCTAACATTCCTGTTACCCTGCATTAGTCAACTTAAACTTTCGGTATCATCATTTTTGCCACAACATATCTACAACACGCAACTACAGTTGGTCTACAACAGCAATGCACAAACACAACCACACACTGTCGTTAGTCCCTTTGGGGAATCACCTGTCCACGTGATCGGAATTGTTAGTGACGTAACAATCAGATGCGGAACTTGACGACAGAGAGCGTTGAGCTTTCAATGTATTGTAAACCGCTATGTCCCGTTCGAGCGATTCCCTGATTGGCCAACAACGGCAGAATTTTGATTTAATTTGCGACTTATGATCAAGATCTGGTGATTTTACCAGTAATATTTTAAAGTTACGTGTTCTTTTTTTGCGAAAATTATACGTTTTCGTATGGAATCAGTCTCATTTTCTATTTTCGCGGTTTCTCTTTAAGGTTAAAGGTAATTGGTGATTTTATAATATCATTGTTTGGAATATGTCTCATTTATTATTTGTTTTCGGTTTCTCTTTAAGATTAAAGGATTTAAACTTTAAGATAAATTATTTTTTACCTCGCCTGCCTCCACTGTTTTCTCTTCTCAGCATCCTGAGCTCGTTTCTCGGCAGGTGAAAGGTCGTGTGACGAGTGGTCATGCGTGACAGACGGTGACGTCACTTTTAACCTTTCGTCCAGGGCGCTAAGAAAAAAATGATCAATGATAAAATTCTTATGTTTTTTGACAAAAATCGGGTATTTAGGGACTTAATATGATTTTACCTTCCTCCTGGTGATAAAGGAACGTCCTCATCCTCATCCAGCGCCACACTCACTCTCTTTACATCCTGCTCCAAAGATCGTATCAGATCCTCCTCGCTCGACGCGGTGCCCAATGATTGGTTGAAATTCGGGTTAAGGCGCTCCCGAGCGCTCCTGGAAAAAAAGTGAGAAAAAAATGTGAAATCAGAAAATTGCCTTCGTTTGGCAGAATTCAATTCTTTACTATTGTTTCTTCTGATAATAGTCTAAATAAGGGACATCCAACTAGAACTGTATTTTTTAACAAAGGATTTTGTGAAGAAAATGGTGTAGTTTTGTGAAACTACCGCATTCACTTAAGAAAAAATGTAACCGTCATAGTGTCACACGATTTTTGTAACTTATAGCATCGAAAAATAAAAACATACCGGACACGTTCAGGTTTTGTAGTGTTTTTTTTTCTAACCCTAGCTCTCCTCAACCATTTTTGGAAATTTAACGCTGAATAAACCGTACGCACTCCGGTTTAAAAACGAGACAAAGATATAAACCTAATACAGTATATATCTTGTGACAAATGTGTTAGGTGAGTACAATATCAGTTTTCTTACTCGTGACACTTTTTTAACAGCTTTTTATACATGCGATAAGATAATAAACGTTATTAAAGAAGAGGTATTTTGCCTGCTCTTTGCAACTCTAGATAAAACAGGTCAGCGTAATGCTTAAACCTGATCTTCATTCTTACTAAACTTAGTCAATAGCGTCATATTGCAGACCCTATTATGTCAACCCTTACTGTAGAAACGCAAAGCGAAGTGCAATTACATTGGGGTTACAGCGAAATAAACCGCAAATACTGCTAGAAAGGTCACAGCCCGCCCAACTAGCGTCAATGCGGGTGCTGAGCAAATTTCATACGCGGCGTTGCTGGGTTAAGTGAAAGTCCACCGATATATCTGGTAGCCCAAGGGAGTACTGCACATCCGTTTACAACTGGGTAATGAGTTTAACGTTCGTATGTAGTACGTAGAAAACCAATGGGTTTAGTACACTGGCGTCAAAAACGGTTTCGTGACGTCAGAGCCCACACCATGATGTCACTTAGGGCTGTTATCTAATAAAGGTTTTATTTTTCAAATAATCAAATAATTTTTTTCCTTTCAAATCAAATAATCAAATAATTCAAATAATTTGGAATACCGGATACATTAGGCCCAGAGTTATTATTAAATAAGGATGGTTGAATCTTTTTTCTGTTTAAAACAATAATTAGTACAGATAGAGACATGTTTCAATTAATCTCTGTAATTTGGCAAAAGCACATGAACATATTCCGTGTGTATTTTTACACCATTACAACAGCTTTTTTCTTGGGTACTGGCTGAATTGAGTTGTGATCTATACCATTTTAATCACTTGCATGAAAAACTTGAATTATTCCTGGGTGTAACTAATACCGCAATGAACCGTAAATTGTTATGCTTTTTGGTCTAATATTTTTGGGGGAATGGGTAATGAACATTAATATAAGGCGGAAAACATATGTTTAAGTGCTTCTGTGTAACCGTAATTCCATAACATTGTCACCAATGTGTTCAAATAAATTAATTTTGCACATATATTGTGGTTTACTGCATAGAAAAAAATTATTTGATTATTTGAAATGAGTAAAAAATTATTTGATAAATTTTCAAATAATTAAAAATTTCAAATAATCAAATAATTATTTGTTTGATAACAGCCCTAATGTCACTCGTTACTGATAGTTTGGAATAAAACTATGTCACTCTTATTACCCTGGAAATTTCAACACACGCAAAAATAATTTATAAAGTATTTAAGGCAGTGGTTCTCAACCTGTTGCACGCGTAACATCAGTGTTACTCCGGAGCTTTTCCGGTGGTATGCGAGTAATTTGCTGCTATACTTAATTCAAGTCAGTTCATGAAATACAACTTAACTGACCCAACTGAATAGTCCTGGCTTCAGGCGAAACTTGTGTCTTAAGCATTCTTTTTTGAAATTTTTTTTTTTTTTGCGAACTTACTGCTTTTAAAAATATCCTGTCCTAGTCAAAAAGAATAGAAGTCTATCTCGTGTTCTACCCTTTACAACAGGGTTTAGGTGGTACGTGTTCAGTATAAGGCTGAGTACGACTGATCAGTTCAGGTTGAAATGTAACAGGGCACAACAACAGACACCCATTTATCATTTGTGCAAATTCGATATGACGTCACGTTCACCTCACTTGACGTAACTATGACGTAACTACAACGTCATATCACAGTATCACACCAAATCAACTTACAGTTTTTCAGGTTTCTTCTCGACTTTGTAGGTTTTGCCTTCAATGACAACTGTCGCATCTTCGCTGAGAGTCGGTGAAACCGGGCCCGTCTCATCATCCATGTATTCCTCGTCCTCATCGATGTCCATAGATCTGCGGATTTCGTCTTTAGACAAGGTCCCGTATTTCTTTTCTACAAAACATTTTATATGAAGCTGTCAAGTAGAAGTAAGGGCAATTAATGGAAACCACAATAAGGAAAGAAAACTAAGTGCATGTGAAACGCATATTTGCAACTAACGATTGAACAATGAAGTTTTAAGGTGTTTTGTGTGATCATAACTTTTGGCGGTATAGCTGAACTTTTGTATTGTATGAAATTAATGCGCAAACTTTCAAAATCAGCTATTAAAAACGCATTTTTTAAACTTATTATTGACTGCAGAAAGCACGAGCCATGCTGTCTGCAAAATATTGGGTGTTTTGTTCATTTAAGATGTACCAAAAAGTTTACTATGGAGTGCCGTTATCGATATCACTTCCATTAACAACCTAAGGTTCAGATTACCACAGTGGCTTTCAACCGGGAGTAACAAAGGCTTTTGATAAACAATAAAAAGTATAACTATCTCAAACTTATAATTTGCAAAGGTTTATATTTAGGATATTTTCAATCATTCCTTTTTGCCTAAAGTCAAACCTTAATCTAGTTTTCGTAAAAACATAATGTATTTTTTAAAAGGGGCGATCAATTCAATTGGGTTGCAAAGCACTGGTTTAACAAGTAACAACATCAGAAAGTGGCTTTCAGTTAAAAGTATTAAATCTTCAAAAACTTGCACACCTTCCTCTCGCTTGATGGTCTTGAGGTCCTGGTCGCTCACCAAACTGATTTTCTTCTTTCTACTGAGACTTCCCTCGGGTGAAACATCTTTATTTTTCTTCAGAGATTGCTGCTTGATCTCCTGTTCGAAGTACTTGCGGCGGTCGCGGAACGACAACTGCTCGTGCGAGATCGATCCCTCCGCATGCTACGTCATAAATTGCATCATCACTATGACGTCACACAGAGGTTGTAAACGCTATTGGTGGTTTGCTATTAAATGTTTAGTCAATAGTGAAGGATATGTGATTAAATGTTGAAGTTATATAAACACCAATTGTGATATTTTAGGATTCTTTTTGGGTTGTAGTTTTGCCTAAAGCCCTAAACGGATTAAAAACGTTATAGCATTTTGCTTTATATTACGCAGGTAAATAAACACACTGCATGTTAATGTATTGGTTAGGTTAGCATGTTAATCGCACACCTTTATATACTACTGTTAATTATACAGCTTACAAATAAATCGCAACAAAGTAAAATCCGCCGCTCTGAAATTAAAGGGTTTAAAAACCGTCGCAATATACAAGAAATGCTGCACGGCACACATGGCAAAAATAGCAGCTTTAATGGTTTGATTAAACAGCGCAAAACGATTAGAAGCGTCCAATAACTCATAACTAGAACAAAAATAGAAGAAAAGAAACGAAAATATAGGATTGGTTTAAAACAGAAACCTCATCTAACCTGCGGACTGGGCAAAGGGCTTGAAGGGTTGCCACTAGTGGGCGATAATGAGGTCTCTAAAGCAAGATGGTTAAGATTGGACCTCGGAAGAAGCGTTGTAACGTCTGCTGAAGCAGCGGCAAAGAATGCCACCCTATCTTTAACAGGAATCAAGTTTTCATCGTCTGGATCTTCTTCGTTAAGCGTAATCTGGTTTGTAAAGTGTTTTACAAAACTGAACAGTATGAACTGAAACCGGTCTGTTTGGAGTAAATGCAAGCAGAAATCGAAAGAAAATGGATTGTAAAATAAAAGGTTAAGAGTATACAGAAAAGAAAAGCATGCCAATGTGGGTTATTAGAAACTAAAATTTACCATAATTTATAATATCTCCATGTTCAAGGCCTAAAGATGCAACAAACTGCTACACAACTATTTCTACGGAACAAGTCAATATATAAGACTGAAGAACCTTAGGTAAAGGAAGAGTTGTGGGGTGAATTAAAGCATCTTCTTCAGAATCAGAAATATCCTAGTGCAAGAAATACAAAGAGAAGATAAAGTACCTCAGAAGTAAAGAAAAATATACTATTTAAATAGCAGAGAAACGTTAAAGTTTGTAGAAGAGTTGAAAAAATCGTAATATTGTTTTCTTTTGTCCATAACACACAGTTTTCAAATACATATACGTTATCTTAAATGAAAACTTAAAAATAAATAAAACAGAGACCCCCTGCTATATGAGCGTTGAAAATGAAACCAGAAGAAAATTATAAAGTAAAGACCTTGCCGAATTGTACAGCGTGCCATAGAGAAGAGGGCGGGGGTTTGTGCCAGTCGTGGAGGTTGGTTGCAACCTGTACAGTTGATGTGGAAGTGGGTGGAGATTGAAAGAGCTGAGAAAGTGAAGGAAACAGTTTACTACTGGTCTACGAAATAAGACCAAGGAAAACAACAAGACAAAGTTAAAGATGAATTGAAATGTAAACTGGTGATAGGTTAGTTGTGAAGTAATGAACACACCAAGAATGATAAAAGTATGTGTAGATCTGTTTTGAACTGTGTACAATAGTCAACGTGACTTTTTGTTTGACAAAAATCAAGTTAGACTTTTAAAGCAGAAAAGATACAGAGTATGGTATCTTCCCTCACAAGCTAACGAGTTTGCGGCCGTGTCAGATGGAAAACTTGGAACCTTACGTCGTTTTGCTTTGTAGATTTTCCAATTTCCAGTGGTGACTCGGGGACAGCGGCAAATTGTCGATAATTGTTTCTTTTCATCTTAATACTAGGAGACTTCAGTTCTTTCTCCTGTGGCGGTTGTTCACCAGGAGACCACAAAATTGAGGACGGAATTAGATCAGGGGCAGCATGACTAGATGAAGGTGACTGATCGCGGTGAAGCTTTCGAACGAACAAGTCTTCATTGGCGGTCAACTGACCTTGGCTGCTTTGAAGGTCAAGCATATGAGGCCAGGATTTTCTGACACTGTTTAAGTCTTGATTTGGACGCGAAAGACTAGAGTAGCCACGATACCGCACAGGTTGACAGCAACTGGCGTCTGCGCTTGGTGTTTGAGGCTGAAGAAAACTTGTAAAACGGCCTTCTATCATGCTAATGGGCCTTGGACGTTTGTTGAGTCCTGGTTTGAGTGTACAAGCCGGGATTGAGCTTTCGTGGTTGTTAACAGGTGAAGCTACAATTGGTTGCAAAAGAAAGTCCTGATCCGTAGAAGAAATGTCTTCACTGATGTCGAAATCGATTTGCTGGTGCAGAAACGTGCCGGAATCGTTTAAGACCGTTTCCACGGAAGCATGTAAGTCAGGACATGATGTGAAAGGGAAAAATAGATTGTGACATGAAGAGGATGAAGAACATACATCCACATCAGGCTGAAGAAGATAATTTCCAGTTTAGGAACAGGGAAATATTATACAAACAAATTGAACCTCAAAACAAGCCAATACAAATTTGTCATTTTCAAATCATTGCAACAACAACCAACGAACATCAAGTCCACATCCTGAAAGGCAAACCACTTCACATAATTAAAGTCGTATTGCTCAAAAACTACACAAAGAAATAACACAATGATTGGTGGAAGAGCTATGGATGACGCATGCATTCAAGATCGCTACAGACATGACTCGACAGAAACGCCAAACACGACCGTCACCTTGGCTTGAACATTGGTTTTGGGACGAGGCAAAGATGCGTAAAGCCTGTACGATGCTTTTCTGTAGGGCTCGCTCGGTTTTCGAGTCTACATGAAAAGGTTATTGATTTTCTTTAAGCCGTAACGTAAGTGATAATCTGACTGTTTTATGTTCTAATGTATGCACAGTAGTACACATATGGACGCCTTTGAAGCTAAACTTGCTGGTTTGTCAATAAAATCGAACACAATATATTTAAGTGCTATATTGAGTTAGCCATACTTTATGATCACGCTACAAATAGAAGCAATAAGTTCAACTGCATTAATTTTATGACCAGGATTGGTCCATATTGAACTAAAATGCAGGTGATTTTAATCTGCTGTGTCAATATGGGGCAGCATGGCAATCATAAACTTACTGCCGGTAAACTTAATTATATTCACAGATTTATATACAGTCTTTCCAATTACAGTATTAAAAACACAGATACAATACAAGCAATACTTAATCTGAAATCAAATGGTCGGATTAACACAAAATACAGACCAACAGATTAGTTTCAAACACTACATATAAACTGCAGAGCAACACACCGACACACGAGCAAAAATCTGTATTTAGTATCAAAACATGCAAAAACACCAACAATGCATTTTAGCTTGCATAAGGCCATTAAAGACATCCATTGTTATTGCACAAAAAGGTATTAAAACTGGTCAGTACATTCATATTAGTGGACATACAAGGAAAAACATGCGAATAGCAACAAAATACTTTTAGTACTGTGTTTGAAACTACACAGATGTTACTTAGTGCTGTAATATTAAGATTTTTTTCCATAACCATCAGTGCATTAAAATACATGCTACCCAACAGTGTTTTAATGCTTATTAACTTATTAGTCATTAATCTCATTGTAGACTGCATTAAAAAGGGGGTTCAGACCTGATAATGGCCCTGCTAACAGCTCTGGACAGCATGCCTTAAGTTAACGTAAAACGGTCAAGTGGTTAAAGATTAGTTAAATTGGGGACAAGACATCAAGCACACATCACCAAGATCTTTAAAATTCCCACCTGCACTGGTCCAGGCCCAACTGGACTTGAAGGGGTTTTGGAGCCGCCAGCTTTTGGGGGTAAGGGTGGGGGCTTGTTCGAGCTTCGGTTTTTGGGGCGTGGGGCTACTGGGGGTGGAGAGGATGGGCTTATACTGCCATCATCAGGCAAAGAGGCTGGGACGTCAACCGAAAGCTGCTTTTTGGGGTCTTGAGCTGCTTTTGAAGCTTGACGGCTGCGTCTACGGCGCCTGGGTTCAGGTTTACTATCATCTGGGCCAGGGGATATCTGTCTTGTCGGCACGCCACTGAGTTCACGATAACTTAATGGCTGCCTTGCAAGGTCAGCCATAGCACCAGTTCCAAGTTCAACCTTTTTCTCAACAATCTGCACAAAAAGTAAACTCTTCACACCCTAACAAGATGGGTTAACCAATGAGACATGATAATTTACCTCAGTAGAATGGTCGTCATCAGAATATTGATGGTGAGATGAATAAGAAACATCTTGCTGATCAGGAGTAGGAGATTCAACCTGTTAGGTTTTCCACAATGTTGACAGACAGGGCATGTTATGCCATAGATTAGGCCTTACTATTATGGTATATGCCTGCTAGCAGTATTGCCTAAAAGTAATAAAACTAGGACATACCTTTTGATTGGATTTCGAGTAAGGGCTTGGTGCGTTGGACAGCTCTTTGTAGGTTGGTTTAAATGAGCCCGGGGGCGCCGATTTAGGTGGAGGGGTAAATGGGGTGGTTGGACCTTCCGATGGGTAATCTTCATCAAAAGAAGCTGATTTCTGTGGACAGGGAAACAAAATCTAAACCAGTGTTTTAGGTGCTTTGTTTTGTAACTGCCAGGCCCAAATCTTGGTCATTTATGTCTAATACCCTTTTGGCAAATAACTTTTGGGTTTCATAGTCCAAATTATGTTTATTACCCCAAAATAACCACTGTCATGATGAAGGACAATTGTGCCCAGACAAAATAATACAATGTTCTGTGTTTGTCAAGGCTTTGATTGTGAGTTGCTAGAGCAAAAATCACTTACCCCATTAACAAATGCTCTCTTAATGGGTTCCTCTTTTTCGGGACAGTCGCTTAGATCTTTTATCCTCTGCAACTCTTCTTTCTTTATCTGCTCTTCTCTTTCCCAAGCCTCCTGCTCTCTGATCATTTGCGACTCCTTAAAACAGGATACTCATCACAGAAAACTGCATGACTATTTACTAAATAACAGTGGAAGGCCTTCCAGGTATTAGTGTACTTATACTTAGAGTACAAGAGTTTGAAATAAAGTTCAACTATATAATGTGCAAATGGTAGCTGTAACTCATTTTCCTGATAGATACACTAACAGTGTTCAAAACCTACAAGTGGACAAGTAAAAACGGTTAGGATTTAGGGGTTAGGACACAAGTAAAAAAGGTGAGGATTCACTGCTTCAAAGAAGCATGTTTATAGGAAAGAAAGGATAATGTACGTTAAATCCGTAAAAAGGTTTCAAAACAATACAACGATGTGTCAGTCAAATCTTTTGCATTTGAATAAACGAAAAAGATTTAAATATTGAATTGTTTCATTCATCAATGAAATAGCTCACAAAGGAAATGACTTTATTCCTTTGTAACCGTATTTTAATTTCATGCATGTGTGTAAATTTACAACAAACTTGGTTTATGTTGCAAATATATTTGTTTTAAACAGGAAAATGACCGCTTTTTGTACATACAAATGTCATATTTGAAATGTTATGCAAACAAGTATAAATCTAAAAAAATGAATTTCAACTCCATGCACAACCACAGGAAAAATACATTAAACATATTTTACAATGCCAATCCACTCGTAGATAACTTCATTGTACATGTAATTTAACCAGAAATACACTAAATAGACAACAATATTAATAAAAACTTAACCAAAGCTTTTTCTGCGATTGTAAAAAAACACTTGTTTATCTTAAGCATTAATATTTAAACACTGTGGAATGTTGCACACTGTTGGCTTACTTAATTCATGGCAACTTTGAGTAGAGTACGGACTGTTTATGTGAGATGGCATTGTCTCAGAGTAAAACAACAAACAATCAAAGAATTATTCATCTTGTTTGACACATAGTATTTGAAAAAAGTAAAACTGGTTGGGAATTCGTTTTTTTTTTTTAATTTAACAATGTAAAAACATAGGACAATTCGATTTGCTACATAAAGTCATTGAACAATATAGTACAGAAATCTAATCATTGTCAATAAACAAGTTAATAAAAGTGTAATTTCTACATTTTTAAGAATAACAGTTCAACACAAGTTATCTGACATTGGTAGTATACTTTTTTATTATTTCGAAGATATATTTTGTTAATATAAAAAAAATATTTTCTACTTCTATGTGCAATTTACTAATAAAAATTAATTAAAAAAAGTTTTTTAATATTGTATTAGTTATACTCTACTTCCATGTGCATTCAAACAGGCATGTTTATACATCAGTTGTACATGTTGAAACAGCAGTATGTCTTACAAAACGTGTGTGATGCATTGCATTAAAATTGATTAGTAGTTGCCATGCAAACACATGCAACAATCATGCATATACGCCACACTGCTAAATCTGATCACATGCGTGTTGCCCTACTTGCTCGTGTTTGGAGATTTCCTCAGGGGTCAAGTCCTGGTCGACTGACGACGAACTATCGGAAAGCGCGGTCAAGAGTGGATTTGCAATCACACCCGGGGAGACCTAGTCAGGCGCATGCAACAATTAACGATGGGAATTAATTTTTTTAAGGTTTGATTCAATTAGAAGCAAATTAAGTGCAATATGTGTGCTTGTGTGCAATGCCGAATCAGCAATAAACATTTCACAGCCAGCGGTTTGTAAGTTAGCAAAAGCCTGTTTACATGTTTGACTTTAAACATTTAAGGTTTTCTGCAATGTTTAGGCATGTCAAAGGTGATTTACATTAAATTTTAACTAATCTGAGGTGCCAGCACATAAAGCTTTTTCATAAAGAACCTAAAAAAAATTTAAATCAAAAATGTAAACAGGCCAGTTCAAACACACCAGTAACTCATTCATTCTCAACCATTTCCAACATACACCAACAATACCTCTTCTGCTGGCTTTTCAGTCACAGGTTCCTCTATTGCTGGTTTACTTTCCAGTTCTTCCACATGTATGACAAGCTCCTCAGTCTCAATCACAACATCTGATGCTGACCTTAACTCAGAGCTTTCAACCTTACTGTCAACTTCAGTGGTTTCTTCTGGTGGAGTGACTACATGATCTGACCTAGTGCCAGTGCACTCTGCATTCACAATACCTATGTTGAAATTAAGAGCATTTGCAATGTCCGTTTCCAAATCAGTGTCGGGTGAGACAGGAGCATCTAACTCTGTGTCAATTGATTCTTCAGCTTGTTTGTCATTGTCAGGGAGTATTTCATTCTCTTCTGTTGATGAATCTTTGATTTCCACCACTGGTGCATCATTTTCTTTGCCAACTTCCGCTGGAACTGCTTCCTGGGTTACAGTAACTTGCTTCTTTGGACTGTCGGAACCAATAGATGCCTCTACATCACTTGGAGAAGTAACAATGATCTTAGGGTGGTTCATTCCAGTTCCGTTTGTCTCCTCTTCCACAGCTGTGCCATTTTTATCCTTGTGTTTGCTCTCTCTTTTGCTTTTTCGGAACGGGTTTCGCTTCCTGAATGATCGGCGCAGTGTGCTTCCGAAACTCTCAGAATGTGCCAGAGAAGCATTATTTTCTTTAGTTGACTTTTTCTTGTGTTTCTTCTTCTTGCGATCTGCAACTTTCGGCGAGTCCACTTCTGACAATTCTCCTTCTGGTGGCTTTTGGTCACTCTTGGAAGGACTGTACTTGTTTGAAAATGTATTCCCCATGTTTTTACTGATCAGAAGATTACAAAAACTACTTCAGCAGATAAAACCCATTACAACTGCAAGATCGATAAACAATAGTTTGGTCATTTGGTCTCAAATACAATTTCTCAACAAATACATGAAAATACAAATTTTTGCAAACTATTGATTTAGACTTCAGAGAATATAAAATACATTGACAGAAACAAAGTTATTTAGGTATTCAACTTCAGAAAGTTTCTACTCATTTTGTACCAATTGCATTCTGTTTTACGTAAGTAATACATATGCCATCAAAAAATTTCAAAATTTTAATTTTTAAAAATTTAATTCCAACTTGCAGTATTTTCAGTCTGTTTTACAGTTCACAAGTTATGCATATGCTTAAATCTAACTGATCAAAATGGCACACTTGAGTTACATCTAAAATTCTGTACACCAACGGTCAAGCCTACGCAAATCCACAATCAATTGAGACATTGCCACTCATGGAACTGTCAAAGCAGTAGCACCAAAAGAAGCAATGCAGACTTCTGTTGTCCTTGTCTTCACACCCGCGCACGCACTCTTTGCGTCATGTTTACACATCGGCCCTGATAAAACGGGACGCAGCTGCTGGCCGACGTTTGATTAACTCTACCCCTGACGCGTCAAGCAAACATAACCTTCACTTAGCAGGTTGGCTTAGGTTCGCGCTCCCAGTTAACACTTATAGCTTGGGTAAATGCAATGTGATATGCAGTGACGCACGTACGCAATAACTCAAGAAGCATTAAAACCACTTTTCCTGTTCCTAAGGCTCTCGTTTATTCGTTTCTTTCAGAGTACATAGGTCAAAAGCCCAAAAGCATACTGTTGGAACGTAATAGACCCCAATATTCTTACTCAACCAGTTTCAAACGCAGGTCTAAGTTACAAGAAAAATTTTTTCAAGAAAATATTGTACAAACCAAAATAGTTGGTTCATAAAATAATGCCACAGTAAACATTTTTCCAACTCGGTGAAACAACCACCAAAATAGTAAATCGGTCATATTTCCAGCAAACATTTTCCCAAGTAACGCCAAAGACGAATTTATCTTTTCGGTAACTGTTTTCAGGATTAAACCGATTTTCATTTTTTAGCTGCCTCTATTGTTCCCCACCAAGCCTATGCTCCGTTTGCGCTATCTCCGTTACATTCCAATGCACGTTAAATGGACATTGACGAAAAACGTTCGATCAATCAGGCTAAGATGTTTCAAAGGCCCGAAGCTTGTTAACTGCTTATAAGCAAAAAGCGAACCTATTAAAACGCGCATATAAATTGAAGCAAATGACCCAATACAAAACCTACTCTTCAACATTGTTCCCTTAACGAACACTTACATCAACACACAATAGCGTAAAAAACAAAGCGCTAAACACATCAGCAAATGACAGATGTAGTACATTATACAGTATAGTAGTGCTTGCAATGGTCCTTACGATGTACTTAATCAATACATGTGCACAGTAATAGATTTCAGGCCTGACCAATCAACAATTGAAAGCAACCAACGTAGTAATCTACTCCACTGGGAAAAGCTAATTGATAAACGAGAAAACTCGCCGGTTCCGCGTCAGCAAACATACACTATAAGACATTGCGTACAGCGGAAAGCAATTGCATTGATTGCATTACAGACGAGCGACGCTACCAGCTGATTTGGCCATATTTGCAAAAGCTGTATGGATTCACCAACATCGGAAATTGCTGAGTTTTAATGCTCTATTACAGATGATGTACGAATATTTGAGATTTTTTGAAATGAAAACTGGTACTTTACTTTAGCCAGAAAAGACCAATTATGAACAGGAAAGGTTGCAAACAACTGGTGAACGTCGTGTTGTTTAAAATTATCAAACAAGTGACTCACTATATATGTGTGTACAAATAAATATGTAACGTTGTGTAAAATGATTGCAAAATATATACAAAGCTCAATTAAAAAAAGAGCAAACACTTGAAACATCGGGTAACTAAAACGCGATAAGACAGTTTAGCAAGCTTTAAGAACTCGCATAAGGTAAACTACACAACAACTGATTTGCTTCAAGATTTTAATTGCATGGGCTGCTATATTCTTGCACCGGAGATTTTTGTTTTCTGTGTTTACCTTGTCACTTGGTACACTGTGTCGCGACACTCAGCAATGACGTAATTCTACTAGCACAAAAGCTTGACAAATACACCGCCTTGCACGTACGATAAAAGATAACCTCAAAATACACATCGTTTGGCAATGGATCACTATTAGAGAAGTATATCCTTCAAAAGACCGTGCAAATAACTGGCAGTTAAATGTTCGGGTGTTAAACCGGCTGAATATTAATTTCATACTAAAATCTCGCTAAAAATGAGTAAAACGAATGAAAAGTGGGGTATGCAGTGCCTAACTCTACAAAATGCCACGAGTATGGTGAAATAGTCACTAAAAGAACAATCTTGCAAGGATGGGCCTACTTATATTTGCCAGACTCGTTTGAGCAAAGCGGCAAAACTGACATAAACCAGAGACCTTACAGCGAACCGACGTTTAACCATCTATGCTGAAGTTTTAAAATCTAATTGAACAAGATTTAATCTCCACGCTTTGCTAAAAAATATACAACAAAAACCTTTCAGTCTGTTCTTGTGTAACATAACAGCGATCTTAATACCTTGTGTAGACGTATTAAAAAATTCAACGAACAAAGCGCAAAGCAAAGGCTACGAATTGTCGGAGAGATAACGTCGCGGCAAAAATCGATTTTAATTCCGACATAAAGAGCAAAGGGCTGCGGTCGGTAATCGACTCCTGGGGTTAAAGGGACTCCTGAAAAACATGCCAACGCAATTTGGAGTCCAGTAATTTGAAGGGGGATTTTAAAAAGGTTATGTGGGAGCCAAGCCACCTAATGTCTGTTCTTGAGTAACGAAAAAACGAATTAAGGCTTTAATATTTTTACAGATGTCACATGCGGCCAAATTTTACTAATACTGACGGGAATTTATAAAATTGACTAAAGATCACCAAGAGCTTATTTTTTGGTTTACAAAACGGGAAGGTATATCAGAAAAGAAAAGGGCACAGCGAAAAACTGATGTTTTACTTTTAGGTTGTATAATAATGCATTTAGGGAACAGTACATTCTGTTATAATCCAAAAAAACAGTCTGCCACAAAATGCTTTTTGTATCTTAAATTTAGTCAACGGCATTTTTTGCGCGCCTATGTCAAACGGTTTGTCAAAAATTAATCAAAAGGCCACAACCTTCACCACAATTACAACATGGAAAGGATTTTATAACAATAGGGTAAAACTCAAAATAGAAATAAAACAGATACACTACAAAAGTTTCGGCTCTTGCAAAAAATTCAAGCTGGGCTTTAAGACAATCAAGGCTCATAATTTATTCAGAAGGCACTCGAAAATCGCTTTAAAGAGCAGAACATAAGCGCCAAATGCTGAACGGCGGCTCCTGATAAGCTACCCCTCTTTTGGCTTAAGCTGTAATTGCCTTTTTGTGGTTTCTCTTGCCCTTTATTTGGAGGCTAACAAAAGACCATTGCATGGTTAAACGACTATTTAAAAATGCAAATTAAGGTCAGTCACATTAAGTAAAACAGTAACGTTTAAAGATTAAGTATTTTTACGATAATAACCTCATTCTGTCGCTATTTGCGTAGCGCCTGTCGTTTGGTAGTGATATAAAAAAATTTTTATTGTATACCAAGTAATATGAATACAATATCACCAGGTATGAGCTTTTGAATCCATCATTGACCAACCTTTTTCGAGTGCTAATTTGGGCTACGAAATGACTAAAAATAATAATCCAAATCCTCACATAAAAACCAAAACTATATGGTGGTTTTTGTTTAAGGTACTTCAACATAGTAGCGAGCCAGCGTTCAAACGGACGTACGACTACGCACTAAATACTACCAACGCTTTTTACCAATTTTCAAATACAACATATACACGGTTTAAAAAATATACCATACGGTTGCAAATATGACAGTAACTTTTGCGCAATTAAAAATAACAACACGTTTCAACAAAAACCAATCAGTTCGCCTGATACTGTTGACATCCTAAATTCACCTTTTCTGTGGCATTGGCACACGTAGGAAAGCAAATGAAAACGACAGACGCCACAAAACACGCGCAGAGTGCCAGAATCGGGTTGTAATGTGACAAGGGCTTCAAAATCAGCAACTTTCACACGATCAGGCGGCAAACCAACAAGCACCGTTAGTTCAATGCGCCTGCACAAGTGCTTCCGGACATTTTACATTGGTTGCTGTGAAAGTAATTCTGCTGAAAAGTTCACTGTTGTGTAGTAAGGGATGGACCAAATTGACTTTGCTGTGTACGCATTACCCCCCGAAAAAAAAACAGGCTAAAAAGACACTTAAAGGGTTTTGTATATCCTTAGCTATTCCCTTAAACCAGTGGTTTCCAACCTCGGAGGAATTCCTCCCAAGGAAGAATTTTGAAACTTCAGGGGAGGAATTTACTTTAATTTGTACATGTGGTTAGTAAATAGACACTTCAGCTACGGAAATATAACCTGTAGAGTTGATAAAGGATCCAATTTTATGATTTAGCTTTAAAGTTACTATGTGGTCTACTGGGAAGGAATGAAAATGTTTTGAATTGTCAAGGCAGGAACTCGTCCATAAAGGTTGGGACCACTGCCCTGAAAGTAAAACAACTAAAGGTTCTGGTTTACATATACGAGTTAACACACAAAAGTTCTTAAACAGACTCCGGTATCCTTTCAAACCACACATACTTGTCTAATTAGCAGATGTCAACGATGTAGTGGTCCAATATACACAAGTTAATAAGGACTTCACGGAGAAACGTTTCTCCAAACCATCCGCAACGTTTTGTTTATCACACAGGATTATCGGCTGACGGGCACACCACAAACTGGAGTTCAGTGCGATGCTTATCCTATAAATTCATTAACAGAACAGCTAGAAATCGCCACAAAGTACGGAGAGTAAAACTGACGCAGAAAATGAAACTAGGCATTCCTTTCACGCAGCGACTGACTACTGTGACACGCTCATCGTTGACTCATTACCCTGTTTCAGTGGCTTTGTTGCGGGGTTAAGAAAGAAACTTGTACCCTAACCCAAATCATATCATTGTCAATTTCTTTTAAAAATCTGGCTTCGAGAACCGTACAAACGTTTGGGAATTTTTTGAAAATTTTCTTTCGGTTTGAAATATACCGTTTGATTTTTTGACGGTTAACAGCACAAAGCTTTCTTAAAACCCACTTTCGAACGATTTAAGTGTGCTTAAAACATATCTTGTTTTCCCTTGCTTGTAACGGCTCGTTATTTTCTATGGCTGTCTCACATTGTCGCCACAGTTATGTGAAATACCGTGCTGGACAAAAATAATCGCAAAATCATTGTATATATATATATATAGTAGGCTGTGCAATAACAAAACAAACACAATTTCCAGAAACGAATTTGTTAACTCACGATTTTAAAGACATTTTTCACAAAAACTTCCCACAATGCAATAGACTCTGAAACGTATTTTACTCATAAACGCAAATTTGAATACATTTTTTCATAACTAACTGCAACAATTCAGTAGACTCTAACATTTTTTTAACTCGAAAACGGAAGGACAGCTGCCGAACTTACTGACTTTTGAAGCGACGACTTCAGTTAAACAACTAATAAATGACTGCAGGGCGCAGGACAAATACGGTGACAAGAAGCTAAAGACGGGTCTTAGGTTACGCGTGTTGTTACAATAGAAGCAGTAAAGCGAGACGGATCAGCCATGCGTAAAGCGCAATAGAGCGCGACGAAGCTTCCAGAATTACAACGCAAAAACTGCAAGAAGATTAAATTGAGCACAAAAGTTAACTGGGCATTATCGTAGCTTAATGCCCTTCATATCACTGATGATGGCATGAGCATTTGCCGAAACGTTTGAACAATATAACATGTCGCTTTTTATGTCTATTTGGGCCTTTATTTTTATCATTACACTTACCGTAGCTTATTAAGCAAATCGGTGGTATGCGTTTCAACTTTAAAGCATGAGTTGCAAAATCCAAAAAGCCAAATGTTCACAAGGCTCAAAAATTGGTTACATAACTTATTTTCCAAAATCTACAAACGTACATGAGGGGCGTAAACATCTTTACACACCCACTACTTTTCGACCAATCATGAACTCTTGTAACCTATGACGTAATTTTGAAGAAACACCACACAAAAGTTCCAACTGTGGCAGAGCTAGTGATTCGCTTACTAACCAGAGCCCACACTCAGTTTTTTACCTTCGGGCGATTTTGCATAAAAATCATATCTTGCAATGAAATATTGAACATTTCCTACGTATCGACATAAAATAAAGAACAAATTCAGCGTTAAATGCCGTACAACGGTATTAAACCGAGTTTAATTGCGGCATTGAAAAGTTCAATACACACTACTGATCGTTTCACACAACTGAATATATTAAACAAATGATAAAAAAATATATCAAAATACATGTACACAAAATGCATCAATGTAATGCATTCCAACAGCACTGCACTAAACAAACTGTAGCTACTTATATCAAACAATGGCACACATATATCTACCTGTGCATTCACAACAGCCTCATAATGGGGCAAACAAATTTTCCTCGGCCTGAAAAAAGCAAAACGTTCTGCGCACTCTGAACAAAACTTCTCGCGTTATAGCCCAGGGGGGCTGCCAGAGATACTTGGAGCTTCGGACCATCATTATCGCTCCATCGCAAATTTCCACGACGGCTATTATAACTCTGCTAAACGGCTGCTGCCACTGTTGTTAGCACGATCGCGAGGCCCTTTGTGACGTCACAGTCACGTCACACCCCGTCACGTTTTTCGGCCGCTTCAAAGTGCGCGTGCCCAGGTGCCGGAATTTGATTGATGAGGTTTTGGGATAAATGGGTGAAAATTGACCCCCATTTGCAAACTAGGTTTTTGGAATTGAAGTAAGACTTGACCGTCGATTTTGTAAAAGGATCAACAATTTTCATTTTTAACCAAATTTTAATTCAGACAGCAAAGACAAGAAAACTGTAGCTAAGATTGTATTGTAACTATCACATGGAATTTCTTGTAAATGGGTGAATGAGGCAGTCACGTGATCGCCTTATATGGATATGAGGTATCTGTCAACATTCTTTAAAAGCATTCCTGCTTTTTTTCTATTTGAATAAGGTTCTGAATTGACGAAAATGGGACATGTACAACTGTGAACCAATTATTCTTGTTTAGACAATGATTTCTAGATTTATTCCTTAATTTATTTTTAATGTTTACTTTCAAAGCCGAGGTCAAGTAACAACCAAAGACGAGACTATAGTTGTTGATTATTTCCATGTCAAAAAACTTATTATTACCCACAATGCCATTGTGAAATCCAAAATGATTGGAATCAAAAATTGAAAACAAAAGAAAAATTGACCCCTGAGGAGCCAACAGGGATATAAAATAATTATTAGAACCGCCGATTGACAAGCAATCTCCTGAGGGTAATGAGATATTGGTTAACTGCCAGTCCTTTCTCGGCATCAGCGTCAGTGCATATTATTGAACATCAGCTTGCAAGGAATGCACGGAACTGCTTAAAATTGACAAAAGATAGCAATTGTTTCAGATAAGATCTGACAGCATGTCGCCAAGATCCTGGTTCGCGCTATGATAGGATTATAATTAGAGATACAGAAACAATGCGATTGAATCAATGCTAGGTCAATACCTATCTATAACACTGACGGCCAAAAGCCATGCAAATGATAAATAGGAAACCATTACGCTGGCTCCTTTTGCATAAATTTTAATTCGAACTGGCATCAAGTGGTACTTCATTAGAGATAGTTCGGCTTTTGCAACAACCAACGAAATCTTAATGAAAAACAAACTTAAGTAAAAATATCTGAACGAATCTGTCCTCAATAGTGAAATAAGCAGAATTTTTTCATGAACAATTTTTTTTTTCAAAGCGCAACAGAGAGCTGGGAAATCTAGTTTTCCATCAAGATGTTTCAGTCAATACACCCTCGGTGAACTTATTGCGTACAACTCATACTGAATAGAAGGAAATTAGCAGGCGTAACGCGGCAACAAGGTTGGCTTGACTGGCGCTCAATCACCCAACAGCTAGCAAATAGGCAGTTTTCCCACCTGGGACAATTTCACAATCATGGGACAAATAAGGCAGTATAATAGGGTAGCTAGGTATAATTAGGGTACTGTATTGTTGCACTGTTACGACACTAATGCATTATAGGCTTCTGTGACCAAGAAATGCGTTGAATTAAAGTTAATCAGTGTGGACAACACGCTAGCCGAAGTTCGAGACGCACCAAAAACGAAATTTTCATGAAAAATACACAACCGCCATAAAAATTTTGTGCTAACTACAATATTTTTTAGTATATGACCACTATGTAATGATTGAGGAAAAGCGTTTGAAAAAATAAGTTTAGTGTACACAAGTTATCTAGCAACATCATTTAGGTTTCGACTCGAATATATAAGTTTTGAACTTTTAATGCCACGAAAATACAAAAGTTTCATTCACATCATACAAGCTTTGATTTGAACTGGACACAAACTATCTTGTGCAATCTGCAAAATTGGGTCTGTGCTCTGTTGACAGCAAATCAAACTCAAAAAACAAAAGTCTATAACCTTCTTTACAAACATATAAGCCTTCACACACTTTCTACATCTTTTTGTTTTATGCTTTCAAGTATTCATCTACAAAGGTCTTTGATTGCCTGCAATGGGGCGCCCAATCTCAACCTATTCAGGCAATGCGTGTTTCGCATAGCGGCGTGTGCCTAGCGTTTTCTAAAACCTTCTCTCCGCAAGACATCTGTCGTCCGTCGTTTGTCGCACAGCTAACCGTGCGGAAATAAAGACGAGAAAAGAGAGAAAGGCAAGCGAAGGATTACTGCTTTCTTTTTTCTCGTGCTCTCTCGTTTAAAAACCAAAAGCGTTGAAGCAACTAGTGATGCACCGAAGTTTCGGTTGGCCGAAACATTTCGGCCGAATCCGTTGTTTTCCAATGTTTCGGTTTCGGCCCGAACTTTTTTGAAAATTCGGCCGAAATCGAACTTTTTTGATGCATGGAATTCAAGCCTTAAATTTCATTTTCGCCCATACGAAACATCATAAATTAACTATATTTTATGAATTACGAGCCACGTTGTCTGCAAAATATTACAAGTTTAGCAAAGCTTACGCATTGTGAAAGTTATTTTGGTTTGTCATAATTGAGGTCACTCGCATCAACAACACAAGTTTCAGTTGAAAACATCCATAAGAATGGGGATTTTAGGTTCGGCCTGATTCGGCCGAAATTATTCGGCCTCAAGGCCGAATATTCGGTTTCGGCCCGAACCTTTTTAGGCGGGTTCGGTGCATCACTAGAAGCAACTACGATATAGATTATTGTTATCGTTCTTTAAACCAAATTTTCACAGAATTTCAAGCAATTTGGCAATCTTTTTAAAAAAGTACCAACATGTTATATCTTCGAGTCAGTTTAAAATACCAATAATGTGCTTTTATTAACTGTATAACCACATTTTTTACTTTGATATAGATAAACCATTCTGAGGTGAAAGAAATTGGATGTATTACGCGGTTAAACCGGCTTCGGTTTCGAATTTTTTGTTTTGTGGCCAACCATATTTGTTACAGTAAATACTCTCTAACTTATCAAAGCAATTCGCAAGCGTTTGTACAACCTCAAGGAATGTGATACGATTTTCCTGTTCGTAAGTGACATAGACACCTTATGTTTACGTTTGCGTAAATGTATACCTGCTATTCCGTTACCATTGCATACAAAAGAGTAACCAGCGTATGGGCGATGGCTTTGATGTAGGGTGTTGATTTTCGTATGTTTACGCTCATGGAAATGTCTAAAGGGGTATTTTTTGACAATAGTAGATTAGTATTTATCACTAGTTTGCCATTAGTAGTTAAACTGATTACCACAGCTCTAAGCTACAAAAATAGCAAGAAGGTCACTCCATGATAATAAACTGTTGTACGAGGCTAAACCTTTTTTGCTTTGCGGGCGTTTTGATACCAAAAAGCCGTTATAGGTGGTGCGTAAAGAAAAAAATGATACATAAAAAACAATGCAATTTCAAACCGGGTTATTTTTATATCGTTCCATATATACCAACTTAGGTAGGTATGTAACATATCCGTTAAAATCATTTATTTCGAATAATACTAAGACGCTTTATAATACAGTGTAGCTACAGCGCGTTTAGTCATCATCCACAAATTGAGTCCTTCACTATTTTGCGCTCCATAACGTTTTACATTGCGCAGCTATTTTTGTGAGATTAACCGTTTTACTGACATTGTATCGCTATGTGCTCTTTCACCAAGCGAAATAAACGTAACTCAAGCCAGCGCAAGATAAAGGCAGCAAGTGATCATTTGCTATCAGGTATAAATACAAAGTAACAACAAAGGCGTAACGTGTAACAAGGATTAGGTTAGCCTCAGCCACCCCAAATCACATAAATATTTCATGCATGTAACTAAAACCGGAGAGCATCAAATGACATACAAAATAAACGCTTATTCGATTTGTATTGGCAAAACAGCATTTTCGGATGGGCTAACATGTCATACAGGGAAGGGAAAAACAATAAGGGGGGTTACAATTTGGGTTAATGCCGTTGGTCTAGTAATTTAATTTTTGTACAGGGATTTGTCAGTCATTGATGCGATGCGTTCAGCGTAAACTAATAATAACATAGGTGAACATGTACCAGTCAAATTCAATTGTTTCAAATTTTTCACGCTTTTTTCCTATACCACCGGTGATGGCAAGTGTCCAGTTTAAGCAGTTTTTTGCTGTGCTCATCAGTTTATAACAGCTAATGCCATAAATAGTTTTTTGACCAAAAAGCAATTTTACAAAATATCTTTCTTACCCTTCGATGCTTTATTGTGTAAATTCTAATACTAGGATAAATTTTGTCATCCAACCCTAAAGAGCTTTCGCAAAAACGAATATTTCTTGGTTTGCGCCCCACAAAAAAGCATCATTCAGAAACACTTGAAAACTAGCTTCAAAATTGTCAGAGAGTGCTTGTGCTTAGTGAAATCATTCTATTGAGGACGTATCAACTACCAACATTGGCTGTTAGCATCACCAGTGCATTGTTTCATTATAAACTTTATTCAAATTTGTGAGTAAGCCGCTTTGTTTTTAATTTCACGTTTTTGGGGGCTGTGGGTGAACCACTGGGTCAGCCGGGGTCAAATTTGGGGAAGATCAAATTTGGATAACTAACTAACATTGGTGGAAAATTGAAATAAGTTTGAAGCAATCTTTCTTGACAAAACGGAAAAAAGGAAACGAGCGTTAAACAGAAAAAAAATACAGACTAAAACGATATGTGCTCCGTTTAGGGAAGGGGACCCAAGTTTGTACCAATCGTTTTTCGTCGGCGTGTGCTTTATAACAGTTGAAAGGGAATTTTGAATGTGTTTTACAAACTCCCATCAACAACACGTTCGTCCCTGGAGACTGGATCACTTGCAAAGGTCAATTACTGTTAGCCCACCGCAGTACGTCACACTTTAAAACACATATTAAGTCACCCCTTGTCCACTTAATCTGTACAGTGACGTAAAAGGTCATGTGACCCTGTCCCACGAATCAGCGAGAATCAATCCGTGGGCTTAGTACATTACTTAGGACCATTTTCTTTGCAAAAGCTTCTGTACCGAAAAATCGCTTCAAGTTAATTTTGCATTATCCAAACTGGCAAAATTGAGGTTTATTACATGATGCTGTCTGAAACAAAAGGATAAAAGACAGTATTTGAGTGTAAACATCACAACGTTTTGACGGTTTTATTTGTCATCGTCAGGTTTAATGAAACCATCAGAAGGGGACATTTAGCGTAAATATGACAATGGAACTGTCGAAACGTGATAATGTTTTACCTTCGAATACTGGTTTGCATCCTTTTGCTCAGAATATTTAGAACCGTACATTGTGCATGACAGCAATCAAAGACATAAATTCTCAATTTTACGAGACGGTGGCTCAACAAATCGATCTATAAATTCCCTCATTTCGAAAGTCAAAACAGTTTTTTGAAAGTACTGCAAACACGTTACACCCAAATTAGCTTTCAAGCTATCAAAAATCATCCATTTCTTCTTTTAGATCACCTTGCCCTGACGCTGTTCATAAAAAAGTACTACTTTCTGTCTTATTGCAAACCAAATTTCAAATTTCTGAAAAAATGGTTTTCAGTGAACTTGGTCACTGCTTATAATAATAAAATTAGACTTTATAGAAGCAAACAAAAACTACGGAAAAAATCACAGAGTCATGCGGGGCCCATAACTGCATTAAACCCGATGGTCTTTTCACCTGCATGACCTTCTGAACTGTCACATACCACAATGGATGACAAGGCACACACCGCATGACCGATACGCATTAGCAGTTAGCCCCCGGGGAAATAAGGCGAGAAAACCTCATCAAATGTTAATGGTTTTCCCGTTATTGGTAAGGTGCATAGAGATTCCAGCGTTTCATAAAGCAACGGCGGTTTTACGTGGTGAAAAAGGGAATCACATGTGACAAATAAATGAGTCAAAATTGAGTTGTTTATATGTGCATTAGCCATCAATGCGTGCATTAGCCAAAAGGTATAAATGGGTCACTTACCTAAACACGATGAAATGATATTAAACTGTTTGCAACTAAACTTTTGGGGCAACCATTTGTACCTATCTATCATGTGTAAAAATCGCATACAGTTCCAACGACTGCCCTTAAAAACTCGTTTGCTTACAAACAAAAAGGTGCGTTTTGTGGAAATGAACAAAATCTTATTTGCTCCAAAGCTTTTTCGCTACACCGGGACTGAATTTTAACTCTTTACAACGCTTGTCAAACAGAAAACGGCAAAATATAAGTTAATTTTTGACTAATTTTACAATACACCAGTGGCTGTGGTTACACAAGAAATTCAACTGTTCAAACTGTTGTGCAAATGTTAAGATCTTTACGTTTTAATCATTTACCTCTTTCAAATAAATACACTCATATCGCACCAAAAGTCCATTGTAATCATTACAACATAAACAACTCCATCTGTATAAATCTAATCTAAACCAAAAAGTATCAACTTTTCTGAGACCGTGTTTTCAATGCAAGCTACTCAGGCGCCAAATATCGACCGCTAATGGTAGGACTTTTAACACTTCTGGTCACACAGGCACTGGCATCAACCCTTCTTAACACTTCTTTGCGACTGCCGCCTCTCGAAGCGTATGACGTAAGGGGTGTTTGAGTAGGGGCACGGACTGGAAAGGCCTGATCCAAAGCCCTATTGTGCGCGCCTAGTTTAAACGAAAGAGCGTGAATAGAACAGGTTACCACAACTCAATTGATCAAGTATTGCCGCCTTTTTGCAACAATGGCTCAACTTTGAGGGCTAGGTAAACGGCTGTAGCGCTGTACAATGGATTTACAGCTAAGGGTATTGGACAACAATAGGTGCTTGGATATGGATAAACTATTGCCACGTTCAATGCAATACTTATTCCAGCCTGACCTGCCAAAGAACTGCTCGCTGGTATGTTTTTAAATAGATTTACCAAATATGTTTACTTTTAAAAGTAGCCTTAAAAGGACACATATTTTACAAAAGCAACGACCTCAAAGGCGTTTATTGTTGTTTTTTAACCAATCTTTCCTGCTAAAACTTTTTCAAATTGGTTTAGTAAATTTATCACACAGACTGAAAAAACCATCCAATAGTTTCGATAGAAAAGACAAAGAGAGTAAAAAAAACATACTAAAAGTGATAAGTGTAGGTTAAAATTGCAAAATGCATTTTCCAGACCTTTTCCTGGGTAAAATCAACCTCCTATACAACAGCGAAAGGAACAAGGAAAATCACCAAAAAATCAATTTCACAGACATGGCTGCAAATATTGGATATGATTACAGGCTTGATTTAGATCGATAGATAAGGTGTGTGAGTCTGTGCTGTGATAGGCGACGAGGTATCAATCTCAAAAGCTTTTGCCAAGAAAACATTTTTGTACAACTCCGGATAAAGTTGTTTGAAAGATCAAAGTTAACCAAAAAGTTGCGAATAGTACACAAGGAATCCTTTGCTTAGACAAAAAGCAATCCCTTACCTTAAAAATAGGACAACTATACCGGACTTCACAAAAACCAGCTGCCTACTCTGTGATAGACACGAAAAAATATACCTTCCCAATATCTTCCAAATACAATGCAGCCCAATCTCAAGTAATCATATCGAAAAGTGAGAGAACAGTGCACAACAGCACGTAGTTGCCTTGATTAGATGTAACTTAATTACCACCAACCGGAGTGTATAAGGTTTCCTTTGCTTAGAAGCAATGCTGATAATTTGACGCCAAACGGACGACTTGTCACAAGACAAAAGATAGCGTTACATGTGTTTTCATGTAGCGAAGTCGGCATAGCAAGTGGATTGATGGACAGTTGATTTCCATTGTTTCTGTGTTGGAGGTGAGTAGAAAATAGGCTTGTGCTGTTCGTACGACTAGGCTTTCTCTATTTACCTTTCTCTTCCGGCTTGAAATCTTAGCTTCGTAGGCTGTTTGGCTTTTGCACAAGCATGATACACACATACGTTCAATATAGTAAGCAAACACACGCACGCTTTTTATACACAAACACAGTGATTTAATCTCTTTTTTGGGTAAATTCATTTTTTTGGATAAGTTTGTACTAGCACCCCAGTGTGTAATGTGAAAGTATAATAGAAACACAGTGCACGCGTATCCGTGTGTCGGAAGTGTGACTATCCGTTTTCACAACAACATACAAACATACACACGTATCAGCATTTACCCACATGTACACACTTTAAGTACAGTCTTACAACAAATATTTTAGTCCCTACAATAGCACAACAAACACAACAGGTTCAAAATAACATCATATCGCCACAAATTACATAAAACCAGGCAAATTAAGCTTATTTTTTTATTAAAAAGAATCAGCGCTGTCATGCTTGGTACGGCTTAAATGACATACATATTTTCCAGCCAAAAAAACAGAAATCATTGAACAACGTAAAAAAGCACCCACCTCGTTTGCTTGCGTGGCTGGATGACAAGCCTGTAAACCACAGACAGATACTTCAGCAGGGTCGTAGCCTCGGCATAAGAGGAAGGACGCCTGATCACCTATGGATCTTAAGGTCCTGACAGCTTCCGCATGCGTACAGCCGAGCAAGGACTGATTATTGACCTCCAGAATACGATGTCCCACCTGCAGGCGTCCGTCCCTGCTTGCTGCCCCTACCGTGTTGATCTGTGTGGCATATAGGAATTTGAACGTCGTATTTTAGGGCGAAAATTCCCATCAGGGCATGTGGGAATTTTGTCATATCTAGGAAACGTTGGGCAAAGTCCAATTGTGGATTTTATTTTCCAACAATTGAGAATGAAAAGGGTAAATTCGTGTTTAGAGCTTGTTTTAAATGTTAGAGACCTTAAATCCAGGGAGTCGAACCGCTTGTCATACGCGTTCAGGTTCGGTTCGGGTTCACTTCGTTTTGTTTTTAAGGGTTCGGGTTCGGTTCAGGTTTTCAAAAATGTATATTTTCGGGTTCGGGTTTTGTTCCGGTTTGGGCAAATTATCCGGTCCGAACCGGTTTGCGGTTTTTAAACCGGTTCAAATTTTTATTTGTTTCAATTTAATCTACCGATCATCTACCTGGCCTTATCAAACTCCAGAAGAATTTTGATAGTGCACAGTTATTTTTGACACCCCCTATAAATGTTATCTCGCGTGCGCTGTTTTGAAAAAAAAACACAAAAAATGAAACAGACTGCATTTTTTACTGGTTCAGTTCCGGTTCGGGTCCAACGCCAAACAAAATATAGGGTTCAACTCCGGTTCGGGTTTTTGGAAAATCGTAATTAGCGGTTCGGGTTCGGTTCGGGTTTAATGAAATTAACCGCTCAAACCGGTTCGCGGGTTCGGGTTCAGTTCCGGTTCGACTCCCTGCTTAAATCAGTGGATGTATTTTATTATTTAACAAGATATTTCGCTTATAAGCATCGTTAGCATCTCAAAAAGCAAAAGGTGCTGCAGTGGGATAAAAAATAGCCAGTTTAGTGGTATTTAATATCTGAGGGAAAAACTTTTTTTTTACATCCAAAGAAAAGCTACTAGGCTTTAATAACATCGAACGAAAAAATTGAGCTTTAAGTGGAGAGAAGTAGCAAGAAAAACTAATTTTGGACAGTTGCGGTTTGTGCGAATAAGCGCCACTTCCAGCGGTCACCGAAAAAAAGATTTTTTTGACAAATTTTTCACGTATTTTGACGCAACTGGTCTCACCTTCGAAATGAAAATGCCTTCGTCGGTTTCGTCATGGGGATTCCCCGGGTGACCTTTGACCCCGCCGCGAATGCTGATGCCGAGCTTTTCTCCAGGGTTGCGGACGAGCATGACCTCCTAAAGAATTGATGCAAAAGAGATTAATTTTGAAACCGAAGTGGTGAAATTGGAAATCCGAGAATGACAAATCATGTTTGGTGAAAGTTTTCTCTTTGGAAACTGCAAATAACAGCTGCACTGATGAGAGCTTATAGGTCGCACTGTCTGTTTTTTGTACATTTAGGTGGTAGGTGCAAAAATTGCAAGTTACATCAAATCAACAAAAAACAGAACCTGATACAATGTATAGTTTATAAGCTTTTGATAAAACCAACAGCGACACGAAAAAAAAGGCGATATCAACCAAGTCATACAAGCCCTGTTAAAATTTTAAACAATCACAGTTTCAGTACCACCACAATAGCTGCATTGAAACCGTTTGAAAGACTCCAGTGTTTTTTCTACACCCGTTTTATGTTTAAACCACTTATAAGCGGAAATTGTAGGTCGAGATAGGCTCTTGGTTTGATCGTCAATGACCATTCAAACCCCTACTGCTGCTGTGACTAAGACTTCTCGAGGAGCGGAGAAGAGAGGGTGGAGAAGGAGTGGGAGGAGAAAAGAGGAGCAAATAAGTAAACTCTTAGTGCCAGGTATAAGGCCCAATTCGGGAGCAATTAATTTCAACAGCCAACAGTCGTACCGCCACACATATGCACCAAACAATTTACGCCTTAACGAATTGTACTATATACCAATCTAAACATGCTTCAATAGTAGTACACCGACCTTTAGCGACAACCAGTGTAACAGGTAAACTAAAAAACAGATTTTTCAATATAGTAGCTACAAGCCTACAACCGACATGCAATTTAAGATTCATCCAACTAAAAGTCAAACTGCCATTGAACTACCATAAGACGTTTGAATTACAATATTATGTGCGGCAACGCATTGTCTTTGTTTGTATAATAAACAATCTAATCCTAACACCATTTCTTATTTCTAAGATGTCAATCATACCACGCTAACCAACACACACACAAAAAAACAAATTTACCACAGTAGAAAGGCCTAAAGCCAGTAAAACCTATCTAGGCCCTGTCAAAATTGAAACATACAAAATACTCGTATATCACATAGCTACCTTTAGAACGAGCAACAAAGCCTGTAAAACACGATAGCCCAGCACGATTTAGGGTTTGACTATACACACTGAAGTATGCGCAAAATCCCTGGGCATGTTGCTGTTATAAGCAAAGGGGATTAGAGGGGAATGTTGTAATCTGTTTAAACTCAACTAATTGTTACGGCTAAGGCACATTTTATGCGCTTATAATCTGATGTTTATTGCCGACTTATAAGGATTTGTAATACACATGAGTGCTATTTGATTGTTTATTATGATTGTATGATTAGAAATTAGTGTAGATATTAAACACCGTTGTATTCTACCCTTATAGACACTTGATAAAGGTGCAACATTCATACTTCTATGTATAGTAGAATAAAGGGTAAAAAACCAACACGCAATATATTTGGTTTTAAAGGTTTTAATGAACTTTAAAACACAAAATTTGCAATTCTTGTTACTTTAGGATAGGTACGTTTTCGCAGTCAAGTTTCAAACAATTGACTTATGGTATGTAGTTAGTATGTAAGATGGTTTACATTGGCTATAAAAAAACACAATAAAGACAAATTGAACTGTTGCGATTTGTGTGTCATTCACCTGTAGGCCTGTAGCATATAGAGTACATTGGTATTAGGAAAATCAAAATGCACTTTCATTTTCAAGTAGCATAAAAAATCACGTCACTTGCCTTCATGTCAGGAGGTGGAGGGTCATGACGTACCACCAGTCGCATATTGCTGCCACTAGATAACAGTGTATTGACCCCCTCATCGTGTGTGGCGTACCGCAAGTCTGTGTCATTTACTTCTAATATTCGGTCTCCTATTCTCAGATTGCTGTAAGCTGCTGCGCCATCAGCTTGGATCTGGATATAAAAAGGAAATATAAGGCATGTATACTGCAATAAACGTAATTGGTTTCGAAGTTGCAAAGCCTATAATCGTAACTTATTTTACATCAACCTAGCAAGTTTTAAACGATTATTCAGAATTTTTTAACCACTGCAAAACGAGCGCTTGAAAATTCGTTAGTATTGCTTCGTGAAAGGCAAATTTGGTAAGAGAAAGGCATTTGTCCCAACGTATCAATGTCGCGGTGTAAAGTTTCAATGATTTGGTCTTTTCGCGGCGCTACTGACCCTGTAAATCCGAGGATTAACCTAGTCTGTGTAAGTCAATGGGCCTTTGCTCGTTAGGCCCAAGAGGAAAATAAGCAAATCATAATTTGTAAATTATGTGTCATGCCTGAAGTTAGTGGCTCGTTTATCACATAAAGTGACGGGTGGTTTTTGGTGTAATTCTTCACATTTTTTACTAAAGTTTATCCATTAAGAGCATTTGGAAAACGTGGCAAAACGGAATATCATTTTTTCGTACTGTATGAATTCTCTAGTCCTTCTTAATTTTTAAAATGAAAATTTCGTTTTATTGGACACTGAATCCCCAATTGTAACCCCAATTATTAAATATAGGATACGAGTTTCCTGTTAAACGCAAGACAAAGCTTTGAAATTGAAGTTGCCATTGACTAAATCGCCTACACTGCAGTTGCAAAATACCAGACAAGCAATACACAGGTAGTAATGAGTATCAAAAGTTTTTATGTTCTTCGCTGGACAGTATATATTTGATTGTATGCAAAAAATAATGAAAGCTACATCATTAATGGTATGGATGGATTTGTTGCATTCTGTTTTTTTTAGGAGCTAGGCGTTTGTTTACGTTGATTGCCTGGTTAAAAACCCAGCAAACTCGTTCTGAATACCAAAAAAATGATTTAGAAAATACAATTTGACCATAAATACTTGTGGTTTAAGTAAAGCATCTTTAAATTTTTACATTTTTAAACAAGTGCTATAATTGGTTGGTTTATTCAGAAAAAAAAATACGGTTTAACGGAGACAAATCAGATTAATAACCGTTGAATTTACCTTTGACACAAAAATCCCAGGTTCGCTGATCCCGAATGGATGACTGTTGTGATCGCGACCTCCAACAATGCTTAAACCAAGTGGACCAGATCCCCGAAACAATTCGATCTCCTGCGAAAAAAAGAAAAAAATAGTCAGTTAGTGGTGATGAAACCTAAACGTTTTTTTATGGTATAGGTCAGTGGTTCCCAACACTTTAACTTTATTCCCAAATGTTAGGGACTATTTCACATACTATTTGTTTATAGTGAGGTTTATCACACTCATTTACTCTATTAGACCTGTTTATGGCCAAAATTAATACCGCATTCCCACACGAGATTGCTATCTACATTTTAAGGGGGCCACAGGTCCTACATGGTAACTTGAAGGGGGCCACGAGGCCAAAAAGTTACTTTAAGGGGGCTATGGCCCTCAAAAGGTTGGGAACCACTGGTATAGGCCTATGGGGAAAAATGCTATCAAGTAACAAGTGGAATAATAAACGCTTGTCATTATTTCATGCATATGTTCACGACTGCTTTCTAATTTGTACACAGTCTTACATATTCTTAACAAACAGACGCCCAAATAAATTGTTTATTGACACAAGACCATGACGTCTTGACATTTTAAAAGAAAATCTCTTAAAAATTCTAAATGACACACGCAGATAGCCTAATAAGACGTTTTTTAGCCAACTGACATAAATATGTATGAACAAAAATTTTTCCATAAAATATGAATTGGGCACACCAGTGTGTACCAGATTATTAATTTCAGAATTCAAAACATGTGAAGATTTGTTAAGCAAGATTTAAAGGATTGGCGACTGTTTTTTGGAAAGGTTTTAACTTTTGAAAGTTTCAGAATTTGCCCTCGATTCTTCTAGACGTCAGAAAAGCGATGATTGATGAGTCAATTTCGGTAAACCCCAAAGAAAAAGAAAATAGAAGTTAACTGGACACTTAACGATCAGTCCACGTGACAAGCTTATTGACAGAGGCAGTGGTGCGTGGCGGGGTCAAGTTTTCAGAGGATTTTAGGCCATAAATAGCAGGTACCGCCCTGAAAATGGACGTGACATTTTGCCATAAAACGTGTGGCATTACGAGTTTTTGACAAAAACAGGCTGTGTGGTTTTCAAGAACCCTATCGCTGAAAAAGGGCATTATAAAAAAGCATTGACAGAACATGAATCGCAAATCCGGTATTAATTTCACAGTGAACTTTTCAAATGCTGAAAAACCGGGATAGAAACAAAGTCAGTATTTTAACACCGCCCTGGGCAGAAAACTATGCAACTTACTCAACTACCGCGATATTACAAAGTTCCAGGCTTCATTAAGCTCGTTGTGACTGTCTACTAACTAGCTAACACAAACATAAAACCATAACTGGGATCAGCCATGATGCGTTCATGCAGACCAGCGATTTTTCTAGGACCTTGCAATATGGGAATGCTTAGTGACCGACTGAATCGGTATAAAACTTTAACGATTTATCCAGAGGTGGGATTCAATTTTTTTCCAGCCAGTTCTATCACAAAAGTTATATTTTTCAGCCGGTTCTGTTACAAACAGTCCATTGACAGTAACCAGTAAAGCTAACCGGTTCGCTGATCTCATAAAATTTCGTGAGACGGTTCTATAGAACCAGTGCAAACCGGCTGAGTCCCAACACTGGATTTATCTGCTAACATCCTAATCACGTGGTTTTGACGTCACTACTAAGTGACGTACCAGTGCACGAGGGTACCTCAACACTTTTGGTAACCTCTGTACAGTAGGGCTCCGCAAAAATGGCAATCAGAAACATACCTCCTCAGGAAACTTCGACGCTTCTTGGTACATGGGTGGAGGTGGCGCGTCTTCTTCTACAAAACTCCTCGCAGCTGCAACCGGGCTCCCGTAGCCCTCTAGCACCACAGCGTTATTCGTGTTGCTGTTGTTGGGTTCGTCGATGTGCTCTTCAGCGCCCTCTGGCGTCTGTGACTCGGGCTGTGTGTAGTAGAAGTCTTCGCGGTATAGAACCAATGCAATGTCGGTATCGGTGCTGATTTGTTTAAGTAGTTTCACGGCCTCTTCGTGTGAAGCTGTCGTCATGTCACAGCCGTTGATCTAAAGGTCAAGAAAATTCGGGTCAAACATTTATTTGGTAAATGTACAGTAATAAATCGTAGTACGCAAGGCATATTGAAGGTGCAATACCGAACCAACCGGTCAACAAGCATGCTCATATGGCAAGGCGTTGGCGAGAAAAATCAAGACCCGTCAGATTCGAACCCACGACAAAAGTCTTTCCGGGACTCGCGTTTTACCAACTGAGCTACACAGGCTCAGTGGAAAGCCCGTCGAAAGTCGAATCACAAGCACCGTTGCCTGCCTCGTATGCTGCACATGTTTTACAAGATAAATTTCAAAGCGAGTTTTGCTATTTAATCTATATAACTTACAGACAGGACTTTATCCCCGTATTGCATTCTGCCCTCCACATCAGCTTGGCCACCCTCTATCACTTTTGACACGAAAATACCCGAATCGTTGCTACGAAACGGGGTTGAACCGGTTCCGCCTGCTATTGAGAAGCCCAAGCCACGATCTGTGCGCCGCAAAGTGGCAGTAAATGTCTAAATAGATAAATTTACAAGTTTAAACAATGGTAGCTGGGTGTACTTTATGCTGAAATCGAGATAAAAGTAATCTTATACAAGCTAAAAAACAACGTGCAAGCCCTCGTTTTTTATATGATACAAAATAACTTTTCTATAGAATATACTATACGTAAAACCGTTTGCTAAAATGTAGCCCGTTTGTACACTGAATCTGAGAGAAATCACATTATTTGCTCTTAAAATGATGAGTTTGCCAAATTAAAAAAAAATATTTGGGCACATATTGGAGAGAAAAATGATCCATAAAAAAGGTTAAAAATGTAACCAAATAAGTATTGTTGGATAGTATCTTCTCAACAACCATATCACATCTTTGATTACTGAGGTTTTAGAAAAATGTTGAAAAAATGTTTAGGTCAAAAATCCAAATCAAACGCAAAAATACGACCTCTCCTTGTACTTTTAGTTCTGGCTCGGGAGCAAATGACACGGTTGGTTTTTTTGCATCTTGGATGTCAGGTTGAGGTGGACTCTTATCTTGCTCCTCATCCATCTGATCCTCACCATCAATCTCATCATCCTTGTCCTCATCATGATCTTCTGCATCTTGTTTCACCTTCCAAGAAAAAAGATCATTTTTAGTCCAGTTAAGACATATATGAATAGCTAGGGTCAGCCCTGAAGCGTCGATGCAGACCAGCGATCACGGCACACTCATACATAAATCCCAGTATGCGAAGCCTATTGAAGGTGTCATACCGAATCAGCCGGTCACCAAGCATTCACCACTTTGCAAAGCGCAGCATACGATGCAGGCAACAGTGCTTGTGATTCAACTTTCGACGGGATCCGAAAATCACTAAAACTATTTGATTTTAAACAACAGTTAAAATGTTGCTTAAAAAAATTGTTCAGGCAATTTACCATCCTTTTGCAGTGCCATTATCACGTAGATAGAATACTTAATTTTCTCGTATTGCAAGAAAACAAGTAATATAGAATTGATTGATGTGGTAAGACTGAACATGGTTAGCTGCATAAAAAGCTTGAGGCACGGTAAACCAAAAGATAAGGTAACAAAGTGTTATTTTATATTGCTAAAAACGGGCCTTGAAAACGAGATATTAATCTTTGCTGAAAACCCAGAAGCTATAAGCAGTGTTTTTTTAAGGTGTTTTGGGGGACCGAAACGGTCTCCCAAACCAAACCTTAAAAAAAAACCTGGCTATCAGTATGCTAAATTATCCCTAAACAATGCAGAAACAATCAAAATGCCCACTTAACAGTTAAAAATAGTACAGTACGGACCCCAATTCCGCCTCCTGCATGGCTTACCTTTCTGCGTGACCATCTCTCCACTAGAAGCAGCACAGTGTCGCTGCTGTTCTTAAGGGCTTCCACCGCTACGCCATGTTCCACTTCAGTGAGCACCACATGACCAACCTACGAAAGATGTCGGGGTTACTTAAGGTCAAGTCATTGAATGTCAATCAATATAAAAGCTGTCATTAGAAAAAATCGATCGTTAAACTTGAATAATAAATTTCAGACTAGTTTGCGATCCAGTCCTCATGTCAACTGATTTGACTTTTTAGACTTTAGAAAGTACGGCATTAAAATGCAAATTTTCTAAACTGGTATTAGGGACAATTTGTTTTTTCCTGTGCGATTTTAGCTAACTTTGAATCTAGGTCAAAAATACGGTTAATTCCGTCATGACGTCACAGCGCGTCATGACAACAAACAAATTGCGATGCCAAGCTTGCCAAACAAAACGCGCCACAGCATTTCACAAATATATGCAGGTTCTTATGCAACCCATTAGCGCTTTAACATATCATGGTATGTTACGTCAACAGACGCAGATCAGATAAAGCGACAATGGCGTCATAGTCTTGTTACAAAACTGGATTTGACATGATCAGTGAGGAAAGAAATGCTAATCGGATTTTAGACCTGACTGTAACCTGCTAGACCCTGGAGAGTAAAAATATGTGTGATGGCCCCGTTCTAGTCATATGTCAAGATGGGTCCTTGTTTGTACAAAAAAATAAGCAATCCAATGCAATATTTTTACGTTTAGATACAAAAAGATTTAAAATACTTTCTGAGGGGCATGTGGGTGAATCGCTGGGTTATTCAGGGTCGAACTTTAGGAGGATCAACTTTGGATAACTAGCATGTGTGTAAATTTTACAAAGCATTCTTTCTTGACCAAATGGTTGGAGAAAATCAGCGACAGAAACAATACGAACAAAAAATTGTGTCAAGTGGAAGGAAGCGGGCCCATAATAAGCTACCTGGTGGTATTAAAGTCCAGTTATGAACCATTTCCTACAACCAAACGAAAAACTGCCAATCAGAACGAACAGGTCGCAACATTTGTAAATCGCATAAAATCCTTTTCGCTTACAAAGAAAAATTATGGCTGATTTATTGGTGCGTATATAGCCTTCGAATGGTGCTTTCAGTAACTGTTGGTCTCCTTGGTTCGTGTTTCTGGATTTTTGCATTGTAACTAGACTTTGTTGTAAGAACAACAATGTTATCCTTCTTTTATTTTTAAAGCATAGTACGACAGACCTATTCAATGCGTTATACCGGTATCCCAAGCATTACCACATGGCAAGGCAGAGACTAAAAAATATAGCCTGCGGTGGGATTCGATCCCAGGACAGGAGTCTTTTCGGAACTCGCGCTCTACCAAATGAGCTACACAGGCTAACCAATCCCCCCTCTCCCCCCTGAACGATAACTGCATGGCGTAAATGGCTGATACAGGTGCCACAACGCGTTTACTTACTTCTGTACTGCATAATTTCAACCAGTAAGTTGTATTTTAACAGCTTTGCCTTTTATAAGACCCACAACACCTTAAAACACGTGACTTACAGCAAGTAGTTTGTCTCCAACTCTCACTCCAGCCGTATGAGCAGCTCCGTTAGGTGTCACCCTTGAGATGAAGATCCCGTCATCCTCCTCCACGAAAGGAGTTGATCCCTTGCCTCCAGCGATGCTTAAACCGAGTCCTCCACCCTCCCTCTCAATCACGAGTTCAATCTGGAAATAAGGACATGTTTTTGTCAACAAAACGAAATAAATATTAATTATTTCACGAAGATTGAAGCCCTACAATTAACAGACGTAGATGTGACTAGAGTCAGTCTTGAACGTTTAGGCACATTGCACTTATTCTATTTTGGTTTCAATTGATTAATGTTAGAGACAACAGCGCGTGGTAGCGCAAATGTGCAATGGTCGTTACTCGAACTTTTTATTGGGACTTTTTTAGCTGTCCTGCAAAACCGCTCGAGATAAATTTTTTAGATTAAAAATTTTTCGACAATTATAATGTGACAAAAAGATTTAGATGATAAGTAGAATCTGACCTGGTCAAGAAACAGCTCCGTTTCAACTCCTTCTCCATTGTCACGTGGTTCTGCAAAAACAACAAAAGCATGGTTGAAACCTAAACTTTGTTTCTCACTACTATCTATGTCCATATTATGGTTAATTAATGTATTCGAGATTGGGCTTTTATTATCTTTTACAAACACAAACAGTTTGACAAGCAAAGGCATAGGACATTTGCAACGTTAACTGTTCGATAATATACAAGGTACAGCAAATATGCTAAGCAGTTGTTATAATTTTACAAAAATTTAGCCCAATTTCAAACCTCATAAAGCCATCAAGGCAATTGTACACTCCAAATGAGATGTTTTGCAAAAGTTTTATCTAAATTAGACAACAGCAAAAGCACCATTAACCCCACCTGATTTCAGTTAAAATTCTGTCACATTTGAACATAGTTTACAGTTACCACAAACAAACTTTAAAATCTTATATTTTATAGAATCAAACTGGAAATGTGCCTTTTCAATAAATTATACAGTTACATAAGTCTTAACCACTCTTTAATGAAAAAATGGTCTTAAAAATAGTTTCTAAAAGCCATTTTGTTACCTTTCATGGATTGATTCCTTAACAGAGCGACGACAGAGTCTGGTTTTGAACTTTCAGTGATTTTCATGTCCCTCTTATAGTGTGGCGTATCTTTCCTATGCAGGCGATCCGATCTTGGTGCATCCTCCTTATCTTCATCTGAATCTGCATCGAATTTGACCTCTTTGTCCACGTACTGCACAAAAGGTTGCAATTCAACAAATATGCTCATTTGTTGTTGTTGTTTTTTTTGGTGGTGGAGGAAAAGTAATACACTTATAATACAAAATAAAATAAAGTAATAATTATCCTAATAAAAGTAATAATAGAAAAGAAATTCTATCAATACCAGTTGTAAATTACCCAAAAAGTTTGTAACTGTAGAAATGAAAATTATTTTAAAATTGAAACACTTTTTGAATCATAAAATTGTATTTCAAACTTATACTTTCTGTATTACAGTTTCTAAATAAAATTGCTTGCCAAATTGAGGATTAAAAATCATCTATAGATACAACCTCGGTAAATCCTGACCCATTTGGACAAAAAAAATTTTTTGGGATGGTTGAAGAACCTAATTAACCGATGACGATTAGTTCAAGCCTTTCCATTTTACAAACCATTTGTACTTCGAGTTTTGTCAGAATTATGCAAAGATTTGGATTAACTGAGCTTTACTGCATTTGTACACTGAAGATGATTTTGAATCCTTGCTTGTCCAATTTGGCAAGTTATTTTATTTATAAACCATAATACGAAAGGCATAAACTTGAAAATACGATTTTATGATTCTAAAAGTGTTTCAATTTAGAAATAATTAGTGATGGGACGATACCAGGTTATGAAGCGAGTACCGATACCGAGTACGAGTACCACATGTATATACCTTCGATACCGAGTACCGAGTACGATTACCGAGTACTTAAGTGTAGTGTTGTACTTAGTTGTATATCACTGGCTAATTTTTTTGCCGTGGTCGGGGTGCAGGCGTGCACACACACATGCCGAAAAATGTAATCTCCACATGATAGCGAAAATGATATACGTAACCTGGCGGAACCTTTTTCCTGATTTTGTGCTGTCCGAAGCAAATATAGGCCAAAAGTTGCCCGTATTCTTATGGTGTAAATCGGCCTTCGGTACTCGCACGTTGGTATCAAAAACTGAGACAAAATATTTCGATACCGAGTACGAGTATCGATACCACTGAAATCGCTTGATACCATCGATACCGATTACCGAGTACCGAGTACCCGTCCCATCACTAGAAATAATTTTCATTTATATTGTAACAATACTTAGCCATATAACTTTTTGTGTCGTTTTACAACTGGTAGAATTTTTTTACCTCTTCTTCTTCTGAAGATTGGCCATTTTCAGGAACCTGTTCTTCATTTGCCAGTAAAGGGGCTTTATCAGTTTGTGGTTCTGTAAGTGAAAATTTTAAATTCTTATGACAGGAGGCAGTAAAAAGTATTTTAAAGGTGCAAGTGATTTTGGGGTAAAACAAATCCAAGTGTAATGTAACAATTTGCAAAAATATTAATGCATAGAAAACAGGAATTTATAACTATAACATTTTCTGTTTAGTTAAAAAAATTAAAAACAAATTTTGCTTTCAAATGTTTGAAAATTAAATACTAAAAAATACTTTGCATTAAAAAAATCTTTGTCCAATATTTAAACCAAAAAACAACTGTCAGATAAAAAATGCCAAAATTGTATTTACCCTGCATTGCTACTCTTTTCAACACAGGAGGGGTTTCCTTTTCATCTCTGAAACTTTCGTTGTCAACAATAAGTGGTTGCTTTTCACTGTGTTCACCTACCTCCTTGTTTTTGGTCTCAGCTGCAACAACAACAAAGTATTTACATTTTAAACAAGGGCTATGTGTACATTTGTAGATGTGACATATGGTACTTGACCTTATGACAAACCCTTGGGTGTTTTACTAACCATGTTTCTTTAGCTGTATGTAGGGATGGGCTATCCAGAAATGTATACTATTCACAAATAGTTAAATCAAATATATTGTGTTTTGTATACCTTTTCCTGGCATTTTATCTACACACAATCCTTACCACAAAACTTAAAGAAAAAAAGGTCTGTCTATGGGTGTGGGTTCTATCTAAACAAAATCTGCACGAGTTTGATTTTTTAGAGGAAAGTGATAATGTTTGCAAACAAGCTTAATCCTATCAACCGGTTTAAATTAACTTTTAGGACTGTAATAGTTCAGAAGTCTACTTACGCTGTTTTAAAATGCCCACCCCTAGCTGTATTGCTTCCATCATGCGCAAATTGCTGTGTCTATCATCATATTTAAATCAAGTTTCACTTTGGGGGCTTGTGGGTAAAGCGTTGGGTCATCAAAGGTTACACTTCGGGAGGATATATTTCAGACAACTAACTTTCATTTGTGCAAATTTGAAAAAAAGTTGAACACTATTTCTTCATCAAGAGGTGTATAAAAAAAAAAACAGTAAACAAACCAGTGTATAAAAGAAAAAAGGGCATGACAAAAACAATATGTGTTTCCCTTATGATTAAACATTCAAAAGTCAAAAAATACAACAATTGCAAAATCATAAAAAATGAAGCCTTTCATTTCACAGACTTAAACATTGTCAATAATACTATACGTTAAACAAATTTGAAGTCCATGGTATCGTACCTTCATCAACGGCAGCACTGTCAGCTTCAGTCTGTGCTTTCTGTCTTGCTCTTTGAAGGACTTCACTCTGATGCTGACGTTTCAACTCCTTGGGATGTGGAGTCAAGTGACGTTGCAATACCCCTTGCTGTAGAAATATAACAACATATTAGAATGAAGTAAATGCAGAATAGACTCATTGTTGAGGCATTCGAAACCAAGTATACAATTGTATAAACTAACTAGGGTTATAGCATTTAATTGCAAATTGTTTTTAATGCATGTGGAAACCTAGACAGTAATACATCAAAAGTAAAGATATCCCAGTCAAAAGTCAATTAAATATTTCAGCTAATTGCAAGAAAAAAGCTTGTAAATTGGAGTACATGTTACCAAAAAATTCTGCAATTGCCTAATGAACATGTTGTTGACAAAATATTATAAATAACAACTCACAAAGGGGAAACGAGGGGTTCCATTTAAAACAAACTAAGCGATGTTTCAAACATAGGAAAGGTCATGTTTGGCGCTCTATTATAACCATGTAATCCCCCAAGCTTGTCGAGTGTCATGGCTTTTGACACGAGGTACCACGTGCATAGCCAAACATCATTTCCAAACCACATGCCAAGTTAAGCTTAAGTTACTGTCAAGACTTCATTCTAAACATGGCATTTTGCAGCTTTAACATAGTTTGTATTGATTATTTTAAAATTTGAGTAACTAAATTGATGAAGGATTTATATAGATAACATAGTCTTAAGCCTTAGCCCAGAAGATTTTATGACAGTATATGTGCAGACTATTTTGGTGCCATGCTCTTTCCTGCAAATAACCACAATATTTTAAGATGGAATTGTGTTTTTAGGAGTTTGTTTTACACTCTATTTCAAACTGTCACATGCTTTTGTCAATTGTAAGATAAAAATTTTATGTGGATAAATTTGCAATCTAATAAAACAGTGGTTCCCAACAAGCGAGAAATTTTCCAATTTAAGGGGAGGAATTTACTTGAATTTGCACATGTGGTTTGTAAATAGACACTTTAGCTCAGAAAATATAACCTGTGAAGTCAATAAAATAGCCAATTTTAAATCTTGCATGGTTTAGCATCTACTATGTAGTCCAGGGGTGGGCAATCTGGGGCCCGCGGGCCAAATGCGGCCCTTTATTAAAGGTTGTGCAGCCCGCAGAGACATTTGAATTTCTACTGTACTGGCAAACGAGTCCAATTATTATATATTTTGAGCAGGTTAGTGCACCTGGTGCTATTTTTCTGTGACCTGACAATATGCTGCTAGAATCAAATGCGAATTATACCTGTATTTAAGCATATTCGGTAAGCAACGAAGTAAAATCACCGTATGTTATACACAGGTGCGGCCCGCGATCTAATTTTGACAATTGTAATTGCCCCCACAGTAAAAAAGGTTGCCCACCCATGATGTAGTCTATTGGGGAGGAATTACAAAGTTTTGAATTGTTCAGTGAGGAATTCATGGATAAAGGTTAGGAACCACTGTAAAATAGGTTTAATGTTAAGTTACCCCTTCATCCTCAATATCAGGCAATTGATCTTCATGGAAAGTAATTCTCTTCTGCTGTCGGCCAATGCTGCTCAAATCATCTTGAGTTGTTGTCACGCTTCCATTCAACAAGTTCACTAGAAAATAAATTAAAACATAAACATCAACTCATATGTTCCCTTCTTTCAAACAAACTCATTTCCGAAATTAAATTAAAACATGAACATCAAGGTCCAATGAATCAGCAGGTAGAAAGCTTTTTACAAAAAAATTGTTGATTAAAATTGTGCCAAAAAGTTGCAGGAATGGAGGTTGAGGTATAAACAATGTTGCGAGTAGATTAGGAGAACTTAAGTTGGCAAAATACCAGTTAACACTCTCTGTATTACTAATATTAAACTCAGCGTTACAATACATTCCTCATTAATTTGAAACACACTAATTTTGTCTTTTTGGTTGGCTTTGTAATGTAACTTTAATCTGCTTACAACAACAACATTTGCACTAATTTTAACATTTTCTTTTCAGTTGTGTGTTACAAGTATAGCCCCATTTGACATCTGTGCAGCCTTGTTGAACTGATTATTATTAACCTACCCATGCTGTGATTTGGTTGTTGGGGCAACAAGAAACAGGTCAAGACCTCGCCGTGAGGAGGACGATCTTCTGTTTGAAACTTGAGCAGTGGCTGTGATTGATTATCCGATAACCATAAAGCTAAAAAATAAATAATGTTACTAAAACTTACATTGCAGTTTTCAGCAGAAACGCCACATACAAGCAATACAGTTATTAAAACAATACAAACACACTATTTATCAATATAACATTTTTAAACACAATGTACAAATCTGTGCATTTAATGGTGAGAATAACGGCCCAAATAGACATAAAAAGCGACATGCTTTATTGTTCAAATGTTTCAACACATGCTCATGCCATCAAGGGTCACATCAGTCAGTTAATATTTTTACTATTTTTATTTCATAATGTCTTAAAATCGATACAATATGCTATTAAAGTTATGCAAATTATACCAACAACTTTCTACCGTTTTGGCATTTTATGATCTAAATTCTAAACAAAAGAGCTACAAAAACATGCCAAGGATGTACATGCAGTTTAGGAGCTCCAGTTTGCCTATCCTTGGAATATGCTGTGCTCTTATTTCTAAATCACCCACTTACCTTTAAGACTTAAGCTAGCAAGTGAGATTGGCAGATGGTTGAGTTTGTTGCTGCTCACATCAAGCACCCTTAAGTTGGTTGCTTTGGAAAGTTCACCTGGTATTTCTGTGAGTAAGTTGTCACGAATGGAAAGAATGTTCAGTTGTGCACAGTTCCCAACCTAAGTAAAAACAAAATGTAAAAAAATGTTATTTAATTTGTCAAAAACTTTTAAATGTTTAATGTGCGTTTTTGTTCTTCAATTTCTTTACATTTACAAACCTTAAAAATGACATTAAAAAAAATTAGTTATTTAAAACATAAAAAAGCAGTTTGGACCTTAAGCTGTCATCTTGACCAATCTTAATGACAATCTCACTTACAGTGTATTATGTTTATTATTGAACGCTTGGAAAAAACAATCACAAACACATTACCGTAAATGCAGACTTCAACATACACAATCAATTTGGAGCCAGAACACTTAATAGTGGATATCACTGCCTTAATGCTTGCTAATGCATTAAATTATATGTTGGTAAATACCAAGCCCCTGCCCATTTTGAGTTTAAGGACAAAAATTTAAAAAACACTAGGTGTGGGCAATGCATTTTGACAGAAAAACATTTAACACCTTTATTCCTGCTCAAAAGTGCAAAAAGTACAGTGTATATAATTATGATCTGTTTTTACTTATACATGTGGGCCACTATAATCTCAGAGCACAAGGGCTCAAACAAAAAACTTGCAATTTTAACCTGTCCCTAGTATCCGATGTAATAAAGGCATAGTGCTTTCGGAAAGGAGTATTGTCATGAATGCAACAGAGTGGAAAACCCACAATACCAGTACTTGATACCACTCCTTTCCCTGTTACATGCCCCAGCTGCAATATTTACAATCATACTTTTGTTTGCTAAGGCTGGAAAGCAAATATTTGACAAGATCTTAATTTGCCTTTGTCAGTGAAGAAAATTGTTAGCGATGGTGTCATGCAACACATAGTGTACAGCTATTTTTGTGAAAAAGTTTAAAAATTGCTGTTTAAGAATTTGTAATTTAGTAGACAACAAAAACACTTCAAAACAATACAATATTTTTTACATAGTTATGTATGCGCCTACAATGCTGCAAGTTGTGCAAAAAAATTACCTCAAGGTGACAAGCTATACATTGTGTGTAAATTAAACTCTTACAAAACCAGTAAAGATGCCACTTATAAAACACACTGAAAACTCAAACCTCTGTATTTTAATTAATAAACATTCAGTCTCAAATAAGAACAAAACATATTTTTATCCTTGGCCGTGATTTTTGGAAAGGCATTGCATGTCATGCACTTACTTGTAATGGAAACCACTCCAGTTGATTTCTGTCCACGTTAAGGGTTGTCATCTTTTGGAGGTTTCCCAATGTGACAGGAAGTTCGGAAAGGTTATTTTCTGTGAGCATTAGCTCTGTGATATTGCTGCATTTGCCAATCGAAGGAGTAAGCACCTTGAGTCGGTTTTGGTCAACTTTGAGAATTGACAGTTTTTGAAGATTCCCTAAAAATTATGTTCAAGTTATTGCCTGTTTAATAGATCACAAAAATTATCAATACATTGTACAGTAACGGGGTCCGCAATTGACAAAACAATTATAAAAAATCCAATTGGGTCGGCTTCCCATAAAATATCCACAAAATGCCACAAAACAGCAAATTTATCAACAAAATGTCACATCAAATAACATACATATAAATTATAGGCATGTTTGACAATAATCATATTCATTTATCTTTATGAGTAAGTCCATAAAAAGTGCATTTTGCTCCTATATTTAAACTTTTGACTTGACATAGGGTATGTATAAGAGTAAACAAAATAGCTTGATGGCAACCAAAGGCTAATTTAGTGTCTATTGATTCACTTGGAGGTGTCATTGATTGACCTCTATTTGGCAGATTGTATTTTAATTTGCAAAAATTTTTCCAACATGAGAGCTCACATCAGACAAAGTTTGCTAAATACTGATGGATAGCACAAGACGAATATTTACAAGCAAATTGTGTGAAAATGCTGGCAGTTAGGACTATTAGGGTAGGGGTGAGGTTTTATAATAATAGCAACAATAAAACCAATTTATAAGCTAAGTTCCTAGTGTTAAATTTAGTCCTAACCCTATTCCAGTCTTACTTTTAATGTAACTATGCTCATTATGCCATCTATTGGTATTTAGCAAGCCTTGACTGTAGTGAGTTCTTATATTAGTGGCTCACCAAATAAAAATACTGAGCACAGCACTGTCTGGCAAAATCACTAAAGGTCAATTAGAGTTCACTTGGGAATTGGGCCACAGGTCACCATAATTACAGAATGGTTATGGTGACTTGACCTCAAGACTTTAAATCATAATTGCAACACACTTGTCTCTGTGTTCAAAGCAAATTCCTTATACATGTATAGTATAGATGGGCATTTTACAAGTACTGCTGTTATGTACACATGCTGTATCTTTTTTTAAATCTTTTGAAGTTTATGTTTGCACAGGATTTACTGTGTTAGCTTTGGAAATGTTTATGGTAAGGAAAAGGCTTTCAAACAAATGTTTTTGAATGTAAATCTTTTGAACAAGGTTTTACACACAAAAGTCAACATGGGTTGTTTATGTTTACAACCCAAATTTGGTCGGAAATTTTTTGCACTGACAATGAGTTCAAGCCATCAATATTTGTGGAACAGCCTTTAAAAACATTATGAATGTTTGTATCCAAATCACAATTTAATACAGAGTACACCCTCGTTGTACAAAAAACTTGCAAATATATATATATTTAAATGTGCACAACAAACAACTTTACTTTCAAGGATATTGTATGTGCAAATGCCCCTATATTGCTACTGTGAGTAAGAGTGCATTAGGTCATATTGCAAGCAATGATAAATCACATGTGACACATGACAATTACTCCAGGTGTTTACAACCTGAAGGGTGATTTATCATGTTGCTGCAATGTGCAGAACAGTAGCCCTGACCAAAGGCATAATAAACCACCCAGGTTTGTACATAATGCACATTGCACTTCTGCATGTTGTAAAAATTCTTATGTGAGATCACAAAAAAATGAGCTGTATTATTATGTGGTTTTGGCATTTTTTTGCACAGGTTTGCAATTAAAAAAATGTCAATAGTTTTTAAAAGGAACATTATTATATATTTGTTTAAAAGAAATAATTTTAATTTTTTTTTGCTTAATTGCAACTTAAACACATTTTTTAGAAATTAAAAGATGTTTAAATCTCATACAGATATCTATTTAAGACAGAAACTGATGATGCCTTCTAAATACGCTACATTAATATTTGTGCAAACAAAACATTACACTGAGGCTGATTGTCTGCCGCTCTTTTTAAGTATCTGTTGCATATACCATACAGGACTTATTAATTTCTTAGCTAGATTTTGTTGAAAAGTTCATAATACAATATATACAAAAATATGTTATCATATTTTCATACTTGGTATAAATTTATACCCCCTTTTAGGTGTGGATATTCATCACAATATTAGTCATAAATTAGGTAGAAACATAGAAAGGACAAAAATTTTAGCACATCATACATGTACCATCTTCAATGACAAGCACCTCAAAATGCAGTGATGTCATCATTATGAACTTTACATGACATTTACTACATCATGAAATATGGTCTGACTTAATCGAAAATTCAAACCAAGCAAACAGGTATGAAGCCATGTGTTTAATAGGTCAACAGATACTTGCTAACACAGGTAATTTGTATTTGTTTTGTGAATTTAAGCAGCGAAGGATAGAATAAAGAAGGGGTACTAGTCAGTTCAACATAAATCATACCTCTTTGTTTACATAGCTCAAAATTTATGGTGTCAAAACATACTAAAAATTGCATATTTCTAAGGAAGTATAAAAGGTTTACCCCTTAACATTTAACTTATCTATCAGAATGTAACTAGCTTTTTTAAAAATTCTTGCAAAAAGTTAAATTAGAATCAACAAAATAAAAAAAATAAAAAACAGCTCCCATACAATAAAGCAAAAAGTCCAATGTCCACATTTTAAATGTAATTAGCTTTGTTTAATATTATTGCAAAAAATTAATTTTGGATGAACAAAAAAAACAGCTACCATACAAAATAGAAAAATGTCCAATGTCCACATTTTAAATGTAATTAGCTTTGTTTAATATCATTGCAAAAAATTAATTTTGGATGAACAAAAAAAACAGCTACCATACAAAATAGAAAAATGTCCAATGTCCACATTTTAAATGTAATTAGCTTTGTTTAATATCATTGCAAAAAATTAATTTTGGATGAACAAAAAAAACAGCTACCATACAAAATAGAAAAATGTCCAATGTCCACATTTTAAATGTAATTAGCTTTGTTTAATATCATTGCAAAAAATTAATTTTGGATGAACAAAAAAAACAGCTACCATACAAAATAGCAAAATGTCCAATGTCCACATTTAATCCAAAGTCACAAAGTGAAAATGACCAAAAACTTACCAACAGAATCTGGGAGAACTTCAATAAAATTGTGGGAAAGGGTGAGGTCTGTAATTGACACAAGCTTCCCTATGCTGTCTGGCACCGCTTCCAGTTTGTTTTCACTTATATCCAAACATACAAGGTTGTTTAGTTTTCCGATGCTCTGCAAAATTTAACAATGGTTTAGTAACAAGTTATGTTTGCTTTAAAGCAGTGGTTCTCAACCTGTGGTATGCCAGAGCTTTTTCAGTGGTTTTCAGCTATGCCTAATTCAAGTTAAAATGCAACTTTACTGACCCAACTAATGAGCCTTGGTTTGTGGCAAAACTCCGGTCTTTACAAATTCTTTTGGAATTGATAACCTTGCTGGTTTTAGAAATATACAGTCCTAGTCAGGAAAAACATGACTATCTCGTGGCCTACCATCAAGAAAAACAGGCATATCTCTGGGTCTTTAGGCGGTATGCAACAATAGAAAAGGTTGTCATGTCGTACATGATCAGTATAAGGTTGAGAACCACTAATTTAAAGCAATAACATATTTATGGTCTATATATTTTCAGCAGCACTTTGTACAAGAGTTTAAAATATATACTATATGTTCAAGTTGTATACAGTAAATCTAATTGAAACCCATTACTACATTTACATCAACAACAAAAAATACTATGTTATAAAATTAAGCAACAAATTTTGACAGGCATGCTTGGTTTGTCAATTGTCATTGACTGCACTGTACTTTACATGCTTCGTTGCACACAAGGCCCAAAACAAACAAAAAATAGTGACACAAAAATGCTCGTGAAACCTAAAACGTTACAAACCTGAGGCAAAGTGGTCAAGTGGTTTCCATCAAGCCATAACTCCCTTAAACTTTTCAGTTTGTTGATGCTGTCAGGTAAATCCTCCAGCTCATTATTGCCCAAATCCAACTGTTCCAACATTGAAATTTCACACAAGTTGTATGGAATGGATTGAAGAAGGTTCTCGCGACATTCAAGCGTTTGCAACTTCGTGAGGCTATTATAAATTTAAAATGGCATAAATAAAACACAATTATAAAAGCAAGTGCAAAAAGCATGAAAATATAATGACATTTCAGAACAATTAAAAACTAACATTTTTTTGTCAAAATGTCAGAAAATGAGGTCATCATATTGAAATGTCATAACTTTGGTAAAATATATACTCATTTTTATGTCAAAAAATGATAAGTGATTGGCGTTTCAGAACAGTCCAATACTAACATTTTTCTACCAAAATGTATATAGATGATAAAAAAGAGGACCACATCCAAATGTCACAACTTTGGTAAATTATTTGTTTTTAATTTTAAAAAAATGATTCCAACACAGCCAACTGCAAGTAAAGTAATACTATTTTTATCTTGTCATTGCCAAGTCACTTAAATACTTTTAACCCACTCGCCAACATCTTGAGGCAGTCGAATCAGTGATATGTCGTTAACGTTGAGGTGTTTGAGATTGAGAAGTGCACATATACCATCTGGCAACCTGACAAAATAAATTTCATCAAATTGTTGAAACAGACAACTTAGTCCTGGAAGGTTAAGCTTACACATATCAAGAAATTTTAAGGTATAAAAGATAGTACAAACATATGTGTTTACTTTGTCAAAGGATTGCCACTCAAATCCAACACTTCCAAGGCTTTGCAAAACTTGATAGTCTCAGGAATTTCAGCCAAATCTAAAATATAAATCACGCATGTCAAAAATACATTTACAAAAATGGTAAAAAAGTCTGCATGACAAAATGACATCATTTCTTACCATTTCGACTAATGTCAAAGTCGACAAGATAAACGAAGTTGCAAACATCTTGTGATAGAATTTGAATTTCGTTGTCGCTTAGTCCAAGTTTTCTGATTTTGGCCATGCGAAAAAATGTCTGAAGCAAAATGAAAGTGGTGAGAAAAAAATAGAACAAGATTTCAAAACAACAAGGATATCATACTATACTTGAGGGGCGGAGGGTATTGTCAAGTTTGTCTATGAAATACAATAGTTTTTAACAAGGAACCAGTTTTTATTCTTGACCAACAATAGCATTAACCCTTTTTAGGTTTGTTCTTCGCCATAATAAATTCTTACATTACTTTTAATCTTTTCACCCTAAACCTAAAAGCAGTAGCTACAAGCTTGGATTCATTTTACTTGGTAACCTTTGAAAATGTTTTACAACGTTTAATGTGGCATATTGTTTTTCCAAGGGCTTATGCAAACTGTGCTACCTAATGAAACAAACACGATCGGTTGCCATAGTGAATTTATTCTAGGAGGCATTTATACCAAGAAACACAATTTTCTTTGACTTTGACTACCACAAGAAAACGCCTTTTAATTGCCATAATCACCAAAATGATATAACGATGCAAATTTTTCTTTTCCATATTTTGTGATCTATGGAGTTACCATTTATTTTGCAAATCTGTTCTACATATAGCAGTTTTACTTTTAAGAACACAAATGCAATATGAGAAGTTCTTTTTGCCTGTGAGACATTTTAGCATAATGTTGGAATAAAAAAATGAAAAATATACACAATCGAAACACAAAAAGCAAGTCACAAAACTAGAAGGGTGGCTTAGCACATATTGCCCTTGCATATACACTATAACCTATTTTAAAACATAAATATATTTCCTATGCTTATTTTGTATTGGGTCCCATATTAGTCACCATCTTTTATACCTTTAGTCGTTTCTGCAGGCAAAAACTCATGGGTCCCCACACATGCAAAGTTGAAAATAATGCAATTCAAGAGATAACCATGAGAAAGTCGGGTGTTGTAAGGTAAAACACAGTGATCGGCACTGGGCTTAAATAATAATTCTATGTAGAATACAAACTATAAAATTAGATTCACCCCAGATATTGTTTGAAGTATGTGCTATTTAACGTTTTACAAAGCTGACCCATTTTAGGGGGCTAGTAAGGTAACTAATTGGGTTCGACACACAAACAAAAAATATATAAAAATCACAATGACTCAATCAATAGTACTGCAAAATTTCAGCCCAATCCGCCAATGTTTGAAATTTCGACCACTAGAGGTGTTTTGAGCAACAACCGTTAATGTTTCTGACGTCATAGGGCTGTTAACAAGCCCCTAACTGCCATGGCGCAAAAACAACCACCAAGCAACCCACCAACGAGCAACATACAACTGGTTGTCCTTGTAACACTATTGCGCCGGGAAGGGGACCCATAACGAGTCAATAGGCCTATTTTTATGTAGGCTAAGCTGCAATGTACCTTTGGCAGATCTTTGATTTGATTTGAGTCCAGGAGTAACTCTTCCAGGGTTCTGCCATGACGCAGCACATCTTCTGGCACCACAAGTAGAGAACAATGTCTTTTATCGATACTGTCAATTTGCCTGAAATGTTTCCCACATTGCAAATCATTTAAATATATATAGTTACTTGTCATTATAATATACACAGAAGTGATTCAGTGATTCAGCTAATATTCTCTAACCTTTTTTTGCACAGTACATGCACTTATGTAGAATTCCAGTAAACTAATGCAGCTCTGAATAGTTTGCAAATAACGAGAAGTATATGTAATTATAAAATACAAGGTTGAGCAACACTGCTTAGTATGAGAGTTCAAGCACAAAGTGCAGCAACTTTAGAATACAGGCTATTTCGCATCAATAAAGACGAACTTTACACAATGCAGAAAATTATCACAACGCAGTCTGCAGAGCAGCTACACTCAGCAAAAAAATATATTTTTGCACACCAATTTTTGGGGGTTGCATGCAGCTATTTTGCACCAAAGGCATTTAATTGTCCTGACCTCTATCGCTTGCTCTGTACCTGCTAAAATTGGTCATGAACATGGATTTAAGGGCTATGCACTGGCGCATGTGGGATATGTTGATCTGCATGCACAAGATTTTGCCAGGAACTGCATGCTCTGCAGACTGGATCACTCACTGCAAAGTCATTTTACTAACCTGTTGCAACGAAAACTAGGAAAGCATTTCCACAGTCGAACAGGCATCATATAAACCAGCTGTTGATATTATTTCTAGATGGAAATTCTTCAAGCAAAACTCCGTTCAAAGAATCTATTTAAAACTATTTGTATGTGCACTGGAGCAAGGCATGTTCTAAGCATAAAAAAGTAATAATGGCAACATAAAATGTAAATTATATAAACTAACAGGGATTAAAATTCTGTCTGCAAGCTTCTTTCGCATTATGCATGTCATAGTCCTATTTCACAGGTATGCTAAGCAGCTAAAAGTGGGACTGATTTTTCCAAAGCTTTTTTTAGCAATTCCCTGTGCTCTAGTCTACGGTAAATCTTTCCTTTTATATTTATGTACTCTTAAACAACCTTATTCAAATAGAATCAAAACAAAACAAATAAAAACAATTGGCACACTAACGCAGATGCAAAACACAAGAATGTTTGCAACAATTGATTTGAACCACACAGAAACTGTCCACAACTCATGATAACTAGGCCACAGGGAATTGTCAAAATACGTTCTTGCACATTTGTGACATGACAATGCATTACTGCGATAACAGTGAATAGTGATTTTTCCGCAAAAACTTATTAAGTCAAATTGTCTTGACACACACATTTATTTTAGAGATGGCACTAAAAACCGACCCAACCTATTTCCGATAAAGGTGTTTTAAGGCTAATATATTGTAAATAAAACGTTCTAAACTGATAATAAGCGAAAAATTGAACTCTGGATAATTTTGTCTTGAAAAAGCTTGATGGCGTTCTTCACGCCAATAGAAATCACAAATAAAGTGAATATTGGGTGCGGTTGTGCGAAAGCTATTTAACATTTTGTTTCTACATAAAAGTACAATTTCTTTAGAATCTACGCAGTTTTTCCTATAATTTTTCGGCCTAAAATTGTTTGTCACGTTTCTATTAAAATAAAAAAAATATGGAGATAAAATGCTTGCAAAATATGCTGCAGGTATCAAAGCTTTGATTACTGTAAATTTTAAGCAATGCTAAACTGGCAAAAATAAGGTGTTATTATAATAATAGTTTGCAGAAATTTCCAAAAGATGTTTTAATTTTCTTTCTGATAACCCCGCGTTTTTGCAACGGTCACGTGAAGGAACCAGTGCGTAGCGCGTCACGTGACCGCGTTGGAAAGCCGAGTTGGACGTTGCAGTTTCGTTTCTTTCGTTTTTTTCGTTGTGTTGTTTTCTGTTTGTGGTTTTTATCTTAACATAGTGTTTATTGATTAGGTGGAATCTCGAATTTTAGCTTTACCACTGTTTAAAGGTATGTCGCACCGAGATACTAAGGTTTACGTGGGCAACCTTTCGTCAAGCACAACCCGAGGTGACCTCGAGTATGAATTCGAACATTATGGCCGGCTTTTGAATGTCTGGGTGGCAAAAAGTCCTCCCGGATTTGCTTACGTTGAATTTGAAGATTACCGAGATGCTGAAGATGCCATAAAGGGTTTGGACGGAAGGTAAATAGTCGTTTTTAATAAATACAGGAGATGAACATGAGCCTATAAATTTATGACAGTTTTGCTGTAGTTGTCTAAATTTCATTTGTCTTCAGAGAATTGCAAGGTCGTCGCATCAGAGTTGAATGGTCACATGGTGGCCCACGAGGCAGGGATTCCCGTGACTCTCGCGACTCTCGTGACTCACGAGACTCACGAGACTCATTTGGAGTTGGTCGGAACTCAAGGAGATCCTTTCATCCCACTGACAGATGTTACAACTGTGGAGAGGCTGGCCACTATGCATATGACTGTGATCTGTACCATAGACGCAACTCAAGAAGGTATTTTGTACAGTGTGTTATTAGTATGAAATATGAATATTATAATTGACATTTTTCTTTTTTAGCATCAAAAAAATCTTGTCCAATGGTGATTTTAGTTTCCAACAACTTTATCATTACATCTTTTTTAAGACCAGTGTATTGACGGCTTTTCATTTCTTCGTGTTATAAATAAAACTTGATTAGTTGGCATATTAAAACATCAAATTTTCTATTTAAATGTGCTAGTAATTTCAAAAAGTACAGAACATGTTTCTAAGCCTGTATAAAAATCGTACCTTTCTTAAGCTGTAAAATATAAGAGCAAACCCTGCTCTTTTTGCATGAACTATTTCGCCATCGCTGGCACTTGTGTGTTAAAACAAGCATAACATATTTGACTGGACTGCCCGATATGTCATTCAGGGCTTAGAGTTATGAGATCTACGAGATTTTGCGAGAATGGAGGGTGAATTGGAGAATTTGAGACATGAGATTCTCTCCGATGCCCGAGTGATACTGAGACCATCAGAACTGCTAACTTCTGTCTTAGACTAAATCGTGACTACTTTTCTAATCATGAAATCATTATTAAGATCATAATTTTTCCAAAAAAACTGTAACATCGTCCAGTATAAATTTGTAAAAAGCTATGAGAAAATAAAAAACCTGCTAAAAAATTTGTAAAAAGTATGAAAAATGAAAAACCTGCTAAAAAATTTGTAAAATTTATAAAAAAAGAAATACCTGCTATATACTGTCACCTGGGACCCTACCAACTATAAAAGCGTGCCATACTGGTCTTTTAGACTATGTAGTATTTTGTGTAAGTTTGGAAAGAAGCTGTCACAAATCTACTTCAATATGAAAAATGGTGAAGCTTTGTTTGGATTGCATGTGTCTTGGTACATGGGTAATGTATACCAAACAGCAATGAAAACTGGTGATTTCATTTTTAGCAGTCGGAGAAGAAGGTCATACTCCAGGTCTCGCTCTCGATCCCGCACTCCACGTAGACGAAGAAGATCTAGAAGCTACTCAAGGTCCAGAAGTCGAAGCCCAAGACGTAAAAGTGTATCCCGAAGCCACTCACGATCTCGGTAATTTCTTTTTTCTTCAACATTGAAGTTCTTGCAGGTTGTGAATTCAGGGACACGTTTTTAGCAGCAGTCATGTTTAAAACTGCATGTTATCACATGGCAAGCAGTTTTGAAGGACTTAAATAGACTTAACAAGTACTACTACCATGTTATGTTATGACCAACATTTTTCTTTTTTTACCATGTAACCATGAAAAACTTTTACAGTTCTAGATCTCGTTCCCGTGGAAGACGCTCTCGTTCAGACTCTCGTGGTCGCAGATCTGGCAGCGAAACTGGCAAAAAGAGGAAATCTCGTGATCCATCAGAGGAAAACGTTCGCAATGGTGACCACAGCCCTTCAAGATCCAGGTCCAGGTCTCGTTCCTAAATACCTTTGACGATGATATAAAGCTGGGCCGTTAAATCTGTCACAAAGTTTAGTAAACTTTGCTTGTAAAAAAGGACAAAACACCAACAAGGCTTTTTATTCTGTATCCTGAAGTATATTGTTTTTAAATTTTGGCAAAACTGTTGTTATAAAGGCTGTTCTTGATTGATGCCCTTTTCGTTACTGGTCTTGTACAGTGTACATAACCACCTGCCAATGCTTTGTTGGTTTTGTGATATAATTTTCAATAAAAGTGTCACTTAATTTGGCCTGAGTCATAGTCACTTACCTACAGCCCAGCAAAATTCTGCTGTGTCATTTGTGTCACAACACAATTTTGTTGTGTCATAGGTGCCGGTAGCAAAGTTTAGTTTGATTATGATGACGTTTTATGACATCCGGTTAGTATTCGACAAACAGTGTAGCTTACATCCAAAAAGAGGTTGGGATATATCAAGTTTGACTGAAAAAATGTAGATAAAAGCTGTTCGCCACCAGGATGGTTAAAGTTGATTGCTTTACTGAGGTTGGGGATGTTGCATGAAAATAAATAACTATCAACATATTGAATCTATGCAACTTTGGGCATAACATTTTTCACGTGAATAGCGTAATCTCGGTGAAGCAAGCAGACCGTTGCAAAGCAAAGAGACAAGTAAACCTAAACGGCAAAATCACACGATCTATCAAGGGAAAACGTCTGCAATAGTGACCGTAGTCCTTCAGGATCTCAATCTCGTTCATATCTATATTTGACCATGAGATGAAGCAAGGTGTAGTTAAGTCTGTCACTAAGTTCAGTAAAATTTACTTGGAAAAGGGGACCACATACAATCAAGGCCGTTTACTCTGTATCCTGAAGTGTATTGTTTCTACATTCTGGCAAAAACTCGTTATAAAAGCCGTTTTTGATTGATACTTTTTTGTTACTGGTCTTGTACAGTGCAACCATCTGCCAATGCTTTGTTGATTTTGTGATTAAGTTGCACTTGACTTTGGCCTGTAGTTGTTTAACTAAAGTCTAACGAAATTCTGTTGTGTCATCTGTGCCGGTACGAAAGTTCACTTTAATTAGGACGTTATCAGGTTTGCATTCGACAGATAGTCTACCTTAACGAAATTCTGTTGTGTCATCGGTGCCAGTACAAAAGTTCACTTTTATTAGGACGTTATCAGGTTTTCACGAGACAGTGGGCTAACTTACACGTGTTATCGGTGCCGGTATCAAAGTTTACTTTCATTTTTATGACTTTATTAGCAAGAAAATTTTGCTGTGTCATTGGTGCCGATATAAACGTTCACTTTCTTTCTGATGGCATTATTAGGTTTGCTCTTACAGCCATTATGAAGAAAGTTGAGTTGAGTTTATTTCGCTTGGTGAAAGAACACATAGCGACACAATTGCACTAAAAACATTCACCAAGCCGGAAATAGTTGCGCAACGTTAAGACGTTATGGGGCACAAAAAAGTGGAGGGCACAATTGGTGGATCATGATTAAACGCGCTGCAGCTACACCGTATTTGATTGTTTTAGTCTGCCTTTATTGAGATTGACAATGTACGATGACGATAAACAAGTATCAACTAGCAACTGTATTAATCAGTTTAGTATTAAAAGTAAAGCAAGCGAACTAGCCTAAGCCTAAATGATAAACTGGCCTAAACGGCAAAATCCGCCCCAATACAAATGTACAACAATATGGTACAGTTTTAGACATATTCTTGTTTTTTTAAGCAGTAGGCTACAGAGTTAAAAAAACAGCTGTGAAAACCTCACATTAAACGTACGAAGACAAAACATTGAAAAAAACGAATGGACAACAGTAGAAAGGCCCGGGCCGCTTAAAACGGCCTTCGCTTTAGCAAGGTTGATAAGTAACTACGGTACTTTAATACTGTGTGCTAAAGGAGGCTATCTGTATCTGCACAACTCTCGCGCGTTGTCGTAGCCCGATCAGTTTATAAAACGGAAACCAAAGATTGGTCTTCCGCAGAGCTAAATGCAACGATCGCCTTTTATCCAGTTGCGGTTTAGGGAGTTTTCGCAAAATGTTTACATGTGCACAATTTACTGTTAAAAAGTTTACAGCTGGAATGCTGCAATAACTTAGTTGATTTTGTTTTAGTTTTACACAATTAGCATAACGTGTTGCATTGAATTATGGACGGAAAGGCTTTACGATGGGGCATTTGCTCAGCTGGTAAAATTTCCTTTGATTTTGTTGTTGCATTGCAATCACTGCCGGCAAGTGAACACCAGGTAAAGTTAATTTTTATTGCATACAATGTATGTTATTATGTTTTCTAATGCTTTAGGGGTGTTTTTTTAAGTCCTGGTGAATTATGCCTTTTTGTTAATAAATTTCTGTGGTTAGCTTAATCATTTGTATTTGGGGTTGTAGGTTCTAATCCCATCTCAGTCACTTGTTTCTCCGAGCCCAGTCTGTAGATTGGCAGTTCCCGATGACATCTCATCCATGCAGGACCACTCCAATGCATGCATGCAAGATGCCTAAGTCTGCGTACAAGGCCATTACTTTTTGCATGTAAAATTACTTTGGTTTTAGTCTTTTTTGTTTGGCAGCTGCCATACTCCGCAGATTAGCCCCGAGCCCTGAGCAAAAACATTGTTCCACAACCAAAGTAACCTAGTGGTCTAAACAAATTAAAAGTCATTACCTCTAATAAGTTTTTGTTGTGAGAATATCTCATGCAGACATTTTTCTATCTACCAGTATTGAAATAAATAATTCAAAGTGTTTTATTTCTTGTCAGGTTGAAGCAGTGGCAGCACAAAGGCTTGAAAGTGCCCAGTCATTTGCAAAAGATCACAACATACCAAGAGCATATGGAAGTTATAAGGAACTTTCTAAAGATGCTAATATAGGTTGGATATTATCACTAGATTAATCTCATTTTTTTGCTTCAATTGCTCAAAGCATGTGATCTGTTTTGTTTTCACTTTTTAAGAAAACTTTTTAAGATTTTTTTAGATGTAATGTACATTGGTGTGATCAACTCTATGCACTATGAGGCAGCCAAGATGATGTTAGAGGCTGGAAAACATGTTTTGTGTGAAAAACCATTGTGTTTAAATGTTGGTGAAACCAAAAGTCTTCTGGACATTGCAAAATCAAAAAAACTATTTCTCATGGAGGTAGGCTATATTTATTTCTGGATGTGTGTGAAAATATATGAAAAATTTTTGCAATGATTGTGCAGAAACATATACTCACCAATTCTTTCACTTTGTTTTTGTAAAAATGTTATTGCAATAAATCAGTGGAGCTTTTATGGTAGTACACCTAAAACGATTTTAGAATAGTTCTACAATAGTATACATTGTGAATTGCCCATTTATAATGATAACTTCTTTTAACAATTTATTTAACAATGGGGACTTTTTACCAAACCCAGGCGATATGGAGTCGAGCATTTCCTGTTTACAAGAAGGTAAAGGAAACAATCGACAGTGGCATAATTGGGGAAGTTCGCCATGTACGAGCCAGTTTCACCGCCTACCTTGGAGACAAGATGGCAGAAAGATGTAGTAAAAAAGAGATAGCAGGGGGAGCCATACTTGATATAGGTAAGTTGCAAAAAATATGACTGTAATCCTTGTACAAGAGTGACCATAAATGAGTAAATAAAAGTAAAGGAATTGTTGACCTGTGTTGATTTATTTTCCAGTCAATATTTTTAACCAAATTGCTATAATTGGTTGTGTCAATAGGTCAATATATATTTTTTGAAATATATACTTTTTTTATATTTTGTAGTTTTGATCAAACATATTTTTCTTTTGAGGTATTTACCCAATTCAATTTGCTCAGCTTGTTTTTGGTGAGAAACCCATCAGCCAAATGAGTTCTGGGTATCTTATTGAGGTAAATATAAACTAAACATTGTAATTTATAGGCATAAGCTGCAACAACATCGAAATGCATAACACCAAAGATAGCAAAGTTCCCACCACCAAAGTTTAAAACAGCTTGTGGTATAAAGATTATTGGCGCTTTTTTAGTAAAAATGTCCTTTTTCAGAATAATGTCATTAATTAAGGAATTAAATCAACATTAATTTAAGGAATTAAAAATGTTTATTTAAATGTTGTTGCAATACCTGTGTGTGACATAGTTTAATCCCTAAGCCAGTGGTTCCCAACCGGGGTGCCGCGGCACCCTGGGGTGCCAATTGAAGTGGTCAAGGGTGCCGCGATATATTGCAATATTGCAGTCCATTATTTATTTTTAACCCGTTAAGTGCAGAATTTATTTATTTCTAACCGAGTTTCAGTGCGTATCAAGTTTCGCGTCTCGCAGTTATTCCCGGCTCCTTATTTCATACAGTTATTTGAAATACAGAAACCTCAAAAAATTGATCCTGTTTTGCCAGGGTGCCGCAAACTATTTATCTCTTTGATAGGGTGCCGCAAGGTCAAAAAGGTAGGGAACCACTGCCCTAAGCTACTACAGTTCACAAGCATTTTTAAGTATTACTAGTTGCAAACAGTCATTTGCAAACATGTAAAGCCACTTTAAAAAATATTGCAGCCATGATATATCCCCATGAGGGTTTATTTGTGACATAAAGCACACTATTGGGCATAACTTTTTAGCAAGTATTGCACATTCTTTCTTTTGTATTTATTTATTGCTGGTTTATAGACTGGAGTGGATGGGGAAACACACATTACTTTGGGATATAGTGGCAATCGCAGAGCAATACTAAATGCATCCTATTTTATTAATGGACCAAGCGAAGGAATTGTTTGTGGAACAAAAGGATACATTAGAGTATGTTTGCATTTTTTTGTTTTTAAAGATTTGTAAAATGTGTGATTGCACCAGGGTACAGTTATTGCAGGTTAAATACCTTACAATTTTTTAAGAAAAATTCTCATAACTGAACTAACAATGAACACTTATGTGTGAAACATTGCCTTCTGTTCCTAAAAAAAACAGCAACTATTCCAGACTTAAATTTTTTTCTTTAGGTTCTTCCGCCGTTGTGGTGTCCAGAAAAAATGGTGTTACATGTTGATGGAAAAGAAGAACAAGAGTTCTACTACAAGTTACCACCATCCAAAAGGAATGATCAAAAGTATGCCAATGCTTCTGGAATGCAGTATGAAGCAACGGAAGTTAGGAACTGCCTCATGAAAGGTAAAAAAACCTATTGGCAAATTTGTTCCAAGTGAAGTAAAAACAACTCTTTGATTCGTATATTTTTACTACAAATAGTAAAAAACAAAAAAAAGTTGAACAATTTACTGCAAATAAAGATCTTATGTTCAAGTTAATGTTTGATCTTCTAAAATATGTGACAAAATATTAGAAATAAAAACGGAAAAACAGAGTTTATTAATGTGTGCGAAGACAATAAAGTTGTGTTAATGTTTCTAACTGTCTATATGTACAGAGTAACAAATGCAAGTTTCTATTTCTACACAAAAGACTTAAACTTGTGTTTTTTCTGTGTGTTAAAAGTTGATACACAATCAGAAAATTAATTGAAAATTACTTCAGATTTTCTAGTTCTTCTGTTTTTTGCATGCTAAATAAAAATGTGCTATCAACACATATGAGCTTTGATTAAAGTGGATTACTTTGCACATAACAGGGTTACAGGAGTAAATTTGTAAGTTTTGCGATTTTTATTCCCACAGGTTTAACCGAATCGCCACTGATTACTGCTAAAATGACTTTGGAATTAGCAGAAATTATGCAGACTGCCAGACAGCAAATGGGTTACACTCTTCCACAAGATGAAAAGTGGAACAATTCAAAATAAAAAAAATTATGCTCTAACACGTTTGCAATTAAATCAAGTTTAAAGTGATTGAAGTTGTAGCATATCATATGTAATATTAATGTGTCATAAATAATTTGACTTTTTTTGCCAAAGCCCAAAGTGTTATTTGTTTCAAGTTTGACCAGGTTACTAAGCCATTTGTTTCAAAATGCTTTCGTCTTGTCTTGTTTCAAAGTTGCACTAATGCTTTTTTTTGTAATTATTAGTTTCAATCAATTTAGCAAGAATAAAAATTCCATCGTAACTCTTGTCTTTGACAGTTATAGCTGTATCCAACCATTAAATGCGTTCAATTTTGTGCGATTATCGTTGCCTAATTAATCCGAATAAATGTGTTCCTTAGAAAGTGTATTGTTGTTTGAAGTCACTGTCAGATACAGAATCAAGTCCTTTCACAAAATTACTAAAATGATGAAAATATTTCCTTAATACAAGACCAGTTATAAAACCTAACATGTAAAACTAGAAAAGTTCTGACAACAAAGAAGGCTACTGGCAGGATGCAATTTTATGAGGATGTTTTAGGAGCAAATTAAAATCAAGATTCTTGGTGTCAACAGTTATTGTATGCCACTCAATTCGTTTCCACAAATTTCAGGCATGTGCCTTCAAGAGCAAGCCTACAATGGGTTGATTGTTGCCAAAACCTTCACTGAAAACGACCTGAACGAGTAGCACTGTACGTAAGTTACAACTTAGCAATTAGCAGCGCACAGAATACACAAATATTGGCAAGGTGCAATGTGTAACCTTTTTTATTACCACGCGGTTATATTGCGCTTAGGAATGCACTAAAATTTCTTGCTGCACAAAGTATAATTCCGACGTGGCTTTTAGTTAAAGAACGATTCAATTGTTTTAAATCAAACACTGTAGATTAGATTCATAATACGGTATAGAAACCGCTGTGCATTTAATGATGATGATGAACCACCAATCCCAACACTGGATGCATTTCTATTTTAAGACATTCTAAAATGGTGGAGTGGGTATTGTGTTTCTTTATGTGCATATAAACACATACTGATCTGCAAATGAAAGAACGCCTTTTTTTCTTTTTTACCGTATCTCTTTCAGTTTCAAAGAAATTGCAATTATTGGCTGCATGCTTTCACTCAGGTGCCCTTTTTTCCAGTTGCAGTTTGGGGAGTTTCCTTACAATGTTTACACATGCAACAATTTACCATGAGTTAGCAGTTACAACTTCGAAAGAATGATGCAGTAACTGATTTGGCATTTTTATTCCTGTATTACAGAATTACCATAACGTGTTGCTTTGAACTATGGACGGAAAGGCTTTACGATGGGGCATTTGTTCAGCTGGTAAAATTTCCTTTGATTTTGTTGTTGCATTGCAATCACTGCCCGAAAATGAACACCAGGTAAAGTTAATTTTTATTTAATATAATATATATGCTGTTATTTTTTGTAATGCTTTAAGGTTATTGTGTCAATTGCAGAAAAATTATGCCCAAAAATTGTTACTAATATGAATATTAAGTTAGATTAACTGCTTTTGTACTTGGGTTGTGGGTTCTAATCCCATCTCAGTCACTTGTTTTCCCTGGCTAATTCTTTAGAATATGGCAGTTCCCAGTCAAATTTCAGATGTACAGGACCTATGTGTCCAGCAAGACCATTTGGATCTGATACAATGCGAGTAATAAGGAAGACCAGACAGTACTTTGTGCTAAATATGAAAATCAACATGCAATTTGCTGACCCAAGAACACTACTTCACAACCAAAGGAACCTAGTGGGCTGAACAAATTGAAAATCCTTGACTCGAATAAATAAACTTATGGGTTAGAAACTGTGCAGGAATCATAAGGACAAACTTGTCATAAGCATACCACCTGCAGACATTTTTCTATCAGCAATATTAAAATAAACAAAACAATCAAAGTGTTGCTGTTAATCTTAGGTTGAAGCAGTGGCAGCACAAAGGCTTGAAAGTGCCCAGTCATTTGCAAAAAATCACAACATACCAAAAGCATATGGAAGTTATGAGGAACTTTCTAAAGATGCTGATATAGGTTGGATATTATTACTATCTTCTTATGTTTTTGCTTTCATTACATGATGATCTGTTTTATTTTGTTAAAAAAAACTCTCTTTTTTTCAGATCTAGTGTACATTGGTGTGATCAACACTCTCCATTATGATGCAGCCAAGATGATGTTAGAGGCTGGAAAAAATGTCTTGTGTGAAAAACCTTTGTGTTTAAATGTTGCTGAAACCAAGAATCTTCAAGACATTGCAAAATCTAAAAAACTTTTTCTCATGGAGGTATCAAGAGTCCTAAGCTTTATTTCTGGATGTTTGTGAATATTTTTCAGTGATTTTTGCAATGATTGTGTAGAAGCACATGTTTACCAATTCTTTTTAGCTTGTTTGCTACGAATTTTAATTGCAAAATATAAAATGCTGGTAATAAGAAAACATTGAAGTAATAAATTCATTCATATTCATTATTTTACACTGCTGAAACAGGATTTGGTTATCTGGATTCGATTAAACTAAACTATTTTAAAATAGTTCTACAATAGTAAACATTGTAAATTTCCTATCTCTGTTGGGTTTTCAAATAATGTCACACTTTATTCAATAAAGAAAACTTTTTAACAAACCAGGCGATATGGAGTCGAGCATTTCCAATTTACAAAAAGTTAAAGGAAACAATCGACAGCGGCATAATTGGGGAAGTTCGTCATGTACGAGCTAGTTTTACAAACTATGCAGGGGAAAAGTTGGCAGAAAGATGTCGTAAAAAAGAGATGGCAGGGGGCGCCATACTTGATATTGGTAAGTTGCACAAAAATTCATGAAAATTGTGATCCTTGTACAAGAGTGACCTTTCAATAACAACGACACGCAACAAAGTAAATTCAATTTCTGCTGCCGAAGTTTTAAACTGTTTTCCGTAAAGATTTGTTTTGCAGTCTATACTGTTTAACCAAAATACTTATATTGGTTGTGCAAAGAGGCAAATTTAAATTTGTTAAGTACTTGCTCACTTTCTTTCACTTGCTCAGCCACATACTTTATTCCCAATGCCCCTTTATTAAATGTTATCCTCCCCAGGGAGGTACATACATTCCTATTCCCAGCTTGACAAGATGTAATTATCATGATAACATATTGCAGTGAAACAGCAGCTATACCATGCATGATTTTCTTTTGCCTTATTTTACCACAGATACAACCTTTTTTTTAATATGTTTTTGTATTTAGGTGTTTACACGATTCAATTTGCTCAGCTTGTTTTTGGTGAGAAACCCATCAGCCAAATTAGTTCTGGGTACCTTCTTGAGGTAAATACAAACTTAATGTGGTATTTTATAACAGTGTTTCATACTGGTTATACCGTAACGAAAAAAAAATAGATTTTGGCTTTAAAAATATATATACTGAACAAAAATACCCCCAAAAAATATATCAAAAATCGAATTAAACACCATTATTGTTTATTCCATTTTTTGTTATGTATATTTAACATCTAATAAAACTTTGCCCCATTGCACCATACCAAAAAATTAACGCTAAAATATGTACTAAACTTTAAAAATTTAATGCCAAAAAAACGTACCAAATGCTATATGATGTATTAAAGTGATTGTGGGTTGCAACTTTCTATGTTCACTTGAGTTGTGAAGACCCCAAAAAATGTTTTGTTAGGATAGAAATACCGCAAAAAAATACCGTTATAAATTTATTTCGGTCATCCTGGAAAGAAATAAAAATATCAGTACCAGAACGAAATAACGAATAAAACAAAAATTTGCACAACAAATAAATAAATTTCATTCAGTTCTGGTATTAAACACTGATTTATAGCATCAAGCTAAAACATCATCAAAATACTCAATCCAAACAAAATAATGTGACGATTTTTTGCTTATGTCTCAACAGCTTGTGAAAACACTTTTTTCCAGGTCCTTTTATAAAGTATTGAAATTAAATTTATGCAAAGGAATAAAAAAGATTCTGACATAGTTATAGCCTTAGGCTACTATATTGCACAAATCTTTTACATACTGGTTGCCAAAAACATTTAAACCAATGCCAAGTCATTTGTTAACTTATAAAGTCACTAGAACAGTGGTTTCCAACTTGGAACCAATTGCTCCCAAGGGACAAGTTTTTAAACTTGAGAAGAAATGAATTTTTACATGTGGTTTGTAAATAGACACTTAAGATCTGGGAATATGACCTGTGAAGTTGGTAAAAGACCCAATTCATATTGACCTTTGTGTGGTTTGGATTTATCATGTAGTACAGTGGTCTTCAACCTTTTTTAAAGGCGACCCCAATTTAAAAGAAAATTAAATCAGCATTTACATGCGACCCCATTTTTCTCCGATAGTGAAATTTTTTTTCAAGGAATGCCGAAACAGAAACTATTTTCATGTAAATATGCCGGTTTAATTTTTAAGTAGACTTTAAATATTAGCATCCAGTGTGCAGTATTACGCTCAAATGATAGAACCCACAAATTTGATTTGGCCAACCTAATTTGCGTTACAGCTCACCAGTTGGCAGAAATCAGTAAATTCCCTGAATCCGCTGTATTGTTTTGGACACAATATGCCCTTCATGGGACTTTATCGCGTAACAATGGGTTGGACTACTTGGGTTTATATAGATTATTGCATCACATTGATTAGATTGTGACACGAGGTACGAATCTGTAAACTGGGGACCGTTTCGGTCCCCCAAAACACCTTAAAAAAACACTGTTTATACCGCCCCCAGAAAAAGTTGCGGCGACCCTATTTGGGGTCGCGACCCACAGGTTGAAGACCACTGATGAAGAAGTATATTAGGAAGGGATGATCAACCAATCGCTGTAAAATGCAACATATTAAACATGAAACCAATCATACAAAAAAGAAAGTAGGCCCAATTCTTTAGGGAACATTTTTTATTCTTGTTTATAGACTGGAGTGGATGGGGAAACGCACATTATTTTGGAATACAGTGGCAATCGCAGAGCTATACTAAATGCATCCTTTTTCATTAAAGGACCAAGAGAAGCAATTGTTTGTGGATCAAAAGGATACATAAGAGTATGTTTGTACTTCGATATTTTTTACAGGCTTGGAAAATGTCTGATCACACCAGTGAACAGCTTTTGCAGGTTTAATGCTGTGCAATAGCTTATAAAACTGTTTTCCCTTAAAACTGAAACAATGACTAACTCTTTTACTAGAAACATAACTTACGTTCTTCAAAAAAACGGTAACTTTTCGAGACTTTTTTTGTCTTTAGATTGTTCAGCCTTTTTGGTGTCCAGAAAAAATGGTGTTGCATGTTGATGGACAAAAAGAACAAGAGTTCTACTACAAATTACCACCATCTAAAAGGAGTGATCTACATTTTACCAATGCTTCTGGAATGCAGTATGAAGCAATGGAAGTTAGAAGATGCCTTACGAAGGGTGAGAAACATTTTTGGCACATTTGATCCAAATGCAGTAAAAACAACCCTTGCTTTGTATGTATATAATTTATATAATTTTATGTATAATTTATGCCGCCAAGTTGGCAGAGTGGTTAGCGCAACGGCCTTGTGATCACAAGGTCATTGGTTCTAATCCTATCTTGGTCGCTTGTGTTTCCCTGAGCAAGAAACTTAAGCGACATTGCTCCAACCCAGTGGTCCTCGATAGGTTGAACTAAATTGAAGTCACCAACTGCCTAAGTCGAAAAAACCAAATAAAAAATGATCAACGGACTTGCAATAAAACAGGCAGCTCGACGGCGAACTTATTGTGAGCATAACGCATTCAGGCATTGCCCGCCCACCGAGGATAAAAATGAAACAAACAAACATTACTAACAAACACCTTATGTTCAGGTTTAAGTTTTTAAATGGATTAAATGGCAAAATTGTTAACTGTAAAATAAAGTTTGTTCATCTGTATAAAGACAAAAAAAGTTATGTTAATGTTTGCAAATGCCCAATTCTATACAGTAACAAATGCAAACTTTTCTAATTCACACAATTCTTGATCTGGAAATGTCAATGTTTGTTGCAAGTTGGTGATAGATACACATACAGAAAACTGATTGGAGATTGTTACAGTTATTCACAAATTCTGTTTATTGTATACTAAATATAAAATGTGCTATCACACATGGTACTTTGATAATTTTTTACATTGGCAATGAATCAGGTTTGACCGAATCGCCACTGATTACTGCTGAAATGACTTTGCAAATAGCAGAAATTATGCAGACTGCAAGAGAGCAAATGGGCTACACCCTTCCTCAAGATGAAAAGTGGAGCAGCTCAAAATAAAAAAATTATGCTCTTAACGTGTTTGCAATTAAATCACAAAATAATTTTGCTTGCCAATCAAGTTTAAAGCAGTTTTTACACCAATTTTCAAGTGGTTTGACACAAGTGATTGAAGTTATAGCATACCCCATTCAATATTAATGTGTCATAAATAATTTGACGTTTTTGTGCCAAAGTGTCTAGGAGAAAGTGTTGTATACTTTAAGTTTAAGCAGGTTGCTGAGTAATTTGTTTTATAATGCTTCCATTATGTTCTGTTCCAAAGTTGCACCAATGTCAAGGTGATGTGCATTTTTTTGTAACTAATTATTTCAATCACTGCAGCAAGAATGTAGCTGCAAATTCCAGCCTCTTGTCTTTGACAGCTATCCAATGATTAAATGCGTTCAATTTTGTGCAATTAATATTACTTCCTAAGCTTTATTCGAATATATGCGATTTTAAAAAGTGTCGTTTTGTTGTATGAAACCACCGTAACGTAATTTTTGTAACGATTTAAAAACACAATGTAGTCCCTTCACGAATTTATTGATCGATGTATTATTGTCCTTGAACATGACAGGTTCCAAAACCTATGTAAAACTATGAATAACCTGATAATAAGTAAGTTACGCGCAGGATGCGATTCTATGGGGATGTTTTGTAGGAAATTAAAATCAAGCTTTTTAGTGCCAAAAGTTGCTGCAAGCCAAGCAATTAATTACCACGATTTTAGGCATGTGCTTAACAGAAATCTGCAATGGGTTAATTGTTGCCAAAAACAATTTTCGTTCAATGAAAACGACTTGAACGATGTGTGTAAGATACGACTTAGCAATTAGCAGGGCCAAGAATGTCCAACTACACAAGTATTGGCAAGGTGCAATATGTGACCCTTTTTGCTACCATTCGGTCGATACTTAAATAAACGTTTACCTCAAGGAATGCATTGAATATTATTGTTGTGTAAGTCCAACCTGGCTTTTAGTAAAATACGGGTTTTAGCTGTTTTTAATCAAACACTGTAGATCCATAATCCACTAGTAGATACAGTATATTTAGTCATGGTCCACAAACTGCGCCAGTCATTTATTTACCTTCGATTTTGGTGTTGATAATAATTGTCCAGTGCAAATTTTTTGGTGTGTGTTCTTTCACCGTGCAAAATTCACTCAAGTAACGGTACATAATCAAACGATGATCCGGCAGCGCCTGGCTATTGCTGGCCCACAAGAAGGCCGTTAAGTACTTGTTTTTGTTAACAGAAGTACCGGTGTTCAACCAAAAACCGCAGTTTAGTTGGGACGCTCGAGAATGTTTACTCGACGGGCTATTTGTGCACAATTTGATCGAAACTAATCGATTTATTGATCTCAGTTGATGCCCTAATTTTAGCAGAACCAAATTAGTAAACTTGTGGTATTGGAAAAACTCCTTTAAAATGCCACTCCATGACATTTGCTACAGTAAGTTTCAAAAATAATAAATATAGTAATTTTTGAAACACTCAAGGTCTATTGCTCTGCCCCTATTTTTACGTTTGAAAATAATAGTTCATTTATCGACCTTTTTCGTTTTCGTGGACAGCATTAATAGCGGTAAGTTATTCGGATACATAAGATAGTATTAATGCCATCTTACAAATTTCGTGTCACCTTAACATTAAAAAGCGTTAATAACCAAGCTTTACTTCAACAAACGGACAAGATAGTACAATGAAAAAGTTAGCCGTTGTCCTGCATAGACCAGTTGCCATGTTTTCTACAAATAAATTATGACATGTAAAGCACTACAGCTGCCAAAACATGTCTGGACTTTGCTGACAAGTCATGACAGAACTTAGATCAGAGATTTGCATTCAAATGTGGCCACTAATAACTGTAGGATTGCTTAGATAGGCAAGCAACTTTTCCCAACATTGTTTTTAATGCCTTGTAGTTTTTTACACAAAATTTGGTATTCCTTTGCAATATCGCTCTTTTCTGGTGCTTTTTACAAGACAACTTTGCAAGTGTATAAATGTGCTGCATTTATGTCACTAAATAAAAAAAAACAGTACCAGTACGATTAAGTACATGCAACGCAAAAGCACATACACAGATTGAGACAAATCTGGCTGCGCTAGCCTATACTGCAATGCCGTGTCACCAATAATTGGACATCATAGGTCAAAACGGTATGTAGTGTTTGCAGATTACGGAGTTTGACAGGAAACATTTTCCAGCAATGCAACACTTGCCAAAAAAAAATAGCAATTGAACAAAATCAGCACATTACTGATAAAACACTAAAAGTTATCAACACTGGCCATGAAAAATGTCATGAAGAGTTTAAAGGGATCACAGCTATGGTATTGGAACTACATAAAACATAACTTCATTGCATGAAACACACTAAAAGCAGCTTTAAAGGAAATGCTAACAAATGCTAAGCAGCTAACACAGTTTGCTTTACACAGTATTATGGCCCCTGCATGATATAAGCATTACAGCTTTTTCAAAGCAGGAGAAACATGGCAAATTGGCACTGGTAATTACTAAATTGACTTTGTGAAGAAGTAACTATATAAAATATAACAGGTGCTTAATGTACTTAAATTGTAAGTAATGTGGCCTGGGTAGTTCCAATGCCACAGTCAAGACAGTAGTGTTATATCATTGTTTGCTTTAAATCATTTACAACACCTGTGTAAAGTGCGACAACAGTTACTGATTAAATTCAAGACGCAACTTAACAATCCCAGGCAACCTATAAATTGTACTCATCTGCATATAATATAACAAATTAAAGTACAGTAACAAGGGTAAAAACTAAAAAGGTTTTAATGTCATTGCTGACAGTAGGTAATTCTTGACATGTTATCAAACTTAAAAAAGTGTTTGCCAGTTAAACAAGGTAACATTTATAAATATTAACAAATGTGACTTTTGGTATTATTAAAACAATGTGTTATTACCTGGCTTGAGTCTAGTTTTCTAGACACTGCATAGCACACAAAAATCAATAAATGCCAATTAGGCCACACAGCTGGATGAAGGCCAGTTAAATACTAGGCTTTTGAATATGTTTTGTTATAAGAAAAACTAGATCCGTCTAATGGAATGCAGGAATGATTGTGATTAGGAATGCGAATGTCCAAATGTGCCGAAAGGGCATACTGCCGACAACTAATATTCTACTGAACATTTTCCCATTTAAATACAAACCCAGTACAAAAAATGAATGTCTTAGCCTTGAGCCACACAATATTATATGATGGAAAAAACCTAATAAACTTTAGGTTATATATATTTAAATAAACGAGTATTGACAGACAAAAGATGCACATTACAACAAGGTGCATAATTAAAAACCACAAACAATGGTCAGAAAGCACAAATGTGCAAAAGTTTAAGAAACAATGCTTGTCCAAACTTGGTCATGAAGAAGTTAGGTCATCACAGTGCAGTGGAACATTTATTGAAAGGTTCATTCTATTCGGAATTTGTGCAGAAAAATTGATTGCAAGTACAGATGTTGTCAGCCCTTAGCTTTATTGTTTTGTGATGTGGATGGATCATTACTAGTTGAATCTAAAGAAAAAAGTTAAACTCATTGCAAATACAAAAACCCCGAAAATAAAACTACATGACCTACCATCCTTTGTTGACATTTTTTGCAGTTTTTCGGAAAGCAATTTGGTTGATAATGCATCCTCTAATACAATTTCTGATACTGCATGCCTTCTACCACTTCTGCTGCTTTTTGTGAAGTCTTTTAAAAGGTCTATCAACCAAATAATAATCAATCAAACATTGAAATTTACCACTTGGCAGATACATATAGATTACTGACATAATAAGGTCTAAGAAAAGTTTTTGGTGAGTGATAGTGAAGCATAATTTTTACATTTTTGGTGCATTTTATAACATAGGGATGTGCATTTTTAAGGTTAATAATGGTGTTCGAAATGTGGTATGGTTAAAAGCCTTTGGCATATCCATAAACCAAAAAAAACTTTTAGCAATTTGATGAAGTGATACATTTGTATAGCTGGTCCTGATGCGATGCTCGTGTTTTGCATTTCATATCACCAAACTCAGCTATCTAACAATAATTATAATCTAATCCTAAAATTTATTTAAAGATAACCTATACATAAATCATCAATCAGTACTGTATATACATGATTAAACAAAAGTACCAGAAATAGGTCTTTTTTTAAGTGATAACACTAGCATTTTTTTAAGTGATAACATTAGCAATACTTTCGACTGGTTGTAAGACTTGGTGTCAACTTTATGTTCAAACGATTTAGTCATAAATGCCTCAACCCACACTGCTGAAACTACACACTGCATGATCACAAGCAATAAACTAAACAGAAAAACATTACCTGCTTGATCTTGCTCTACTTTTGATGCCATTATGAAGAGTAGATTAGAACTTGTGCAGTAGTAAATTTGCAGTAATTTTAGTCACAAAATTTTGATACATATGGCATTCTACACTTAGCATTACCAGCCTTAATGGAACCATTTACAAAGGTTAGTTTTTTTCTGTTTGTCTAATAATTTAATACACTAAATTACAACTTGTGTGTTATTAAATACTTTACCGAAAATTGGCGCAAGGTGTATATAACACAAAGAAATACCATAGAAAAATAACAGCTACAAAATGATTGGTTTAGTTTTCAAGAAAAGTTTGACATGACCAGTGTTTTCAAATGATACTATTCACTTCCCCACTAAACTGAATATAATCCTTGAAACCTACCAATAAAGCATATAAAATGTTGACAGTTAGGGAATTTAGGGTCAGGGTAAAGGTTAGTAATAACAATAATATTATAATTCAATCTCAGATACCTATTTTGGGGCTAGTATCGTTACATACATTAACATGAAATACAATGCGGTGTTTAGTACCAGACCTAACGCATGTGAGAAAATTCGCCCAAAATGGGGGCCTGGGAATAAAATGTAATATTATTGTTGTTACAAACCCTCAGCCTAACCAAGTGTTTCTCAACCTGTGGTACGCAGACCATCAGTGGTACGCTGGAGCTTTTCAGGTGGTACACAAGTAGCTTTATGCCAGAAATTCAAATCAGGTCATGAAATGCAACTTAAATGACCCATATATCACCCTTGGTTTGGGGTAAAACTCGTGTCTGAGGCATTCTTTTGAAATTGCAATCCTTGCCTGTTTCAGAAATCTACTAGACTAGTCAAGAAAAAGGGGCCTATTTCTTGGTCTACCTATTCAAACAGGGTGTAGGTGGTAGGCATATAAAAAAGTTGTCAGGAGGTATGTAATCAGTATAGGGTTGAGAACCATTGCCCTAAACCTAATAGCCGTAAATGTGTCAACAGTGGGATCCTCAACCTAATTAAGGTACTAAAGAGTTATTTTTGCTAGGAAAAGAAATGGAACCGCAAGTTTTAAACAAGCAAACCACCACTCCTTAAAATATTATTTACTACTTATAAACATGCAGTGTTAACATGCACTTAACAAAGGACTACTGTACGTCCTCTTTGTGGAGGACATAGGTCACAACTCACATGTCCTCTATTTTTACAAAAAAAACAAGTTGTCCTCCGAGGACAATAAAAACTGCTCAAATTTCCTCCTTATTCAATTTTTCAATTTACTTAACTTTGATGTGACAGTTATACCTTTAAAAAACAGCCAAAACTACATCTCCAGCCCATTAGGCTTATTTCTTTAAAAGATATATCTTTGATAGAAATATGGCTGGATTTCACATATCAATTTTGTGAAATTAAAACCTTAGTTTAGCACGATAAACGCTAAACTTCATCTTAACTTTTCTGTATCAATTGAAAGCAAAAAAACATCTAATATCCTTTGTTTCTGTTTTTTGGGGTCCCAAAGGAAGTTTTTTATGTTTTTTTGATAATGCGTCCTCCTTTTTGTACCATCCTGTGGTATTAATTCTTTTTTACAAACGTAACGACCTAATTATTATTATTATTATTTTTTTTTAATTAAAAAGTAATTTCAAACGAACTTTCCTTGCGTAACACCAGAACACTGGTCACTTCGTCTTTTCAAAACCCTCTGCTTTTTTCCTTGCTCAGTCACACGTGACGTTTATATAGTAAAGTCCCAAAACCGAGACGCAATATTATTTCAAAATATTTTGACTTTAATTTCAGCAATAAAGTGCCCTTAATATTATTAGTGAGAGAAAAATATCAAGCATGTAAACTTTTGAAGAAAAATGATACCCCATGTTGAGCGTCAGATAAAAAAATTTCCTTACAACAAAATAGCCAAATATAAAATATGCGCGGTTTTGGCAAAACGAATCCTGGTCATTAAGTGAAATGGCTAAATTTCGACTTAGACGCAGTGTTTTTTGCACGAAACAGCATACGGATGTGGGGCAAGCAAAGTGCAGCATGTGGCAACGACTGGATATCTTTAGATAGGCTACCAGTATCGAATCAAGTCAATGATATGCGACACTATCATACACAATGGTAACATGGATTCGTTAATTCTCAGGTCTGCGGGAATATTCATCTTTAGTGTTACTAAGAGCACAGTGTTTAAGTTTTTTTTAAACACAAACATACAAACTTACTCGATTCAAATCAAAGGGGAATCATTCACGTATTTCATGAAAGGTGGCTTGACCCAAGTAACTTTTGAAACCCAAATAGAGAAATAAGAGCTTTTATTCCTTGGATTGACTAAAAGTTTAGCCTACCCCTAGAACAGAGGTGGCCAACCGGTCAAAGCCTAAGAGCCATATTTTTTATTGTGTTACCACAATGAGCCACATTATACAAATAAGCACATTTGTTAAATGGCTCGTCCCTTCCTCACACACAGAGACCTGTGCTTAGCCAGATCTATTCTAAATGTCGCACACCAACATAATAATGACACAATTTGACTTGTACAGACCACGGGCCAGTCATTTTCAACAATAAATGGTCCGTGCAAACACTGTCTCTCACACAAAACCCTCATTTCAACGAATATATCAAAGAAAAACAGATGAATTAAAATCCCCATTTTTTCTCATTCTATAAATAACGTGCGGTGAGATTCATTTCTGGTGTAATCTTTTTTCTCTGCCAATTTGAAGGCTAACTTGACAAAAATTGTTTATTTAAAAGATTTTCCCTGCTGAAAAAACTTGCGGTATTTTCATCTAACGCGCACGGGCCCCAAACACCTAACGCGCATGTGTCCCAAGTGCAAAGTGGTGAAACTAAATACATTGCGACGTCATTAATGCATTCACCACCAACAATCGCTTAATTCAAACCCAAGACAAACTGCCGATAAAATATAAATCGTCATAACCCGAAAAACAACGGATTGAAGCATTACTAACTCAAATATACACAATGGCCCCAAATTTCGATAACAACTTAAGAGCCGCATAAAACCAGGCGAAGAGCCGCATGCGGCTCGCGAGCCGCGGTTTGGCCACCCCTGCCCTAGAAGGTTTTGACCATTTCATCCTTTAGATTAAATGTTTTCTTTTCCCAACTATATGACTCATTTCCACAGTTAAATTGGACAGACTAACCTATCCTCCTTCAATTATGCTCGTGTGTTAACACTAAGGTCAGAAGTGCATGGCTTCACAGAACCAAATTCGAATCAACAACTGTTCCACAGTCAGCGCAAGCGAAAAAAATAAGCATTAAGTTGTTTGTGTCGAAGTTGTCCTCAACTGCTATGTTTGGCCGTTTCCTTGCAACTTTGCTTTGATTTCAGGCGACGAAATTCCGTATGGCGCAATAGACTTCAATACTCTCTGCAAAAAAGTATTTGAATAACCGAAATTTAATTTTGGTGGTAAAAAAAACTATCAAGAGTTGGTGATAAAAAATATCAAAAGGCTTACCTCTTTGAAAGTGCCCGTGTGCTTTTGGACTTCATAGATCGCGTAAATGGGAACGCACAAAAATGATGACATGCACATTAGCCATCCAACCCCGTTCGCCCAATCTGGGTAAACGTAACCTCCGATTTCAAGGGGCTTGTACATGACAATATAGAATATCAGCACACCCTAAATAAAAAATCAGTAGGCTATTATGTGTTAAAACGACATTTTGATCGCCAAACAAAGGTATTTTTCAAATTTTTCCAGATCAGTTCTGGTGTTCAAAATATGATGAAAGAATTAGGCCTAATTTCATTTCATCCAATTACTGTTTCATATTTTTTAAATAGTTAACGTGTAAACAGCAAATATTTTGCTTTATCGATTCAAATTTGGTCTGTTTCGTGCAAAAACTCATCGACTGTAGCTCATGCGTTAGTAGAAAATCAAAAAAATGGCGGATTATAGTTGCAACTTATATTGACACAATGACATGATTTGGTCACTAATGATTGATGTTCATTTGACTTGGACTTCGGCATAAAGGCTTTTTTTGCAACCTATAGTGTTTTAGATTTTAAGCGTTAAAAAATTCCTTCAAAATCCCCAACACTATAGCCTATGTTGAAATGTAGAAGGTATCACCACCCTGAACAGTGGCATGGACAGACTTTTTGTAGGAAGATTAACAGTTTGTGACTACTATAGTTGGTTTGTACATGTCCTCAAGGTACAGCTCCACTTTTTGGGCGGTCATTGTAATGCTGCACACATCTAAAACAGGTTTAACATTCACAAATTACTTTGGCAGTGTTTTTCAACATTAAGTCTCAAGCCTAATATGTGCCCATGAAATACGAAAAAAGATCGCCAACCCAAAAAATGGTCGAGAAACACTTTTCAAGTCGAATATACTATTCATTATTCGTACCAGAAGAAGTGCAGGTGTAATGAATCGCCAACAGAACTTAATGTAGACTGAAGGGTAATAGCCAATCATTTCTTTGATATTGTCGTACGCCTTATCAGCACCGTATATCCAGCCGACACCGATTGACTCCAACAATGCAACAGACAACAAGGCAATTCCACTCACAGCAAAGTTGTTGAACAATTCGAATATATAGACCCCAGCCTGCAAAAATAGGTGTATTTGAAAAAGGGCATTAACGACGACCACACCCCCTGGACACACCCACCTCAGTGACGTAGAGTAGCCCGAAAAGAAACTGGGCAAAACAGACAGCGGCGGAAAAGGACTTCGTGTATTTTCGCAAAACTTTCCATTGGTCGTAGAAGATTGAAAAAAGGCCCTCAATGCAGGCGAACTGATAAAAAGAAAACTGTATTGACACACCTTTGCCACGCCACTTGACCATCAAAATCCGGCTTTAAATATGTCTGTTTACTGTTGTTTAAAGAGAACGGCCCAAAGTAGTGTAAGGTACATCATTTTCCAGGTTTTATTAAAGCCGGTTTGACCGCATGTTGGTTCTATTGTACAAACTACACAAAACAAACTATCATCATTTGCACTCCGACGGTGGCTCTAACGAATTTGATTTTTAAGGAAAGAAAAAAATAGGCATAACTGGTTTAAAAATTCTACTTTTTTATATTCAAATGCTGAATTTCGTTAATCAAACCAAGGTTTAGCCTCAAAACTACATTACCATATCAACATGCATTTTGTCATGTTACCTCGCTGTCAATTGCAATAAGGATAAGCATAAAAAAGAATAACGAATTCCATAGTTGCGGCAAAGGAAGCATGGACAGACCGGTCGGATATGTCAGAAATGCAAGACCTGGACCTAGAGACAAAATTTAAGGGATGAAACTATAACTCCTAGACGAAGCGTAAGTATTGAAATAAAGCAAACTTGAACGTCATAAAACCTTTGTTTATGTTCAAACTTACCGGAAGCAACAACATCAGAAACATTTTTTCGCATCACATACGCCATGTTGCCAAGCACAGAAAAAACAGCAAAGCCCGCTACAAATGACGTCAACGAACACGTCACCGAGAGGAAAATCACGTGTCTGCGAAAGACGAAGGTTTGAATATCGCAAATCGATTGTAATCAAAATGTTAGTTATTTAATTGTGATGCTACAGACAAAAAATGGTTTCGATATTAAACACTTAATGCACTGAATAGTAATTTTGCTGTATTTCGCTATTTTATTAGACAGATAACAAGTTTGAAATAGATTTTAATCAAAGTTCTCAACATTTGTGCTTTTAGGGCCATATCCTTCACAAAAATCTTTGTACTTAAGTAAAACACCGGCAATAAGTCAACGAACAAATCCTGGTATGACAGCAAAGCAATAAAAACAGGCACAAACAAATACAGTACCTGTAACAGTCCATATGAAAGTGGTTGTAGCTACCGAAGGCCACCATAACAGCAAAACAAATTGCATAGGAATAACACACTTGACTGCAAGCCTGAACCCAAACCTAGAAAGACAGATAATCGAGAGTGACGTAATGCACGATGACGTCAAACAGCCTACGTGACGTGGTCACGAAAACCTAATCGATCCAGACAATCGTCGTTTTGTTACGAGTCAATGGTGACACGGTTAAGCTATACAAGCACATATGTGGTACGACAAATAATAATTGAAACGTACATTGGGTTCTAGAAGCTTGGTCATATTCGGCTTGAGATAAAAATGGATGCCTCCAAGAGCGCCGTCTAGCGTACATCCTCGCACTAAAAGCACCAGTAGGATGATGTACGGGAATGTAGCAGTGAAGTAGACGACCTAAAAAGGAAAATAATTATTACTAAAACTGCACTGTTGGTATTAACCATGTTAAAAAATTGAGATGCATAGTTCAACATTTTGTTATGCAACTAGCTTTTTTTCATGTAGCTAGTAAACAACGTAACAACAAACGTGTTTTGTTTTGTTGCAATGTAATGCGATACTGCTTTAAATCAGATATTTGGGGTTTCAACGTTGGTTCCACGAACCTTCAAAAGGTTAACGGCTATAGGTTAATGGAAAAGGTCAAGAGTTAATGCTACCATTAACATGTGGTTGGTTTTATGGTGAAATTCTTAGTAATGGCCCGGAAAAGTTATGGTTTGGGGGGAATAAAACGTGCCATGCATCAAGCCCAAGAAAAGGCACGACTTGAATCAGGTTACAACTAAAAAGTGTTGGGACAAATCATAAGGATATGATATTTGTGTATTTTTGCCTAGCGTTTCGAATTTTTACTACAAAACATAACTCTTAGAGTTCAAAGTGGTTGAATGGTCTTAACAACGTAGCATGACACCATAATGGCACGCTAAACCACCCCCATATCGCTTTAAACGGCAATCTAAATTTCGTTTCAGTTAATCTATGGTTTAACTTTTGAATGCCATTTCTAATTTTACACAATGGTCCATATGTTGTTATTTGCGGATTAACGACAACATTGCACAGTCTACATAGGGCTGTTTTTAGAGAAAGGTTTCAACATTTTTAAATAATCATGCTTTTTGCCTGATATTTTTTGGGAATGGATAAATTTAGGCTGGAAACACATGTTGCAGTGCTTTTGTTTATTCTCTGTTTCATAAAATTTTTGTCACCAATGTGTCCAATTAAATTGTTGATTATTTTAAAGTGCGTCAAAAATTGTTTGATCAATTTTCAAATAATGAAAATTTTCACATAATCAAATAATTATTTGTTTGATAACAGCCCTAGTCATATATTCGTTTCAAAATGATGGATTATATTCAGCATCCGGTGTTATCCAAACCGAACGGAAAGGAATATAGACACTCTACCATCCCGTTTTTCATGAAAAGAACTAATAAATTAATTTTCCAGAAATAAAAACGGAAAACAACGCTCTGTCATTTGTGACAGGAAAACAGCTTTGACAGGCGCCACCACATTCGCGCCATATGTACGAATTTTCATTACAACTTTGTGATTTTGAATTTGAAGACTAATAACATCTTGACATTTTAGACAACCAAACGCTCACCTTTCCAGACCATTTCACGCCTTTAAAAACGCAAAAATACACGATTATCCAAGCTGCTGCAAGACACAGCACCATGGGCCAGTTGTTCAATGAACCCAATTCATGCAAACCGGCTGATTTTCGCAGAACATATTTGCTAAAACAAAAAAAAATGTGTTAACCGTGAAAAGGTCTTATTTATACTTCTTGGTACTAAAGTTTTCGTGTTTTCAGGTCTCCAAAGTTCTTAAAACTGCCACAATTGTAAACCAGTAAATCACTCCCGCTACAGTGCTATAGTGTAGCCGTAAGGTTTAGTCAACGTTTTACACACTTTCACTTATTCGCGACTGCATTTGGCCGATTAAGCTAAAACTGCATTTTGGCCGATTGAGCTTTTCAATAATCAATTAATGCTCTACAAACAACTGTTTAAAACTTCCGCACAGCAAGGCTTGTCCGTAAGGACCAGTAAACCCAAAAACGAATATTTCGGGGTTAAGGGCTGAAAAATGGGTGGATTATGTATTATAGTAAGTAAAGCCTATTTAAAAAAACTACGTTTTGGGGGCCTGTTCAGGAAGATCAAATATGGATCAATAACTAACATATGTGTAAATTTGAATACATTTGAACCCCTCTTTCTTGACCAAACACGTGGAACAAGCCAGCATTAGACAGAAAAAATACGGACACAAAGGGTAAGGGGCTCAAAAAAAAGTCAAATTACAGCTGTTACCAAACCCTCAACAGGAACTCAGTATTAAAAAAAACACTGCTATAAAAAGTGTTAATAAGATATTTAAACATTTTTAGCACTGTATTATTAAATACAACAGTTTAGTTAAGGAGTATTTCGAAACTGTCCATAATACAAAAAAACTTGGGAAATTTAAATCCAATTTGGAAAAGTGTTTAGAACAAAATGGCTATCAACATACACTCAGCTCCTACTCAAAAGATTTTTTTCTACAGCAAATTCAACTTGCTTTGTACCGATAATAGTCATTAGTTACGCTTAAGCTCCTATGTGTATAATCTGTCCACACCGCATGCAAACGTTGTACATGGTAGATAGCAAAACCGCATTGATAGAATTTTCTAACGGCATTCCTCATTGCTTGTTTGGATAACAATTAATGGAAGCAATTTATAGGTCTCCCATGTTTAACATTAAAAGCCGGTGTAATATGTTCTAAACCAGTGGTTCTCAAACTTTTTTGACCGCGACCCAAATCTGAGTTTTATGAACATCTCACGGCCCAAGCCTCAAACATCAAAAAATGTATTTTTTTCTGATATGCATGAAAAAAGACGCTGACGGCCAGTTGTAGTACACAGTACCATGAAACAGTGATTTATTACAAACAAATGATTGATTGATTTTAGCGTGTTTGATTAAATTGAAATTGTTCCTTCATAAATGTTCAATACACGGCTCTTTTCAATGCACGGAATTTTTCATTCAAGAGAGTTCCCCTTGATATTTTATATTCAGTAAAAGGTCTGTGATTCGACTTTTAACTATGCTGTTCGATAACAAAAATTTTGAGGCCACGTCGTCACCGCATAGGTGTCTGCCCATGTCAAAATGGCTGCAGGCTTAACGTGGTCGATTCGTTCGACAACACTGCATAACACACATCGTGGCTTTGCAGCACTATGATCGTTGATAGAAGTGAATCCCAAATCTAAAAATGTTTCCTTGTACGAATGCTTATTCATCCTTAAACGCTTACTGCTACATCTCCAAGTTCGGTTTCGCATGATTAACCTGTCCTAATTATTTCCCGTGCTACGATGTTACAATCGCCATTTGCCTAACCGTAAAGTTGAAAGCCTATTGTCGTCTGTATGTGGTAATGATGAGGTCATTTTACTGTACAACGTGGTGAGGTGACTTTACTTCTACGTTAGGCAAATTTGTTTGTGTTTACTTAATGCAGTAATAGTTCGTTCAGAATTGAATCACCATAGCGCGACCCATGTTTGGGTCGCGACCCATACTTTGAGAACCACTGTTCTAAACAATACAACTTACACAAATAACCACAATAACCGTGTGAAAATGACACTACGGAAGTGACATCGTTGTCAAAAAGGGTCACCGGGTGTCTATGTTTGAAATTGCTACAACTGCACCGCATTTACATTTGTTAGGACAACGCTGTGTCGTTGGAAACTATTCAGATTCACCTTGGTCTAAACATTTAACAATAAATGTACCGTACAGTGCAGTCAATTGTGCTGTGCAGTGCAATGTTAAAGACAAAGCATACTGGTACTGCTTCTGAACTTACTCCCAAAATTCGATAACGGGCAACACGCTTTCGTTCACGGAACTTTCGAATGCACCCATCGTAACGTTTTGTGACGCATTAAACTGAAACTTGTCGTATGGAAGACATGAATTAGTATTCCACCAGTTGTCTGTGGCATAAAATACATCAAAACTAAAAAAAATGGTTATGTCAATCAAAATTGAATTTTGCTTACCACAGTGCATCCATGGTAACACACTGGTCGTTAAAGAATGTACAAAGTAGAATATTGACCACGCCATAACGGTAATGTAATAAACATTGCTGTACAAAACGAGCACTGTGCAGGCAAATCCGACACCCTTAAAAGCATGATTTTTTTTACGTTTACAACACGGAAAATCATACAAATTCAACTACCTTCATGATGGGTGCGATATTCCACATATTTATTGCAGCTTCGCGTGTATATTGGCCCATTGCAACTTCAAGAAACAAAAGTGGAAATCCCCCAAAGATCACGAATACAAGGTAAGGAATCAAAAAAGCCCCTGCAATTGGTAAATTTTTTAGTTAAATGTGCATTATGCCAGTGGTCGGCAACCACCGGTCCGCGGCGCGGTGCCGTGCTCAAGGTTGACATTGAATCAAAGTTGTATTAACTGTAATTAGTTTTCAGTGCCGAACATTTGTGTTTTTTAAAGGCCGGTGCGTGATAGATTTTCAGTTTCAAACCGATCCACTGTGCAAAAAAGGTTGCCGACCTCTGCATTATGTCATATAACAAGAACATTTATTCGTACCTCCGCCGTATGCATATACGATGTACGGAAATCTCCATATGTTTCCGAGGCCTATAACAGCACCGAGATGGGCTAGAAAGGATTGAACGTTGCTTCCCCAAGACTGCCTGTAATTAGAATTTCGTACGCGCACTAATGTGGTAAAAATACATCAGATAGACAAAACACATGACCGGTAAAACGTCGGAAACATATCCCACACATTTTTATCTGTTTTCGTTAAAAAATAGCTTCAACTTACCTTGCCTTTTCTCCCAAAGCGGTGTTGCTCTGCTTTACTTCAACTTTCATTTCCTTATCATTATCCAGCAGGTTTATTGCAACGTCCATCTTGTCTTTGTAGATTACTTCCAATTTGCTACCAGAAACTAACAACCAATAATAAGGCACCTTTACAAAAACAACAGTATTATCTGACACATGTTAAGTCACTACATTATATTACAGTACATCAAAATGAGCTAATTCCTAATTGGCGTGTTTTCCGTGCAAGCTTCTACAAGAGAACGTTCAAGGTACTTCTGGTTTACGCATCAACATTGAATGTCCGTTTAAGGGCTGCAGCTGTGAGGCCTTGTCATTGCACAAGCACGCATGTCATCATTGTTGTTCAAAACAAATCGCTGCTGTACAAAGAACCAAGAAATTAAAGTTGACGCAATGAATTATGTGGCCTGCGCACATCGAATGTTTTTGGGTTGATTTTCGATATTTATCATAAATTTTCAATCGCTACGTTGGCAGTGTTAGCGAGGAGCTAAAACATCGTGCGATGGCTCATTTCGAAGATATGCATGTAGAGATTAAAACATGTAACATCGAAGTGTATGCGGTAAATGATAAGACCACAAAACATCGAACACTTTTGAGTCGATTTTCAAAATTCATCATGTTAGCCATTTGCTAGCACATCGAGCAATGGCTTATGGAATTGTTTCTGTGGATCTATCCAATTCAAGCAACGCACTGGGTGTGGCAAAACCACTAAACATTCCTTAGCAGTCAGTCGATAAAAACACTACATAAGGCCGTTTAGGCGGCACCTTCCTGTTTGTATTGGTTATAGTGGCAATACGGAACCACGCACAAGCACGTGTGTGCTACACAAACTTACAGGTAGCTGTTCACATCAACCATGCTAGTTTGTTTTTCGCGTTGACGACTTCAACGTTTTCTCGCGTTTCTGGCGTTCGTCACGCTGGTTAGTCTACATTTTTTATTACTGATGCACTGTACAGTCTCCTCAACCGAGACGATTGGCCAAGCGTGGTCTAGCATAAGAGAACTTTGGTTGAACAGCTAACAAACACAACGTGTGACACCACCGTGTTTGTTTACATCTGAATCGCCAATCGCAGCGTCAACGGCTAAAAGTTTGGTTATCAAAACCACAACCAATACTACATCTACTACTACTTCAGTTCGGCACACAGTGCACTGTCTGACTACAACAAACTACTTAAATTGCTGATTGGTATCTTGTTACACTTTGTCGCACAACAAACACGCGTTATTTTGCCGTAGGACTACTGTCCTAAATGTACAACCGTGGACTTTGTTCGCGGTTTACCAGAAAATTCGAAAAAGGCAAGCCCTTACTGGCGTGTCATGGGTGGTTCCTTCGAAGCTATGATTATTTGTTTTTCATTCACCGACATCATTGACTGTTGGTTCATTGTGTATCATTAGCTTTGCTCATTGTAGATTACCTTTCAAGAGACAAATGGGAATTTATTCATTTGTTTATGGCCATTCCATACCTTCTAGTTTTTGTCACACCCTATAAATAATCGGTGCAAAGTTTGGTACGCCCTATTCACTTTGCAATTATTGTTCTCCAATTAGGTTGCTGATTGCTTTCTGGTTCTTTACCTACTGAAAAATGCAAACGAACCTTTATTTTGAGCAATACTGCGCATGTGACGCACTATGAAGCCTGACATCGTGCTATCAACCTCAGGATATTGTTTTGTGTAAGCAACAAACGTGATGAATATGTTGGAATACTTAATATGGAGGCTGGACTGAGCAACACCAGTATGGTTCAACGTTTTGGTTTGGCGCTTTTTCCTGTTGAACAATGAAAAGAAACTGTACTTCAATCAGCTGTTTTATCAGGTACCAAACATTTTTACGTTGCGAAATTATGATCTCAGAAGTTTTAATTTGGTGTACATAACAAAGTACAAATACCACTTACCTAAAATAAGGTGAATGTGATGCATTTAACATTACAAAATCACACACCCCCCCGAATCCTGCCTGCATATTTACAACATGTTGTCACATATTTACATATTATAAGTCAGTTGATACATAGCTGCAGTTTATATTAAGCAAACAAAGTTTGAAAAGGTGATGGTTGTCCATTTAAACAGTGATACCAACCTAATCAAGCAAAATTAGTCTTGTGCAGTCATACACTGTGGGAAATAGAAAAGGGTGTTTAATTGGTATTACCACCACTGGAACTTATTCAACATGCCAGTTTGGCCAGTATAGTTTGCTATAAGTTTACCACGTACAAAACCCAGAGTCAGTATGAGAATATTTTAACATGCAACCTAAGCAATTTTTTGTTTATTGAGCTTGTGCAACGGTAATGTCTAGAACAGGGGTCGCCAACCTTTTAGGCGACGCGTGTCAATTTACTTGTTATTTCCATGTGTTAATGACCTCGCGTGCCAACGTTTTTCCAAATAATACTGGTTCGTGCCTACAAATATTAATAATAAAGAGAAAGCAGAGTATTTTGTGCATGTAAGACTGAATTTTAAGACAATGGCATGATAAAAACTATAAACAAGCAGTGCAACAGGTTAAATTTTTACTTTAATATAACACGCAAACCGGAATTGGCGTGCCATGAAAGTGCCAACCTTGGCACGCGTGCCAGGGGTTGCCGACCCCTGGTCTAGAATCTAGACAAGCTCAATAAACAAAAAATTGCTTAGGTTGCATGTTAAAATATTCTCATACTCCCCTGCTCTAGATGGTTGTTAGCTGCGTCAGCTGGTTAGCTGCGTCAGCATTACCTGCAGCTTCGTACTCAAAACGAATGTAAAGTCATTTTACATGTTTGACATTTCACTTACCAAACAATATGAGCTTTTTATGATGATTTGATTACGATATAAAGGTAATTGAAACTTCATAACAGCCAAGTACCGCACAACGTTCTTTTTATTATTTCTCATCACCAAGAACATTGCAAATTTTAAAATAACAAATTGTAAATCAGCACAAAATTTTGCTGTAAAGCAATGCATTTAACGGTTAGTAAAGCAGCTCCGAGCCGACTTCAGCATAAACGTTTTTATCTGTCAAAGCCCTTTGGACATAAATATAGTTTGCAAATAAAATTTAGCCTAATATAAGCTTCAATTTTTCAAGATTCGCAATGGTAAGTAATTCATATGCTTTATGCATGAAATCGCCTGGCAGTGCACCAAAAAACGCATAACACACTTCTAAAACGTCTGCCAGCGTTACTTCAGTGCATGTATCTTAGGTACTGGGAAATCTAGGCCGTTCGCAATATGAAACAGTTAGAATTCTACAAGAATTAAAACTCACAGCAAGCAATATGCGGCTATTTTGCAGCGTTGTGAAAAGGTGTTTATATCAGACTTAGATCAAAGTGGAATTATTAACGTATATCATGATAAGTGGCTTGATGAAATAAGTAACTTTTGAAATCCAAATAGAGAAATAAGAGCTTTTGTTCCTTGGATTGACTAAAAGTTTACCCCTAGTAGGTTTTGACCATTTCATCCATTTGATTAAATGGTTTCTTTTCCTAACTTTTTTAACCATATCACTTGAGCAAGTAAGGTCTATTTCCACATTTAAATTGGATAGACTAACCCAGGGGTGGGGAACCTTTTTATTTATGAAGGCCACCAAACGGTTTATCAATAGTCGTTTAGGCCGCATGGACTATTTCCCAGGCGAAAGACAGTGGTGTTTAAACTTTGTGACGTACAGAATGGTAGTTTTGCAAATCCCTTGTAGAGTTGTAGCACTTACGGCCCAAGCTAAATATAATTCCTCACTACATTTTAATTTTAACTACAATATTCAGGATTTATTTAACCTAGAAACTCGCTTGTTTACAAATATCAATGATCTAAAAGCACCTTGTGGCATCACAGCAGACAAGTTTAAGACATTCGATTATGCGCAAACAATTGTTCTTTTGCAACACAAGTAAGATTGTAGAATCTTGGGCTCTTGGTATAGTAGTATTACGGAAATCGCCAGCATGTAAGACACTATGGGACCGTTTGGCTCTAAATTGAAAACCGCTGCCGTAGAACTAATCAAATAGTAATGTGGAATAAAGATCGAAAAATACGTTTATGTCTTTTCAGCGCCTGGTGCAGTACGTAATATCAACATCCCAAAAAGTATTGTGACATCGAAGGCCGCACTTAGTGCTATGAAAGGCCGCATGCGGCCTTTAGGCCGCAGGTTCCCCACCCCTGGACTAACCTATCCTTTAACCGTACCCTTGTAATAAAACCAAGGTCAGAAGTGCATGGCTTAAACAAAACTGAATCCACAACTCTTCCTCAGCTAGCGCAAGCAAAAAAATAAGCATTAAGTTGTTTGTGTCGAAGTTGTCCTCAACTGCTATGTTTGGCCGTTTCCTTGCAACTTTGCTTTGATTTCAGGCGACGAAATTCCGTAAGGCGCAATAGACTTCATTACTCTCTGCAAAAAAAGTATTTGAATAACCGAAATTCATTTACCAGTTGGGTTGTAAAAAAAATAGACCAGAAGACCAACCTCTTCAAAAGTACCCGTGTGTTTTTGGACTTCATAGATCGCATAAATTGGAACACATATAACCGATGACAAGCACATTAGCCATCCAACCCCGTTCGCCCAATCTGGGTAAACGTAACCTCCGATTTCAAGGGGCTTGTGCATGACAATATAGAATATCAGCACACCCTAAATATATAAAAAAAAACGTATTACGAATAAAAACGAAATTACGTCACATTTTAAATTTTGCCTTTTTAAAAAATATTAATAATGAAATTAAATTCTCTTAACGTTAACCCAAACCCAATTTTTTTAAATAGTTGTGAATAGCATATTTTGCTTTATCAATTTTAATTTAGTCTGTTTCCGGTTAAAACTTATTGACTGATGAGCTTCTCCATAGAATATCATAAAGTAGTGAATTTCAATTGAAACTTATTTTGCAACAACGAACATTTTTGGTCACCAACGTTCGACTTGGCTTCCAGCATACAGCTTTTTGCAACCTAGTTGAATTCTTAGCCTTTCCCGCAAATCACAAACTCTGCAGCCTATATATTAGGCTATAGAAGCCCTAAAACAGTGGCGTAGACAATCGTTGTGAAAGAAGAACTAACAGTTTGTGGCTACTGGTTGGTACATGAACATCGCCTCACGACACCGTTCCATTTTTAAGGCGGTCATGGTAATGTTGCACACATCCAAAACAGGCTTATCATTCACAAACTACTTTGGAACCGTTTTTCAACAGGTAGGCCACATTGGGGCGGCGGTGTATTTTTGTGTTGTCAATGAAACACAAAAATACACCGCCGCCCTAAAGTGGCTTAAAAACACTGTTGTAGGCCAAATATACTATTTATTCATACCAGAATAAGTGCAGGTGTAATGAATCGCCAACAGAACTTAATGTAGACTGAAGGGTAATAGCCGATCATTTCTTTGATGTTGTCGTACGCCTTATCAGCCCCGTATATCCAGCCGACACCGATAGACTCCAACAATGCCACTGACAACAAGGCAATCCCACTCACGGCAAAATTGTTGAACAATTCGAATATATAGACCCCAGCCTGCAAAAATAGGTGTATTTGAACAAGGTAATTTGAAACGACCACACCCCCTGGACACACCCACCTCAGTGACGTAGAGAAGTCCGAAAAGAAACTGGGCAAAACAGACAGCGGCGGAAAAGGACTTTGTGTATTTTCGCAAAACTTTCCATTGGTCGTAAAAGATCGAAAAAAGGCCTTCAATGCAGGCGAACTGATAAAAAGAAAACAGTATTGACACACCTTTGGCACGCCACCTGACCATCAAAATCTAGCTTTAAAAAATGTCTGTTCACTCTTGTTAAATAACAACGGATAACCCAAGAAGTAAAGTACTTTGTCGTCCGCGTTTAACGACGCCGGTTAACCATATGTTCGTTTTCGTAAACAAAACGCACAAAACAAACTATCATCATTTACACTCGGACAGTGGCTCTGACGAATTTGATTTTTAAGTAAAGAAAAATAGGGTAAATGTTTTAAAACTTGTATTTTTTCATATTCAAGTCATATTTTTTTTCGCTTATTCAAACCAAAGTTTAGCCTCAATACTACGTTACCGTACCAACATGTATCTTTATACGTTACCTGGCTGTCAATTCCGAGAAGGATGAGCATAAAAAAGAATAAAGAATTCCATAGTTGCGGCACAGGAAGCATTGATAAACCGGTAGGGTATGTCAGAAATGCAAGACCTGGACCTATAGAGAAAAAAATTAAAGGTATGAAACTGTAATAACCCCTAGACTAAGCGTATTCTGTTTTTAACTTTTCTAACTATTTTGTGTCTCTTTAACACAAAATCCTTGGAATCTAAATCTGATACATAAAATACTATTACATGGAGCCAATTGGACGCGACATTTAACGAGGTAGGGCGCCATCTAGTCAGCACAAATAAACGAATATGTGATTTACTAGTAATGCTACTAACACAAGAACTCACAGGCCAGGCCTGCTAATTGCAACAAGGTAGCGCAACGGAACCTAGGCTTTTGCTATGGCAATAATTGCTAAGTCAGCAATTTGTTGTGTTGTAGCTTTAGTGATTTACTCGTTTTTATGCGACGATGCCGTTTAGGTTCATATTAGTGTACATATGTAAACATATTTCAAAATTACCAGCTAAAATGCAACACATACGTCTTGAGACAAATGGGCCTGGCACACTGTGATAATTGATTTATGTATGAATATGCCATGATCGCTGGTCTGCATAGACGCTTCAAGGCTTACCCCAGTATTGAATTACTGTTTATCTTAACTCCTAAAACAAACTAATGTAACACTACAAGTTTTGGTTTGCTATCATTTTGTTCAGGGTGGCAAAACTTGTGCGTCATAAAACCCTTGTTTATGTTCAAACTCACCTGAAGCAACAACATCAGAAACATTTCGTCGCATCACATGCGCCATGTTGCCAAGCACAGAAAAAACTGCAAAGCCCGCCACAAATGACGTGAACGAACACGTAGCTGAGAGGAAAATCACGTGTCTGCAAAACACGAAGGTTTTAATGACCAAAACAGATTTTAATTAAAACGTTAGTCATCTAATTTTTGAGTTAGAAAATGATTTTCGATATTAATCACTTAGTGCAGTGGTTCTTAAACTTTCTTTTGTTGCGAACCCCCTGGAAAAGTTTTCTGGACTTGCGACGCACCAAATAATAGTTAATGAGGAAACTTTTTATTAAATTTATGTTTATTGATTCAACAACAAAAAGCCACGAAACGGAACTATTCTGCGACGCCCTTGGAAAACTGAAACGACGCACCAGGGCGTCGCGACGCACGGTTTGAGAACTACTGACTTAGTGCACTAATTTGTAATTTTGCTTTATAGCACTACTTTATCTGGTTCTTAACCTTTTTCCTTGCTTTCAAATCACCAACCCATTTTCGCACCCCCTTCTGTAATTGCTTAAATAAATAGACCTAACCAACCTCAATGATTCTGCATCATCGCGCCCCCTAGGAACAGTTCTCGTATCCCTTGGGGGTGCGTACACCCCTGGTTAAAATCTACAGGGATAGATAGAACACGTTTTTTTGAGTTTTTGTTTAAGGTTTTCAACATTTGTTGATGTACTGTTGGGGACAAATATCCCACACAATTTTGATGTCAAAAAGGGTCTCAGCATTGACAAAAATTTCCGTGCTTTTTCGTACAAGTAAAACCGGCGATCAGCCAACGAACAAACCCTGGTATGACAGCAAAGCGATAAAAACATGCACGAACAAATACAGTACCTGTAACAGTCCATATGAAACTGGTTGTAGCTACCGAAAGCCACCATAGTAGCAAAACAAATTGCATAGGAATAACACAATGACATGTAAAGGAGAGTGACGTATTGCAGAATGACGGCAAACTGACTACGTGACGTGGTCACGAAAACCAGACAATCGTCGTTTTGTTACGAGTCAATAGTGACCCGGTTAAACTATACAAGCACATATGTGGTACAACAAAAAAATAATTGAAACGTACATTGGGTTCTAGAAGCTTGGTCATATTGGGTTTGAGATAAAAATGGATGCCTCCAAGAGCGCCGTCTAGCGTACATCCTCGCACTAAAAGCACCAGTAGGATGATGTACGGGAATGTAGCAGTGAAGTAGACGACCTAAAAGGGGAAATAATTAAGACTAAAACTGCACTGTTGGTATTAACCATGTTAGAAAATTGAGATGCATAGTTCAACATTTTGTGATGCAACTCGCTTCTTTTCATGTAGCTAGTAAACAACGTAACTGTTACGTCGTTTTCGCCAACTGTTGTGAACATAACTTTGCCCAGCAAAACGTATAACAATTGTCCTGTGACGCAACAGTTAGTGTTCCTCGTGGTGTACGTTTGTGAACTGCTGACAGGCATAATTTGAATTGAAGCCATCAATCTAAACTCTGATACCTTTATTTAGCAGCTAGAAAGTATAAATAAATTGCTGAGTTTGATAAAGCTGCATTTGTGAATCATTTTGCGGGTAAGTTTGGCTTTGTACTGTAATGTGAAGTTTTGTTCTAAACCTGTAAATGTTTGGTTGTTTGTGCAGGATTTGTTCGGCCTTTAAAGCATCATTTAATACCAAAACCCCTGTGGCCAAACAGTCGGTATGTTTACTTTATTGCGTGTTATATTGTGATTCATGCTTTATATGCTTTCGTTTTTCTTGTGCAGAAAAAGCGGAATTGACCATACCATTAAAACGAATTGTCGTTCCCTTATGGTGTCCGCGTTTTTTATTGAGCCACACTGTGTGACGTTTGCGTGAAAAAGGGGAACACGCGACAGAAAACGTTACAGTAAGAACAAACTGTTTTGTTTTGTTGCAATGTAATGCGATACTGCTATGAATCAGATATTTGGGGTTTAGACGTTGGTTTCACGAACCTTCAAAAGGTTAACGTTTATAGGTTAATGGAAAAGGTCAAGAGTTAATGCTACCATTAACATGTGGTTGGTTTTATGGCGGGGTTCTTAGTAATGGCCCGGAAAAGTTATGGTTTTGGGGAAATAAAACGTGCCATGCATCAAGCCCAAGAAAAGGCACGATTTGAAATCCGGTTAAAAGTATTGGGGCAAATTTTAAAGGAATGATTTTTGTCTAGTGTTTTGAATTTTTTTACAAAACGTAACATCTTGAAAGTTCAACAAGATACAACAACGGATTGCTTTTGAGATTTAATGGTTTTAACCAAGGATCCTGATACTATAATGGTACGATAAAACAGGGGTTCGCAACCTTTTCTGCACTGCGGACCGGTTTGAAACTGAAACTTTTTTCACGGGCAGGCCTTTAAAAGCCTCATATTTGTACGGCACTGAAAACTAATTACAGTTATTATAACTTTGATTTAATGTGAAACCTTGCAAGGTCATGACCAAGAGTTATGTGACACCGCGGCCTAGTGGTTGCCGACCACTGCGCTCAAGCATTCCCCTGCCGATTTAAACTACAATCTAAATTTCGTTTTAGTTAATCTGTGGTTTAACTTTAAAATTCCATTTCTAATTCTACACAATGGTTTAGGTCAGTGGTTCTCAAACTTTTCATTGTTGCGACGCCCCTGGACAAGTTTTTCAGGACTTGCGACGCACCAGAAATACAAGTTAATGAGGAAACTTATTTTTAAAGTTGTGTTTATTGATGCAAGTGCAACAACAAAAAGCCACGAAAAGGAACTATTCTGCGACGCCCTTGGAAAATTGAAACGACGCACCAGGGCGTCGCGACGTACAGTTTCAGAACTACTGGTTTAGGTTGTTATTTGTGGATTAGCCACAAAATGATACTGTCATATATCGGTTTAAAAAAGTGATGAATTACATTCAGCATCCGGTATTATCCGGACGGAAAAAGACAATAGAAACTCTACAATCCTGTTTTTAATGGAAGGAAACAATAAATTAATTTTCCAGAAATATGAACAGAAAACAACGCTCTATTGTTTGTGACAGGAAAGCAGCGAATTGCCTTTGACAGGCGCCACGAGTGTATATGCAGACGATGCACCGCACCCAAACGCACATTAAAATCATGATTTGTATTGTGTTGTGGTTTTAAATGGATAAAATACTTATTCTGATAGCATCGCATCTTAGTTCCTTAGATTTGATACAAATAAGGGCCTTTCTAAAGCGGGTATTTTGAAAATTATGACAATAATGATGGATCTGTTAGTTTCATTGAATTGGTTACAGTGAACTGAGTTTTCATGTGTTTTGACATATTCGTAGATAACACGGTTGTTTCCACTGACTGAAACTCCCATTTGCATATACTGCAAATTTTGTAACGGCTAGTAAAAAGAAATAAAAGCTTAATTATCAAGGCAATTTGTGCCCCATTCTACAAAATGGCTACATAATTAATTAATTTAGTGTGTGTGCAAATTTGGACTTTTTCAACCAGACTAAAAATGTAGGAAACAAACCCGCGCCATATGTACGAATTTCCACCACAACTTTGTAATTTTGAATTCGAAGACTACTAACATCTTGCCATTTAACAACCGAACTCTCACCTTTCCAGACCATTTCACGCCTTTAAATACGCAAAAATACACGATCATCCAATCTGCTGCAAGACACAGCACCATGGGCCAGTTGTTCAGTGAACCCAATTCATGCAAACCGGCTGATTTTCGCAGAACATATTTGCTGAAAAGGACAAAAACTGTTTTAAGACTTCACTGTTAACCACAAAAAGGTCGAGATTCGTCCTTTTTATTATTCGTCCTTTTACGTGTTTGAACGTTTTCAGGTCTCGAAAGTTCTTATCGAAACGGACTGAATGCAATGATAGGCAACTAGAAAGGTGGTATTCTTATATATTTCGTATGTTTCAAAAAATTACCGTTTATTGACCATTTATCGTGGCTTTCGTCTAGTTTATTTTTGACCTTTATGTTAAGCAACAACGTTTTGCCTAAAATAAAACACAGTTCCAACAGGTAGGTCGGCTGGGTCCACAGAGAATGGGTTAGTGATGCAGGGACAGCAATCCACATCCGGGAAGTAATGAGTAAGCTCAGCTTTTAGTACCGTGAAGTGGCATAATATCTCATCATCACTTTGGCCATTGTATCCTCCCGGAAGATTACTAAGTAGTTCGAACATTCCATAGCGCTTGTTTTTTACGTTATTTGACCAAAGTTCCAGCTTGCGCACAAATGCCCGTAGCCTTGAGATAAACTGAGTGACAGTGCACTGCAGTCAGTTCCTTGCATTGGTAGGTTCAGGTGGTTGATGACCCCAAAAATATCAGAGAGGTAAGCCAACCTTACGATAAACATTTCATCCTCAAAGTCTTTTTGAAATTCATGGCCCTTTTGTTTGAAAAAAAAACGTATAATTCTTCTTTCAGTTCGAAAAGGCGTCAGGTCGCGTTGCTTCGGAAAAGCCAACGCACCTCCGTATAGTAAAGGAGACAAGTGTGTTGAGAGCCCAGATCTTCGCAGAGCAGTTTGAACAATCGAGTATTCAAGGCAGACGTTTTCACTGCATTAACCATTTTTACAACCCGGTATAAACAGGCTAACAAATTTGGCGGCAGCACTTTAGCGCAAAGGGCGAATCTGTGTATAAAACAATGGACAAAGATGACGTTTGGCGACACAGCTTTTACATGGGCTTGAAATCCGGATTTACGGCCAAGCATAGCCGGAGCCCCATCAGTCGTGCAGCCAACCAACTTCCCCCACTCTAGTTCATTCCGCTTGAAAAAGTCGTTCAAAACATTAAAAATATCCACTCCTTTGGTTGTGGCTTGAAGGTCTGACTTAACAGTAATTCGGTTTACAAGTTGAATTGCAAACCCATACTTTGAAGATCTCACTGCTGCAACAACTTGGTCGGCAATGTCGATCGACATTTCCTCAATACGACGCTTCACAGTGTTATTAGACAGGGACACACTGGACAACTTGGCCTCCGCCTCCACCCCGATCACGTTTCGAATCAAGATTTTCGCCGCTGGCATAATTAGAGACTCAGCAATTGTATGCGCATTCATGTTTTGGGCAACCAGGAGGGAAACTTCAAATGAAGCTTTTACATTCCCAGAGCTGCTCTGGTACACGGCGCCTGTTTTATCAATGCGTTGCTGTTTAGCTTTTTCTCCAAGGCGCTGAAAGTAGCTAAGATCTTGGTCCTTTTTTGTAGGATGGTTTGTTTCAAGATGCCGCTTGAGCAGACTTGGTTTCATGGCACTATTCGAGAGCGTCTTCATGCAAACCAGGCACTGCGAGACAACCTCGCCTCTGTGTTCAATTTGTACGAATCCATATTTTAGATAACCCGTGTCATACTTTCGCTTCGACATTTTTCGAAATCAAATTGGTAAAACGTTTGTAACGCACTTTCTACAGTAGACTACAACTCTCAAGCACACTAATTCAACTACAGGCGTGGGATAAAATACATCAAAAATAAAAACAATGTTATGGCTATGTCATTCAACATTTCATTTGGCTTACCACAGTGCATCCATGGTAACACACTGGTCGTTAAAGAATGTACAAAGTAGAATATTGACCAGGCCATAACGGTAATGTAATAAACATTGCTGTACAAAACGAGCACTGTAGGCTACAGGCAAATCCGACACCCTAAAAAGCATGATTTTTTTACGTTTACAACACCGAAAAACATACAAATTCAGCTACCTTCATGATGGGTGCGATGTTCCACATATTTATTGCAGCTTCACGTGTATATTGGCCCATTGCAACTTCAAGAAACAAAAGTGGAAATCCACCAAAGATCACAAATACAAGGTAAGGAATCAAAAAAGCCCCTGCAAAGGGTAATTTTAGTATTGAATCAAAGTTGTAATAACTGTATTAGTTTTCAGTGCCGAACATTTGTGGTTTTTAAAGGCCGGCCCGAGAATTTTCAGTTTCAAACCGATGCACTGTGCAAAAAAGGTTGCCGACCTCTGCATTATGTCATATAACACGAACATTTATTCGTACCTCCGCCGTATGCATAAACGATATACGGAAATCTCCATATGTTTCCGAGACCTATAACAGCACCGAGATGGGCTAGAAAGGGTTGAACGTTGCTTCCCCAAGACTGCCTGTAATTAGAATTTCTTACGCGTATCAATGTGGTAAAAACACACCAGATTTACAATACACATGACTGGCAAAAAGTCGGCAAAGTATGCACATTTTATCTAGTTTCTTTAAGAAAGAAATTTAACTACCTTCCCTTTTCTCCCGAAGCGGTGCTGCTCTGTTTCACTTGGACTTTCATGTCTTTATCTTTATCCAGCAGGTTTATTGCAACATCCATCTTGTAGATTACTTCCAATTTGCTACCAGAAACTAACCACCGAAAATAAGGCACCTTAACAAAACAACAGTATTATCTGCCCCATGTTGAGTCACTACATTAAATTACAGTACATCAAAATAAGCTAAATGCTAATTGGCGTGTTTTTCGTGCAAGCTTCTAGAGAAAGTTTAATGTACTTCTAGTTTACACATCAACACTAAATGCCATATTAAATACTGCAGCTGTAGGCTTTGTCATTTGCAGAAGCGCGCATGTCATCATTGATGTTTAAAACAAATCGCTGCTGTAAAACGAACCATGCAATTTAAGTTGATGCAATAAATTATACGATGCAATAAAAAAAATTTAGGTTGATTTTCGACATTTGTCATAATTTTTAATCGCTACGTAGTTAGAACATCGTGCGATGCCTTATTTTGAAGATATGCATGAGAGGCTAAAACATGAAAAGTTCGAATTGATCCGATAAGCCAGTGGTCGGCAACCGCCGGCCCGCGGCCCGGTATCGGTCCGCAACGAGTTCATTACCGGACCGTATAATAAAATTTAGAAATAACCTTCTTGTGTTGTTTGTTTGTGTCAAACTAAATGACAGTAAACAGTAACTAAAACTAAAGCCTGGATTTGTTTCTGTGAATCTATTCATTCCTAGCACCACACTGTGTATGAGAAACCACAAAACATTCCGATAAAAACACTACATGAGGCATTTTAGGCGGCACCTTCCTGTCTGATGTCTGTATTGGTTATATAGTGACAATACGTAACCGCACAGCCGCGTTTTTTTAGCACTAGCCAGGCTAGACTACACTACTACAGTCTACAACAGGGGTGTCCAACCTTTTTAGCCAAAGGGTCACATGCGGTTTACGAAAGATTGCGCGGGCCACTTGAGTTTTTGCTGCTAATTTGGAATCTTAGAAATAGCTGTCTTATAATTTCTAATTAAAATCCTCACACCGAAATTCTAATCTTAGAAATGTGTATTATCGTCGTTTACAGTTATAGGAACAATAAACATACCAAGATATAGTAAAGTCAACAAAATTTTTACTACACGGCGACTTTTTAATGTGAAGTTTGGCACTGTTCTTCTTTAACAAGTTTGGCAATATTCGGTGGGATGGTCGATGGAGCAATGCGAAGCAATTTTTCCATCTGGCTGTCAGAAATTACTGATCTTACAGGGACCTAAAGTCACATGTCAACCTTTCTTGGAAAGTTCTGTTAGCGTTACTTGCTTTTTGTTTCCTGTTGGGCATAATCTATATCACTGCAGGGTGCGGAAGATGTTTTTACTGCAAAATGCGCGAGTCTCTGATACCAGAGTTTTTACTGCTTTTGCGCGAGTCTCTGATACCAGATGTATCTCAATGAACCAAGAAACATTACTGACTGACTCTTGAAGCACGGGTCAGATTGTGACGTAACAATGTAAAAGTTGGGATACGCAACAATGCGCATTGTGACGCAATAAAAGTAACTTCAACAGCAAACAATAAATGCAAATTTTTCGGAGTGAAAGTTCGCCACAAATTACGTGGTCGATTAAGTTGCCAAGCTACGACTTTATAATCTGTATTTTTTTGATAATACACCTATAGCCTACACTATAAAAGTTTGGTTTGTCACGAACACCTGTTTTAGTATGTGTGTGCACGTGTGTTAACTAACAAAACCACTTGCGTTGTGTGATTGTTGTCTGGTAATTGCTCGAGCAGTTGACTTGCTGCCAATATTTTTACAGACAGCTGTCGAACAACCTGGATGGATTTGATACTGCGACCCACGTCCCCCTTCGATGCCCTCGACCGAATACATGTTGCTTCTGAATTTCGATTTTTTTTTCTTTTTTTCTTTTTACTAATCGTGTACATTTATAGAGGAAGTGTTCCTTTACATCAGTGTTTCCCAACCGGTGGTACGCGTACCACTAGTGGTACGCGAACACCTTTTGGTATTTTGCGATTTCCGTTTTTTTGCACACAAATCAGAAGTGATAACAAAATGTCTGTTACTGAATCCACCGGGTTACGTGTCACTTCTATGTTTGCTCCAACTAACCCATTTAAGGTGCCACCAGTAAGGTAGGCATTGTTTGAAAATAATATGTCTTTGTTCTTATTATTTCGTGGTAACAATAACAAACGTAGGGATAATACGCCTGTAGTTGAATTAGTGTGCTTGAGAGTTGTAGTCTACTGTAGAAAGTGCGTTACAAACGTTTTACCAATTTGATTTCGAAAAATGTCGAAGCGAAAGTATGACACGGGTTATCTAAAATATGGATTCGTACAAATTGAACACAGAGGCGAGGTTGTCTCGCAGTGCATGGTTTGCATGAAGACGCTCTCGAATAGTGCCATGAAACCAAGTCTGCTCAAGCGGCATCTTGAAACAAACCATCCTACAAAAAAGGACCAAGATCTTAGCTACTTTCAGCGCCTTTGAGAAAAAGCTAAACAGCAACGCATTGATAAAACAGGCGCCGTGTACCAGAGCAGCTCTGGGAATGTAAAAGCTTCATTTGAAGTTTCCCTCCTGGTTGCCCAAAACATGAATGCGCATACAATTGCTGAGTCTCTAATTACGCCAGCGGCGAAAATCTTGATTCGAAACGTGATCGGGGTGGAGGCGGAGGCCAAGTTGTCCAGTGTGTCCCTGTCTAATAACACTGTGAAGCGTCGTATTGAGGAAATGTCGATCGACATTGCCGACCAAGTTGTTGCAGCAGTGAGATCTTCAAAGTATGGGTTTGCAATTCAACTTGTAAATACCGAATTACTGTTAAGTCAGACCTTCAAGCCACAACCAAAGGAGTGGATATTTTTAATGTTTTGAACGACTTTTTCAAGCGGAATGAACTAGAGTGGGGGAAGTTGGTTGGCTGCACGACTGATGGGGCTCCGGCTATGCTTGGCCGTAAATCCGGATTTCAAGCCCATGTAAAAGCTGTGTCGCCAAACGTCATCTTTGTCCATTGTTTTATACACAGATTCGCCCTTTGCGCTAAAGTGCTGCCGCCAAATTTGTTAGCCTGTTTAAACCGGGTTGTAAAAATGGTTAATGCAGTGAAAACGTCTGCCTTGAATACTCGATTGTTCAAACTACTCTGCGAAGATCTGGGCTCTCAACACACTTGTCTCCTTTACTATACGGAGGTGCGTTGGCTTTTCCGAAGCAACGCGACCTGACGCCTTTTCGAACTGAAAGAAGAATTATACGTTTTTTTTCAAACAAAAGGGCCATGAATTTCAAAAAGACTTTGAGGATGAAATGTTTATCGTAAGGTTGGCTTACCTCTCTGATATTTTTGGGGTCATCAACCACCTGAACCTATCAATGCAAGGAACTGACTGCAGTGCACTGTCACTCAGTTTATCTCAAGGCTTCGGGCATTTGTGCGCAAGCTGGAACTTTGGTCAAATAACGTAAAAAACAAGCGCTATGGAATGTTCGAACTACTTAGTAATCTTCCGAGAGGATACAATGGCCAAAGTGATGATGAGATATTATGCCACTTCACGGTACTAAAAGCTGAGCTTACTCATTACTTCCCGGATGTGGATTGCTGTCCCTGCATCACTAACCCATTCTCTGTGGACCCAGCCGACCTACCTGTTGGAACTGGGGAGCAAGAGCAGCTCATCGATATTCAGGCTGACGACACTACACAGGCAATGCACAAGGAATATTCTCCTACAGTTTTTTGGCTGAATATGGCCTCCTCGTATCCCACATTAGCCGGTCGCGCTACACCCCAGTTACTAATATTCCCCTCTACGTGGGAGTGCGAGCAGGGATTCTCTTCAATGATGAATATCAAGAAGAAGAGTCGTAACCGCCTTACTTCCCCCGGCCATTATTTCCGATGTGCAGTAAGCAAAGTTGTGCCCCGCATCGATCGACTTGTAGAAGGCAAACAAATACAGATTGCTCATTAAATTTATCTTTTCTTCATTTTTACTTCTTCGTTACATTTGCATTAGTCGATTCGGGAAATAAAAAAGTTATCTTCTCGAAAATACTTCTCTAAAAACAAGTGGTACGCGGCAACAATGCGTTGCCTTCAAGTGGTACGCGACAACAAAAAGGTTGGGAACCACTGCTTTACATCAATCTGTTATCTATTTTTATGTAGTCCAATGCGAACTACGACTAGTTTTCAAGTTTTAGAATTTTTAACAAATTCAAAGGTTAACACCCACAATGTGTGTTCTTCACCCTTTCTTCCGGCGCTCGAAACTATCCGGCAGGGTTTCCACCCTCTTTCCCTAACACGGGTGGTTAGATTAGGTCCTAACCTGACTGGTTCCACCAACGTTTCACCCCCAGTCTTGACGTCCTAATGCGCCAACCTCACCCTCTGATGTGAGTCCCCGTCACATAACGCTCATAATAACGGTGTAGCTGCAGCGCGTTTCTCATATCTCCACCAACTGTGCCCTCTACAGTGTCGCATTCTTTAACGTCTCAACGTTGCGCAGCTATCTCCGGCAAGGTGAATATTTTAGTGCAATTGTGTTACTATACGATTTTTTCACCGAGCGAAATAAACTCAACTCAACTCAAAAATGGGGCAAAATTAGCGCGAATTTTGCATTGCGCCTTAAGGGGCTGATTTATAAAATGATTAATTTGAATACTTTTGCGGTGTTTGATTTTGCAAATTCTGCAAAATTTTGAATAAAACTATAACTGCGCTCAACTTATAATGTTTAAATGGAACTGATGAACATGAGATGGAGTTTAAATCAGGTTTTAGCGGGTAAATTTTCCAGCAGATATACATGTAGCCTACTTAAGTCCCGAAAGATACAAAGGTTGTGATGTATAGTCATCTAAAATTGGAATAAATAGTTTGAATATGTTCCTCCAACGTCAAAAAAGTGATGACGTAATAGTGACGTCATTCTTTACATACTGTATTTTGATGTTAAAAGCTTTTGACAATATCTTATGAGGTATTGTACAATCTTTTATTCTGCTTTTTATATTTTATCATTTCTTTGACACTTTTCAGTCCTAAATATATTTTTTGCATCAATCAAGGACTACATATCATTTTTTTTACAAGAATTACCATGAAGCACAACAGCAAATCCATTTTTGAAAAAAGACAGTGTGAACAAATACAACTAAAATTGTTACATGCAACAACCAATGGAAAACAAAATTGGAAAAGATTCTTCAACTAATCCACCTGGACAGCATACAAGCAAAGATTTGTTTTGTGAAAAATGTTATTTCCATAATGGCATTTTTATTTGTTTATTTTAATTTCAGCTGATACTTCCCAGTTCTCATAATACATGTTATATGAGGATATCATGAATAAAATTTTCTCTAAATTTTTTTGGTATGACTATTTTTCCAGTTACGTTGATAACTGTACCCAACAGAACGTATATCGACGTATAATCTGTACACGCATACATGTTTTGAACCCCAAATAATTTAAATGTTGGAGTGTAAAAATAATTCCGGTATAAAATTAAAATATAAGCCGCCCTCGATTGTAAGCCGCCCTCGATTATAAGCCACACAAACGGCAGCTAAAAAACAATATAAGCCGCGGCTTACAATCGAGTAAATACGGTATTTTGATTTTTGTCATGTTATGCATCATTATTTTATGTCAATAATTGTGTCTGATTTGATCAAATTTATGACATCAGAAAATACAAAGTAAAACACTGGCATTTATGTTGTCTTTTCTGTGTCTTTATAACCTTAAATACGCATTGCTACATCTTCATGCCTGTATTGTTAACCAGGTGCCATCTATCCACCCAGGTTTGGTATGATGAAAGGCTGAAGATGTTTCTTCTTTGGCAAGGATACTTTAAAATCAATGTCTTGTTCATTTCAAAGCCCAAAAAACACGAATCTGATTTATTCCTTAACTTCTGGTTTTTGTCATGCCCTATAATCGGTGCACAGTTTGTCACGCCCTATTTCGCGATCATTGTTCTTCATTAAGGTTGTTGATTGCTTTCTGGATCTTTACCTACTGAAAAGTGCAAAAGAACTTTTATTTTGAGCAATGCTGTGCATGTGACGCACTATGAAGCCTGACATCGTGCTACCAACTTCAGGATATTGTTTTGTGTAAACAACAAACGTGATCAATCTGCTGGAATACTTAATATGGAGGCTGAATTGAGCAACACCAGTATGGTTCAACGTTTTGGTTGGCGCTTTTTCCTGTTGAACAATGAAAAGAAACTGTACATCAATCAGCTGTTTTATCAGGTACCAAACATTTTTACGTTGCGAAATTATGGTCTCAGAAGTTTTAATTTGGTGTACATAACAAAGTACAAATATCGCTAACCTAAATCAGGGTGATGCATTTGACAAGTTTACACAAACCCCAAATCTTGCCTGCATATTTGTAACATGTTGTCACATATTTACATGCTGGAGGTTAATTGGGGCATAGCTGCAGCTTATATCAACATGTACCAACAAGTCAAGTTCTGATACACATGCTACCTGAGCAATTTATTGTTTATTGAGCATGTGCAAACGTATAATGTTTAGGTGCTTGTTAGCTGCGTCAGCGGCCATTACCAGCTTAAGTTCGTTTGGGAAACAACAGCGGCGTACTTGTGTAAACGAATGTAAAGTCATTTTACAAGCTTGACATTTCACTTATTAAACAATGAGCTTATTTTGATGATTTAATTATGATATAAAGGTAGTTAAAACTTTATAACAGCCAAGTACCGAACGACATTCTTTTTATTATTCCTTATCACAGCGAACAATGCAATGAATTTGAAAATATCAAACTTCAAATCAGCAGAAAATTTTGTTGTTAAGCAATACATTTAACGGTCAGTAAAGCAGCTACAAACAAAATTTATCTGTCAAAGTCCTGCGGACGGATATACAGTTTGCAATTAAAATTTAGCTTAATATAAGCTTAATTTTTGCAAGAATCACAATTATAAGTGATTTATATAATTAATGTACGAGACTACCTTGCATTGAGCCCCCAAAAAAAAACACTTCTGCAACGTGTGCTAGCGTTGTCTAGGCCGTTGGCAATGTGAAACAGTATTAAAATTCTTCAAGAATTAATAATCCCACAGCAAGCAATATGCTAGCTCTGGTCAGTTTTTCATTTCAATCGAACTCTTTCGTGATTGTTCAGCTAAATCTCTGGTTGTTTCAGCTGAATGGTTTCAATAGGAAATTTCTGGTCAGATTCTTCCGATCGTAACACCAAGCAAAGTTTCTGAAACAAATTTTGTTTTTATAGTGTAGTGTTTTTTTGGGGGTGGTATATTTTATTTTGGGCATTCCAGTCATTTATTTGGGCACTCCAGTCAAGTTTGACTAGATTAGACCGGAAGTTTTTCAAAAAAGCATAATTAATTTAGGTATAGTTAAACGTTAATCCGACATGATAAAGCTTAGGCGTTTCGTCAATATTTTTTTTTGTAGTAGTCGACTTGTGTTGCTACCCGATGCAGAAAACCAATGTAGAAGTAACATATAGAATAACAAAATAACCACATGATTTTTATGTTATTGTATCTCTTTGCAAACTGGTTTTGTTGCCATAGCAACTACGAATATAACTATCAAATCATAAATCCATGCACTAAATTTCATTTAGGATAAAGAATCGTATATGCTGTCTATTTGAAAGACTTGGTCATGTAAATTGATTTAATTAGGTACATAATATTTTTTTTGTTTTTACCTCTCTCCAGGTACCATTCGTTCTGTATAAAGTTTTGATGAAAAAGAATGGAATCCAAAAAATGGACGATAAAGCGGTGAACCACCCAAATGCATGAGCCCAGACTGGATATTCGTATTTTCCGTATTTTAAAGGTGTGTAGTTAAACCCGTAGAAGATAAGTATTCCCTGAAATCACATAAAGAAATCATAGAAAGACTTCTCGGAGTTTCTTGGACTTTTATGACGATATTAACCGCTTGGTGTTGTTAGTCGGTTATATTTACTTACAACCGCTATAACAGCGGAACTTGGCTGAATGGTCTAGTGCAGGGGTTGGCAACCTTCTTTGCACTGCGGACCGCTTTTGAAATCAAAATTTTACCGCGGACCGGTCATAAAAAAAAACTACAAATATTTAGCAATAAAAACGCTTAAATTAGTTTATCATCCCCGAAATACATGGGCAAAATGTTCATAGCATTTAACCTGAAAAATTATACGCCCCGGTAACGAACTCCTCGCGGACCGGTACCGGGCCGCGGACCGGCGGTTGCCGACCACTGGTCTAGTGTGTCTGACCCATATACAGACATAAAAAACTGATCGGGATTCGTTCGTTCAAAAAAAAATAACAGCCTTTGGCCGCAGGAATTTGGCCGAATGGTCCAGGGCGCCTGACCATATACATTTAGAAAAAAATAATTTTTAGTTAAATGTCAAATCGTGTAAGTTTAAAGAATTGCAAAAAAACTTTAACTAAGTTACAATTTATGCAATTACCGGTATTTCAAAATATTGCCTAACTCCAAACGGGAAAAAGTCAAAGTTAATTACACTTGATTGCCTGTTACAGTTTTTTTGCTTTTACAGGACTATAACAATTATAAAACAACGTACCAATATGAGAACTGGTGCAATAAACTTGTAGCAGTATTTCACGTATGGATTAGGACGGTATCCAATCATATCCTTAATGTTGGCGTACAACCTATCAGTCCCATACACGTGTCCAATTGTTATTGACTCAAGCCCGGCTAGAATGAGAAGGCTGAAGCCGCTTACAGCATAGTTGTTGTACAACTCAAAGAGATAAATTCCGCACTGAACAAAAGAGCATTGTTTAAATTTAAACCAACGGTAAGGTAAAGTCATAGACACCAAAAAGCTTGAATTTGTGAAGAAAGGAAAGCCCAAAGCCCAAATTTAAAAATATCGAGTAATGACCTTTAAAGTTACGGAAAACATGAAGACAGAACATTTAGAAAATTTATCATGGTGTAGACCTCTCTAAAATTATGGATTAGGGCATATAAACAGCAGGAGTTATGTTATAGCCTACCATTCAACCCTAGACGTTTTGTTGAATTAGTTGGGAAAATAGCACATTGTTAACAAATACATCTTGAACTTGTGATATAAATGCGTTTTGGAGCAAAAAAGGTTGAGAAGCCTTTATGCTCGATCGTCCACCCTTAAAATTTGCGTTCTTGCATGGATACATTATAGCAGTTATGAGAACAAATATGGAAAATAAGTATTTAAAGACGTACCCCTGTGGTTAGTGGTAAACCAATAAGAGCCAAAATGACGCAAACAGCTAGTGTCAGCAATCTCTTTCGCTTTGTTGCTGCAAATGTCTTCGGCCATTTGTCAATTGTGCACGAAATTATTGCTTCCACGCAAGTGAACTACAAATAGGAATAATTTCATTATTCAATTTCAGAGTTTTAATAGTACTGCTGGCAAAGGTAGAACAAAAAAGTTAATGAAGGCTAATAAAGTATAATGTAAAAAAAGATTGAACTCAGCTCACACACAAAAATAATTACAAAACAATAATCCTTTAGGATAAAAGATAAGATCATATTTAATTGTGCTTCTCATCTGGTATTTGACAGCCAACTGTTTACCTGTGAGTCGATTCCAAGCATTATCAGCATCAGAAAAAACAAAATCCCCCACACTTGTGGAGCAGGCATCAAAGAAATTGCAGTTGGATAAGTTTGAAATGCAAGACCTGGACCTAGAAAGTTGCAAGATGTTTTTAGTCCATTTTATCCCGTTTACTAACGATGGTTCAAGACCAAACTTGTTTGGTACGTAAAAAAAAAATTATCGCACCAACAGGGCCAAAATGGCTGTGTTTTCAGACCGGCTCAATTTACAAAAAACGCGATTTAGCACGGTCATGTTAGTCGGCTAATAGAGATGTACGTAGTTGTGCAGACAATTGCTCGTTTTAGCTCGTAAATGTTCAGCTAATAACAAATTTGGGTTACGTTGTAACCCTGTTTTGTATTTATATTCTTACCATGGCCAATCACGTCCGACACATTTTTTCCTTGCAAGTAAGCCAAATGACCGACTACAGTGAATACAGAGAAACCGGCATAGACAGAAGTTGCGCTGCTTGCGAATGTGATTTGTGTGCAAACCCTTAAAACAAAAGTCACAATAAATACTGTACAATACTAAAACTACAAAACATGTTGTAATTAGAGTGAAATGGTTGGTTCATTTTACAGTCAAACACGTACCTCAACGTGGCCAGAAATTTAAAAAACAACTTATTTATAACCCAAATTGTTTCTTTGAACCATATATCAATAAACGGCCTTTCTTAAGTAAGTTATATTTGATTACACATGTTTGCGACAACATAAATTTGTTTATATATCTCCGGTTTGGGATAGTACATTTTTGATTAGTTTATAACCTACCTGAAACAATTTGTCTTGTAGTTGTTGTAACTTCCAAATGTAACCAAAGCAGCGAAGCAGATTCCATAGGAATACAACACTTGGCTTCCAGCCTGTACCCAGACCTAAAATGGAAAATATAATACAAAGCGACCAATGAGAAACTAAACGTTGTATAATACATTAATATTAAAGACGCAGTGATTCAGATAGAGTTTGCGTTTGCTCTTTAGAAGATGTTTAATACGAACATTTAACATCTATTAATAGGACACAAGCCAACTTAGTTATTTGCAACTTTGCTATGTAGAAAAGAACCCAGTTTAATAAACTACTTTAGGTCTGCGGACTCATTAGAAAAAATAGGGACTCGCTATGCATATCGTACCCCAGAAACCATTCTAGGGATTAAAAGGGTCAGCGAAACTACTGATTGAATGTGTTAAATGATCGTCTAAATTGACCTATTTGATCACAAACTTTCATATGTTGGTAGTAAAATTAGGAAAAATCCTATATTTTTTGACGTATTAGCCTATAAACCAGGAACAATAGCAGCCAAGCTTTGACGTTTAATCTGTTGCAGATTAAGTGGTCGTTGGTGTAAACTTTTTATTGGTGTAAAAATATCGTACCTGAGCTTGGGCCAGTTTCGTCATGTTTGGAATTATATAGAAGAGAACCCCCTCCGCAGCGCCCGGTAGTGTACAACCTCTCACAAGAAGCACAGTGAGTATGATATAAGGGAAAGTAGCAGTGACGTACACGACCTAAAAGTGAATCTTTAAAACATACAATCTCCCTCAGTTCGCTGCATGGAACGATTTCCAATGTAATACGAAAGCCTTTAAATTAATGGAAATTTAAACAGCCGGTAGACCTTCCAGATGGCTAGATTAAGATATACCTGCGTTTTTTTCGGCGTAATATGCATCCCATTATGACACCGTTTTTAATTTTCTGGGATCTGATTGCTGAAAAGAAATTATGCCTGTTTGTAGGTTGTTTTTCCTTGCATTATATACACCTTTTTTAGCTACCCTTTTGCTGCATCATAAGATCATTTGTTTTTGTCGTTAACAGAACAGTTTGATTACTTTACTACAAAATTTCGGGTTTTGCGTATGGTCAAAAGTATTCTGCCCATGTTTTTTCAAACGAAACAAACATGAGGTCAAGGCAATTTTGGAACTTGCAATCAGTCAAATGTTAAATAATCTAATCGATTCAAATCATGAATTGGCAGGGTTTAATGAGGGCTATTTGCAACTTTTTGGGGGCTATAGACAACTAAGGGAAAATTTAAAGGTAACTTTGGTTGTAACGGTCAGTTCAGACAAAGTCGTTTCGGTGCATCACGTTGTCGTTCCTCAGGATTTGAACCCAGGACCTCACAATACCTTGCCAGCTGAAGAGGCTCCCTTGCAGCAACACCCGTAAACCAGAATCCACGAAATGAAAAAACTCAATAGCAACGGATAGTTGGTTGTCGTTCCAATATCATCGATTCCAGTTGACTTACGCAAGACGTAGTGCCTAAAAAATGTAAGAATCATTTTTTTACGCAAATAATTCGTACAAAATGCAAAACCCAAGTCAAACATTTAAATTCAAATAAAAGAATTAAATTAAAAAAAAGCTTTTTCAAGAATTTTTGTTGTTTTAAATATATTGTAACATCTGTTTATTGCCGGATCTCTAACCATATGTTTGAGCAAGCCCTTTGAATTGACTTGCAATGCCTGATGTGGAAAAGCTTTTAGACAATACTTACTGCCAGAATTCGCTGATTGCGTAAACTCCCTCTGTTACATTGCTTTGTCCCACAAGAGAACCATTCAGTAATATGGTATTGTTATGAGTTTCGCTGATGGACGAATAAAGAAGGCAGCTATTGGTGTTCCACCAGTTGCCTGCAATCCGGGCATAGGTTAAAAAAATATTACGCAAACAATATACAAATGACAAGTAAATTATTACGAAATCTTTGTCACAGAAACGCCTAAACGTTTTACGAATTTAAATAAGCTATTGCTGCCAGACATAGTATCAAGTTTATAGAGCTCTTCTGGCAAATGTATTTTTATTCCGACATACAGGTCGTCTTCATCAGGGTAGATAACACTGAATGCGACTAGAACAGTGCACGATAAACAAAGGAAAAAAGAATGAAACGCAAGCATGGCACAACGCAACGAAAACACCGCGCGATAACGAATGATTGGGCCTCTAATCTTTGAGCAGGTGCCTGTAGCACGCTGAAAGCATCACGTCTGTTTTGATGTTCATTGTGTTGCCCTGCTGGTGAATATTCCATGACTCAAGAAATAGTCTTTTCCTGTAGTCAGGCTCCCGGGCTACAACAGACGCCGCATTGAAATCAATACAGTGGCCTTGTGATACCGCGTGATTGGAAAGGGCCGACTTCTTCGCGTCGTTGTTGGCAACATCCCGTTGATGTTCTTTTCGTCGGGTGTTGAGTGACCTTCCAGTCTCCCCGATATATATTAACGGACACTCGGCGCAGGGAATGGAATATACAACACCTCGTTGTTCAAAGGTATTGATTGGATCTTTTGGGTGACTCAGCAGCTTGCGGAGAGTATTGGCAGGTTGGACGCCAACCGCTATGCCGAAGTCACGCAACATACGCCGCAAATATCCGTCAGTTTGGGTATGTACAGAAGTGTCAGAAAACCCTCTGTTTTTTTATGGGTCACCTGTTCGGGGCAAGTTGCCGTTAAATTTCAAGGCTTTGCGAACCTTTGTCAGTTCCACCTCGCAGTCGTCGCTATGTGTGCACAAGCGTCATGCGCGATCTTTTAGGGAACGAACCACCCCTCTTTTCTGGTATGTGGGGTGATGAGATCGAAAATTAAGATACCTGCTGGTACTCGTTGGCTTGTGGTAAACTCTCGAGTACAAGTCACCGTCATTGGTTCTTGTGACTTGAACATCTAAAAATGGAAGAAAGTTTACCGATTGGAGTTCCATGGTAAACCGAATGCCTGGTTGCGCCTCGTTGAGATGCCGTAAAAATGCCTCAACCTGATTCTCAGTAATAATGACACAAAAAATGTCGTCAACATATTGCCGCCAGAATCTTGGTGGGTTGGCAAATGTTGATAAGGCTTTTTCCTCAAGCGCTTCCATTGTCATGTTTGCGACAACCACAGAGACCGGGGAATCCATCGCTGTGCCTTGAACCTGTTGGTAAAAGCTTCCCCTGAATGTTAAATAAGATTGCTCCAAGCAAATCCGCAAACCGTCCACAATATCCAACGGGGACCATGTTGTTCTGACTTTAAGGCTATGGTCATTTAAAATCTTGGATGACGCAATGTCCAATGTCCAGGTCCACTGGCACACTTGTAAAAAGTGACACGACGTCATACGACACCATTACCTCTTCTTTGGACAGGGGCGGCAACTGTGCTATCCCTTGAACAAACTTGGACGAGTTCGAAACAGTCCATACTGTATTGCCCACAAGCTGAGAAATAACTTTCGCTAGGTACTTTGCAAGGTTGTAGGTTGGAGTACCAATTAACAAACGAAACAATTGGTCGCAGAGGGATGCCTTCCTTGTGGATTTTTGGTTAGATGCGCGGGGCGGGGTCGTCCGTTTAACGAATTTGTCAATTTGTGAAGTGTTATTAACAAAACGACTTGTGTCCAAAGTGGCACAAAAAGCAAGTATGAACGTTTTATGTTCAATTGTGTTTAATTGTACACTAATCCAGTGATTTTCAAACGTAAAGTAAATGGGGACTTTTCATTATTAGTACGATCATGCATTTTGTTAATAAAAACTAAAAAACGCTAAGCATTAAAATAGGTTTAAAAAACTTGAGTCTTTCTTACCACAAGTGCTCCACTTAAGGTCTCCCAACGTGAAACTGTGTCCGAGGTATAACACAGACCAAGCAAGTACCATGATATAATACATGGAACTGTAAAAGCATAAAATAATCGAGCCGTATCCGATACCCTGCAAAACATTGCGGCGTATCTTCAGTTTAAGTAGAACAAGGTTGATATCAGACTCGACATTACATAAAGCCACATTTGTTTCATAATTTTACTTTCTAACTTTTGGTCTGAAATCTAACTTTTACAAGTCTAACTTTGGGTCTGAAATCTAACTTTAGAAAGTCTAACATTTAGTCTGAATCCGGGCTTTATTTTAACGACAGCTCGGACTTGGGTTTGTACTCGTGTTCGAGTCCTATTTTTCTGCCCACTCACAATCCTGTTTGAACTGGATGTTTTTGTTGTTTACCTTCATAGCAGGAACAATATTCCACATTTCAATAGCAGATTTCTTGGTGTATTGCCCCAAAGCGACCTCCAGGAAATATAGAGGAAAACCGGCAAAAATGGCAAACATTATGTAAGGAATGAGAAATGCCCCTACGAAAAAACGGAAGAATTTAAGGTAAACAAAACTAACCCTTTTCATCCTGCAGAATAAAGTTTAAAGTAATTTGTGCAAAACATTCTGTACGCTCTATAGAAACCTGTCTTAAAGTTTTTTGAAATTTTTTGTATATATTTGTTTATTTACCCCGCTAGACCGTTCGTAACTAAACCGTAAAACGCCTTTTTCTCCAATAACTAGGGAGGCTAAGCTATATAGGCCATATAGCTATGTCTATCTATAGATCTTAAAGGATTTTTCTTTCAAGTAGCCCCAGTAGACTTATAAAGCAACATGTTTTTTATCGTTTCGGCAAGAACTGAAAACGGTGGCATTTGCCAAAGTCGTGGCCTATCAAGGTGGATTGCAATCTACCTCCGCCATTAACAAAAGCCAGATAGGAGAACCTCCACACATTTCCGATCCCCACAGAATAGCCAAGAAACACAAGAAACGATTCCCGACTGCTTCCCCACGAGTCACTGCAAAAATCAACGTATTTTAACAATAATAGTTTATTGAGCTTTAGAAGACAAATCGCGGATCTGTCGTACTAAGCTAAGGGGATCGAAATTTGGCACACTTTAATCAATTTTCATAATTAATCATAGTTTTGTTTAGTTTCTGTGGTTATGATCAACATCCGACAGGGAGTGAATATTTTTGGATTATTCGGATTATGCAACACTAGTAAGTCTAGGTGAATATGAAATTGAGTAAATGGTCGTTCAAACATTTCTCCAGAGAGTCCAGAAACCGCTCAAACGGTCATGAAACAAAGCTATAACCGAAATCAAACATGACTTTTTAGCGTCTACTTCAACTTATCTTTTATATTCATGATGTTTTAAATGTCTTGGCTCACCGTTTGTTACTTTCATCTTTTGTCTTGGAATTTGGTAACAATCCTTTGAGGATTTTTGGGTTTTCCTCCACTTCGCCATTAAACTCATCCATTATCATATTCTAACTAATTATAGGTCTGTAAAAATTGCTGATAAAATTGATGTCACATTTACATACACATTGTTGTGTGCTTGCAGAAAAAAATTATTTATCACACATAGGACATACTCCCTGCGATACAACGTCTCATGATAAAGGGAAAGTAAAGTGCAATTACTTTCATCTTCCTTTAACCTTATGAACCTCACTTATACGCAAGAGACCCTTTGTGCTAATATTGCGTCAATTAACCTTTAACAGTTTGCTATTAAGTCCTCTACATGTCCTGCTCTTCTTACATTATAATTACAATGGTAAATCGCTATGTCATCTTTGTTAGTAACCTGTATGCAAGTTTGTAAGATTAATTGTGAAACAAAGTTTTCTCCTTCGTTTATCCTTGTTAATTTCGAAGGGACAACTAGTTAGCATATTTCGAAGATAAACTAAACTTTGCCCTTTCGGCCTAAATTTATCTCTGGTCAAAAAATTCTGCACTACAACTTGCCTTCATGTGATAAAAGCAGATCTTTTAAGCCTTGATCTAAGTGCTATCTATTTGTTACTGCACAGCATTTTCTACATTGCAGAAAACTGTATTGAAGGTAATATAGAAATTGCAAATCTGATAAATAATAACATGTTTAGCCATTTCCTGTGGCTCCATTGAGCCTGAACATAAATCCCACGGTTTAGCAAAGCTTGTACGACTTCCGCCAAGGCATAAAATGACGGCTTCGAACAAAAAGCGTGTGAACCCAACAAAGATTGCGATGTTACAATGATGTATTTCACTGATATCGTTTTGGGCGCCTAAATTTGCTTAGGAGTTACAAATTTTTGTTGGACTAGTTTTTGTATCTTGGGTAATGTGTATTGAAGCTAGTGCTTTAACCTGCAAATAAGGAAAAACTAGCTGCATAACTACGCAACTTCTTTAACGACTTTATTAAATTCAACTTCAAATTTAATTCTAAACCACATTAGATATTTTGCATAAATTTTGTATTGACGTTTTCTCCTATATAAGCTCAATAAGACTGTAAACTTATTTACCTAGCCTTGATAACTGGTATACTGGTAAATAGTTTACCAGCTAAAAATACCGATTAAAAAGTGCGGTCAAAACTATAGCTTAAAGGTGGAAATTAAAAACCCTGGATTTTTGTTGTTGCACAGTTGATCGATTTATGCACCTTGCTTAAATTAAAAAAAACATTCCCGAAATCGCCAAAACATTTTTTTTAAACTTACATCTTTTACAAGGCTTTTTTGTTCTATAAGTCCAGTTATTACAGTCTACTGGGTCTACCTTTTTGTTGGGCCTCGAAAAAGCGAAGAGGTGAGAGAGGGCTAAAATATACCTACTTACCCTTTTACCAATGCTTTGTCCGGAATGGGTTTTCGTGCGTTCCTCGGCCCATTTTGGTGTCACCTTACGCTTTAGCCTCGACTGTCTTAAGCGAATCACAAAAGGCCACGTTTTTTTGCTAGCACTACTGTAAAATGGACCGTTTTGGACAATAGTGACCAGCGCTTTAAACTGTTTGTTACCCGCGAAAGTTCAGCTTTTTGCGATTTATTCTTCTCAATGACGAATCGTAATGGTGTAGCTAAAGCATTTTATTCATTGGCTATCGCTGCACAGTCAAATTTTTCAATATGTTGAAATTGGACTGTCATCTCGCGACTCGAACACTTTTCCATCAAAGGTGGTCTGTTTAGAACCGTACTAAACGCTGCTCATATCTCGTTGTCATATCTCGTTTGTTTGCTGTGATGACCTGTCATAAATGATGCACATTTGGTTGCGTTGACGATTAAAAATCATTTCATAATCTGACCTCTTTTAAACCTGATGTTTGAACCTATTCATTACAAAACAAATTTCAAAATTGAAAACAATTCTCCAAGCTCTGTGCGGTTTTTGCGAACGTGTTGAAATAAATGTTCCTTGGAAACATTAGTCGATATTTAAGGACATTTGATCTCACAACTAAAGTCCTTTACGAAGCCTAACGCTAAAGTTTGCCATGAAGAACTTCATATTCTTATCTTGTTATTAGCAGACCTATTGACTCTACTCTGCGCGTGACTTACAGTGCAGAAAACTTTTTACATTCATCTCGTCACGTCCGTGGTTATGAAAACAGTAGACTATAATAACAAATATTATTCGGTCTCCATTATTATGGACCCGAAAATAATTCTCGTAAGTCTGGTCACGGGACATTGGAATAAGCTTTCTTGCGGAAAAACGGGTCAAATACTCGAACCGCCTGAACGACTTTGAGTTGTAAAAACTCAATGCTCAAGTTACCGAAAATTTTCAACAGATACTGTTTGACTTTTCGTACTCAAGAATCCAGTTGCGATCTAAAATTAATCACAGGTCTACTATAAATTACGCAGTTACGTTTATAATATGCAGTTTTTTTTGTATATTATGTCATACATAGCAGGTGGCAATTCTTTATTTTATTCGCAATCTCAACAGTTTTGTAAATGACAAATATACAGTATTGTCGAAACATCTAGAAGCTTTTTTCATGCTTGTGGCGGCAATCTTCCAGTTGGCGTAAGCGACTTTTTCCACGCCAAACCCAAAACATAGTAGGCCTGCTGAAAACTTTTTTGTGAGCTACTTAGGTTATCTTCACGCTTTCTAAGAGGCAATATTTATATTTATACTTTCTTATACTGTAGACTTGTTTTCATTGCAACAACCCAACGTCTTAAACTTTGTGCTGAATTGCAGGAAGTGCTTTACACACTGAACAAAAAGTTTGTAACAAAAGCAAAAACAAAAAACAGCATTTTAAGACTTTATATAGCAGTAAAATGTGAGACCTCATATACGCTATACTGCGCTTTAACTACCACGTTTGGTGGTATAGTATATCAACTCTTACTGCATTCCATCTGTCAACATTGTACATTAACCATAACGGTCGTCCTTGCGAAATTTTCAACTCAATTTGTTTATCGCTCTTTCGCACGCAAACAGCGCTCTTTTGAAACCTAACCCTTTTTAACACACATTGATCACACCTTCGCAAATTTATGTTTTGACTGTCAATGTGAAAAACAACCCAATTTTCCCAAGCGGAGTTTAAATGCTACATACCACCGGAAGAGCAAAAGATCGGTATACATTTGTGCTGTATGTGTGCACTATAGGTTGCACATCTCTTCTAGATACGAAGCTCTGAATTGGTCACTGGTCAGCCACCTGTGAATCGTGGTCCTGCAATTTGCCTCTAATAGTCCGCAATAGGGATTTCTGTCGTAAATCATTGATGAGTTTCTGTTTAAAACCGACCGCCGGCACCAATTACTCCTCGGCGACCAACGCCCCTCATCCCTCATTCAGTTGTTTGTGTTTAACAGCTGTAAAAGGAGACGTAGCAATAACTAAAAAAATGGCTTTCCAGGCCTTCCTGTAATGAGAGCTTGTTGGGCATTTCATTACTTGCAGGAAGTCACTGAAATTATGTTATAAGTTACAACGTGTTCATCACATACAACTTATTCCGTAGTATGATTTTATCAGGCTGATTCTCATGTGTTCTAGTGTTTCTGCGAATAATAAATCGAAAATCGTTTGTAATTCTATTTGAATGAGATACTGATAATGCCTACTACTAATTTATATATATATATATACGAGTATATCCGGTTTTTTATGTTTATATATATATATATCGGTGGACGTCAAAGTTTTTAGTCTATTATTATATACGTGACTGTTCTCCTTCTGCCGTACTAGGTCTCTGTTGACTCGTGATTTAGGATATACTACACACAGTTAAATCTAAAATATTTACAAAATGGGAACGTTTAAGTAGTTGGTTGGAAAAAAATTATATTTATTACAAACGAGGCACATTCGATTTCACAAAAAGCACAAGCACATATATGTGATATCACACTCGATGTCCAGTGCATCACAGCGGTGGTGCACAGCTAACATGTTTAAAAAAAATTCATATTCTGCCAACGTCGATCTAGCTTGTCCAAATCAACCGCTTGCGATTTTCAATTTCCAATACACAGCACCCATAGATTTTGCGACATACGAATCACTCATAACAACAGGTGGCTATGGTTTTCAAGGTCGGATTAATACAAGTGCTTTTATTGACAGACAACATTTACAAGTTTGGTATTTAAACAGGTTGATATCGAAATTACACCAGCCAATAAAATGCAAGTCTTTATGTGCCTGTTTAAATGTTGAGCATTGAAAGAACTATGTATTTTAACAGTTGGACGCAAAAACATACAAAAAATAATACACGCGCTTAGGAGTAAAATAGTTATTCTGCTTATGCATCTGCTTTCCTGTGTATCGCCCTGATACTGTTGATTGTTGCCCCTGGGTACTGGTCAGCACATTTCTCCAAGTAGTTCAGCACATATTCGTCACAGTTGGTAATTACGAACCGATGCTTGAAAACTGAAAGCAAAAAGGACAAACGCTATATCCATTGCTTACACCGGCCAGTCAGCTAAAACGTAGAAATTTTGTAACTGGACGTCTTGGCATATGGCGTAATATGTTCGTGGAAACAACAAGTATACCCTTACGTCATGAGAGGGCTTGCAACGTCATACTAACTCTTGAATCACATTTTATGTTGTTATGTTGCTGGTTTAGTAACATCACTAAATATAAAGGACACTGACTCCGCCAAACAAATTTGCACCCCTGCCTGAAATTTGGCCCAAATCCAGCCCAAATCCAGCCCGAACCCGATGTAAACAAAATCAAATCCCAAATGCCGCAAATTTATGTCGAAGCTGAAGTCAGAACCCGACCAAGCCCGAACCCGACCATACATACAATCTGCCACGAAATTTTATAATCTCAAAACCAGGTTATACCAACGACCCTGAAAACGCCTTTTTTCAAACGAACTGAAACTTTGTTGAACTGAAAACGTGAGCTTATTATATGCTACTGGTGTCTTCATTTTCATACCAAGTCTCCTAGCTAGAGAAACATACGATTTCTGGAAAAGCTCTATTATATCACTGATGATTGCAGAAGCACGTGCCAAAATGTTTAGGAAAATAAAGCACGTCGCTTCAAAACGCCTATTGGGGACCATATACACCACATAAGACTTATTAACACATCCGTGTATACTTTTTATGTCCCAACATTACTCTTATATTTTTGGGCCTACCCTGGATTGTCGCCCCGACGGCAAAGTCTCCCGGTCCATAAAACTCCGGGTTCTCAACATCTGAACCCGGTTTCGAGATGCGAGTAGCCTCCAAGAATTTTCCTCCAATGATACCCGAGTTTCTTTGCGGAGGCTCAAAGATGCTCACCATGTCATCTGAGAGGCGGTAGGAAATGATGAAGCGACGGTTACGGTCCTCCGGTCGAACGGAGTCCTGGATAGCAAGGTAGGAGATAATGATAAAAGTGCATCATGTGCCAAACGCTTTAGGTTTATTGCATTTTAGCCATGGAATTGGTGGGAAAAGTGTATCCCATTCCACTATTTATTGCATTTTTTGGCCAGACGCTCTGTTTTGGGACATGGTATGTTACTCCTTAAGCGGTGGGGTTTCTAACCGCCTTGTTCCGGTACTATGGGCTAAGAAAGCATGGAGCATCCTATGTTAATATTTTGTAGGGCTTTAATAATTGCAGTACAAGCCTATATAACTATGTACCTTGGATTCCCAGCATCTCATATTTTAAACTAAACTGAAGTATTTTTACAATTTTGGGAATAGGTCCGAGTATTTAAGTGACAAAACATCCGCCTCACAGTTTTTCACCGCTGAACAATAAAAGTAACGATACTAAATACCGGGTGATCTTGCACGGACTGTCTCAAGTTTTTGTGATACTCAGTTTTTATGTTATTTGTATTTACCATTGCGGCTTCGTATCTCAACACTTTGTGGTCGTTTTCGAGCATTTTGATGAAATCCTTTTTCGGTGGTTGAGGAACGAGACATAGACAGTTCTGAACCGAATCTTCCAAGGACCCGAAGCCGTTGTAGGGCGGCAATTCCTTAAAAGAAAAACACTGAATTTTTATTATCATAGTACGCTAGGCCCATTAACGGCGTGATACCGAGCCGGTCTCCCAAGCATTCCCATATGGCAAGGCACAGACTAAAAAATCTAACACTCTTAGTTGAATTTTATTAGTGTTACTATGTGAATTCCGATTTACTCACCATCTTTGGCAAATCGCAGGCCGGACCGGTAACTGGAATAGGTGTGAAGTCCAAGACATTGTGCATCATTCTGTAATAGCTGTGGAAACGTCGGACAATGAGTTGTTTTGTACTCTCAGTTTTCGCTATTTTCGAACCACGATATTCTCAACTTAGATTTATGCTTTCTAATACCTTCTTTAATTTATGTTTTTTTTTTGCAAAAAAGCTTTTCTCTAACAAACATGTTCCGATTTACTACATGGCCAAGGTGCTCCTGTCCACTTAACCGTACAAACCGCCCAGAGGGGGTCGCTAGGGCACTGGCTGAGAAAACTTGGCTTAATAAGGCCTATGGGCAGGAACTTGGCCGCTGTCCACTTAACCGTACAAACCGCCCAGAGGGGGTCGCTAGGGCACTGGCTGAGAAAACTTGGCTTGATAAGGCCTATGGGCAGGAACTTGGCCGAATGGTCCGGCGCGCCTGACCCATATACAGACATAAAAACCCTGATCGGGATTCGTCCCCGGGAGAGTCCTGGGTTCGAACCCCGTGAAAAAAAATAAATAATAAGGCCTATGTATATATTTCTAAATATTCTTCTAAATATCGCTGTGGCGTAAGCGACAGTCAAGCCTTTCATGATAGATTTACCTATTTAAAAAACATTCATTACATTTGCTTAAAAGTTTAAATAGAACACTTACACCTGCAGTGACTCTTGCTTTTACTATAGTCTTTGCCCCAGTACATAATTAAACGCAACTGAGTAATTTTACTTACTTTTTAGTGAACTCGTCACAGTCATAAATAAGGACCCTTCTTCCATAGATGAAAAGCGTCTTTCCGATGGCGAAATCCTGTGGCGTGAACCACTGCTTCACCTCGTGATCTGTGAGCTCCATCACGATCATGGGGAACGAGGCTAGACCGCAATGGTAAGTAAAAACAATTTGTATTACGCAACTGTCATTGATGTAACTATACGCAGCAATATGATGGGTTTGGCTTTGGCTTAGAATAAAATTTGTGTTGTTGTGAGGTTTTAGGGATTCGAATTATGGATTCTGCAGTTGTAAGTTGCAACGTACAGAAGACGTCAGTGAGGTATATTGCTCCCAAAATATTTTATTTCTGAGAGAGTTTTTGAGTGTCAAAGAGGCTATTATCAGAATACAGTTTAATCACCGTTTACTTAAGGCAAACAACTCACAATCGACGTTGTTTCTATCTTTGGGCAACCTCTGTCTGCGGAGTAGTACTGGGAAGGGGTCGTGACCGTCGTTGGGTTTGTGCACTTCGCGTATTTCAATGGAGTCATCCACCAAGAAGTAGTGAAGCACATAAGGGCGCATCTCGCCGAACATCGAATCACGGTCATCCCACACACAGTAAAAACGCAAAACCTAATTTAAATATAGAAGTTCATTTCAGAGGTGTTTATGCTGATAAAATTTGCTTAACAATCACAATACAGCCGAATATATGAAAAATATTATCACCCCATTCAAATAATTCAAACTTTGAAAGGTATTGCTTTGGGGGGGAGATTAAAAAACTGGAATACAATTCAATCGTTCTGATGTTGGTAATAGTGCAAGTGCTTTGAAAGATAACCTAAACAAGCATTTTGTTTCTGTTTGCATGAGTATTAAGTGAGTCATAATATTCCATCACTTTTTAAAAGAAAAAAAGTACCTTTCTGTCCAACTTGAGGAATTTCTTGAGCTTGTCGAAGTCCGAGCGTGTGGTGTAGGAGCGAAGTGGTTGTTTTCGTCCCTCAGTGTAGGGGTCCCTTGGAACTGATTCAGGATCATTCAATATTAGACCTTCACTTTCCATAAAGTTCTATATAAAGAAATTTAAGCTTTGGACATTATATAGATTTAAAATTTGGTTTTAGCAATATATCCAATTGACACTAGTTTTTCTCTAACTGTTGGGTTCTTGCTTTTTATTGGTTAGATTTAATACCCAAACATATATTGTATGTGTACAGTAGGTGTAATATCATAACAGACTACATGAATCAGCCTGTGTAATAGGGTGGTGACCGCCAAAATATATATACTCAAAACGATCAGTGTATAGTATTGTATTTGGAGTGTAACTTTTAAACATATTTTTGAAACAATTTTAATTTAGAACTCACCAAAGTAAACTTGTCACAGTTCGTGATTCTAAATGACTTTCCATAGAAAACCACATTCATTCCAAGGTTTAAGTCCTTCCAGTGCCAGTGATTTCCTTGGTCATCCTTTGGCAACCTTTGTCTTTTGATAAGTTTGCCCTGAAAACATGGACATATTTAAACAAATAGTACAATCCAAACCAGTATTGCAGCCCAAACTGGCACCGTAGAACAAAGTTTGTTATGTTTTTGTTATGCGAACAAGTAAATTTGACTTGGCACCAAAAAAAATCGGATGAACTGAACAATTGATAAACATGTCTCCTATTGCACAGTGCCAACAATTCGTACAAAGATAATTGGTGTAATTTTCATGACAACAAGTGTTTAATTACAATGAAACTAGAGATGTTCATAATTTTACATAGGAGATTGACTTATTGTTATATTGCTATAAATTAAATACTGTCACAGTATCTTGTAGAGACTATTTTTACAGCTGTTAGAATTGCATATTGTTTCTTTTACCTGGGGCATGCCAGAGTTTTCCACATTTGGTTCAACCACAGAAATGCTGTCATCTTCTAAATAGTAGAAGATTTCTACTGGCCGAACTCGATAATACTCTTGGGGTGACTCATGGACAGTTTCTTTAAAGTAGCCAATGAATTTCAGAACCTAAAATAGACAGAACAATCTTTTTATATGACTCAAGTGGTTATAAACAGGTGTAACTGATGTGGCCCTTCATATCACTGATGATGGCATGAGCATTTGCTGAAACAGTTGAACAACAAAGCATGTAACTTTACATGTATTTGGGCCGTTATTTTCATCATTAAACCTGTGAACAGGTCTGTGTATAGTATTCTAAAATAGATAGGTTATCATTACAAAACTAATGACAATTCTGCACAACTACTTATTCTGAAATTGTAAATGATTTGGAGCAGTTTTTGAAATTTAGTACAATCATCTGACAATTTACCCACAAACTTTGTATCTTTATTCAAAGCTTTAGCCCATATATAGTTGTACATATCACAGAGAATGCGATTGGGTGATACAAAACTTAATGACTAAAAATCAAACCTTTTTATCGAAAGCCAAATGGGCAGGAACAAAAGTTTCAGGTGGAGCCTGTTTGGCTTGACCATACGTTAAGGTTGGCATTTTATTTGCCAACTCATCCAGTTCAGCCTCAGAAAGCTGGTTCGCTGTCAGTCGCTCACCACCCAATCCCACCACTGGGGAGTGCTGTTGAGCATAACCATTCTTGAACTTGAGGGTGTTGGTCACATGATAGCGGGTTTTCTATAAAAAATAACTGCATGTTTTGTATTGTATAAATTTCGATACTGGAAAAAAATGGAACAAAATAGTACAAAAACACTACACTAGTGCCACAGGATCAGGAAACAGCTGTAAAACCTTGTGGTTGAAAATTTGGCAATGTAAGAAAATATACATATATATAGTAATGTGAAACACAATGTTAAAAGATGCAACAGCTGCACCCTTCAACTAATTATGTATTGGTTTGTTTTAGGTTTCAAGTAATGTTTATTTTACATGTTATGGCAGCAGTTTTATGTTGTTGTTGTTTTCTAAAAAATGTAGGATAGAAGGGCTGGTTTGTTTATAGCAAATATAAAATGAAAAACACTTGTACAGTAGGGCAGGAAATTTTTACTGCTTTTTTATCACAAGTAGGACTTGGATATTTTCTTGGAAAGTCATCGGACAAAATCTGTCCCCAATTCTTCCTTGGTGTGTTTTTAGAGTTTTGTATCTATTTGATTTATTTAAAATGACTCACTGTTGGATCTTCAAATGTGTTTCCAGGAAGAAAAGGTAAACCTTCTGCCCTGGTAGTAGCCATCTTTCTTGCAGAAACACAGCAGCAAATATGATTCTACAAAATCTGTTTATCTTTTTCAAAGTATAAGTGGAAATAATGTTGTTTGCAGTACTGTTAAAATGAGTAAGTTTTCAATTAAAATAAGTATGGGTCTTAAATTAAAGTTCTGAATTAAGCCCTGTCTATGTCCACACATTCAAGTACAAAACAATAAAATTAGATGTTTTTCTGTTTATTTTATTTTGCTGCACGTTTAGAAGTAGAGTCATAGGCTGCCTTAAAACATCAACTTTCTTCTTTCATTGCTTACTCACTTTTCCAAGTTCGCTGTCTTGGTTACAGTTGCCAGGTATCACTCAGGCCACATGCGGCGCAAGAGAGCGAGTGTTTAAGACTTCGGTCGATATACGATGCAACTCTGTCAAGAAAACCTCCCATATTTTGTAACACCCTGTGATTTTTTTACTTCTTCACTTTCAAATGAAAACTAAGACCTAGTTTTTTTTCTGTCTTCTTCACATAAAAAGTTTTTTTTGATCAAAAGCCAGTCAAGCGTAACCGGTTGCGCTTTTTTGATTGTTGTGCTGTTTTCTTGCCTTGGTGTTTTTGGTTTATTTATTAGACTTTTTCTGGCAAATTCTTTTCCAAGTTCACCCAAGAAACACCAGGAGTGTTGTCAAAACCAAGTACGTTATGTTTTTGTACAATTAAAACATAGGCAAACTGTAATATGGTGCTGGTATTGATTTGTCAATATCATCTTACTTTCTAAACTTATTTTGTTTCATCTGATTAAGATTAGCTATGGTTCTATTCTACACTGAAACACGAAGTGGCTTGAAAGCTCATTTATTTACAGTAGTGGCGAAAAAACAAAAACTGTTTGCAATAAAATAACGCACATCAACAAAACCAAAATCATTTTTTATCTTTTTGTAGAAGTCGTGTTTTTATGACTGTGTGCAAAGAAAGTCAATGGGCAAACGTGTACGTCACCTTTGTTTTCATGACTTTTAGCACCATTTTTCTTAAATTTTTAAACACTACATCTTTATTAGAAAATAAAGGCACACATAAGTTTAAACTTGAATTGCAAAATGATGTTTTGACATTTGTTTTCAGTTTGACCAATCTTATCAACGAGGCTTTTGTTTTACGAAAACTATTATCGAACAAGGTGGTGCGGCAAGGTTAGCGTGCAAAGTCTAAGACCCGCCAGACCTCTAGGCAAGTTTCCTACTCTTTCCCATTCGTCCTTTTCTGGCTCGTAGGTTTGAATCACTTTGATACATCTTCTTGCAGACCAGCAGTAACCACCGACGATGAACACCTTGTTGTCGAGCTGAGGCAAGTAAAAACACGACATTTGTATGGGTCAGTAACATATTACTTGAAAATTTATAATATGATGAACGTTAAAATATATTTGGTAATAGCATAGCATAACATGACATTGTTATTGTAACACACGCTAGCTTAAGAAGTATAGTTAAAGAGTCGGCATTTGTTACGTTACGCATCTATTTAGGCCAAGTCTACATAAAACACGAGTTGTCTGCAGCTGGTGTAGGAAAAAAACCCATACATTTTTACAAACTAGAGAGATTTAACGCGAATTTGATTGGCCAAATTTAAAAAACAGATTTTGGGTTGCAAAATTTAAACATAATATTGCAAGCTAAAGTTTTGCAGGCTACCCACGGCCAATGCCCCTGTTTTCTATGTCTAACTTGTATAATAAAATATGGTGTTTTAAAAAAAAATTTTCGTCTTACCACGCAAGCTCCAGCCTCGCTTTGTCCCATTGAAATCGGGGTGACGTTTGTCCACTGATCGAAATCTGGACTGTAAACTTCTGTTTCCAATACATCAATACGTTTGTTGATTCCTGTGTTGCCGCCGATGACGTAAATCCTAAAAAGTCAAATTGGTCCATGTTATCTATGAATAATCAATTTTAAATCGGTACACAGAAAAAGTGAAAGGGAAAAATTCCATAGATAACGTCATATCTATGGAATAACCATTTTGCACATTTTTTTACTACAAGCACCATTTCCTAAAACCAATAACATTGAACTTACTTCTCTTTGAGCGTACATTGACTATGCCAGCCTCTTGGCGACTGCATTGGTGATCTGCGCTCCCAGATATCATGCTTTGGGTTGTAACACAACATTGCGTCACTGAAATGACCGTCACTGAATCCACCGCTCACGTAAAGTTTGTCGCGATGCACTGAACCGTTGTGATCACACAATGCATTCTGTGAAAATATTTTCCGTTAAAATACACTTTCTTGACATCTAAAGTAGATGCATTCACAATCAAAATCAGGGAGTCGAACCGGAACTGAACCCGAACCCGCAAACCGGTTTGAGCGGTTTATTTCATTAAACCCGAACGGAACCCGAACCGCTAAATACGATTTCCTAAAAACCCGGACCGGAACTGAACCAGTAAAAATGCAGCCTGTATTAGATTTTGCGATTAACAGTGATATGGCGTATCAAAAATAACAATTACACGGTCAAAATTATTTTGGAGTTTGATAAGGCCAGGTAGAATTAAAAATTTTAATTCTTAAAATCGAACGAATGGAATTTTGAACCGGTTTGAAAAACGCAAACCGGTTTGGACCGGATAATTCGCTTAAACCGGAACAAAAAATATACATTTTTTGAAACCCGAACCCTCCAAAACAGTAAAGCCGAACCGAACCTGAACCCATATGACAAGCGGTTCGACTCCCTGATCAAAATGTTGCACATGTCGAATTGTCCGCTATACGCGACTCTTTTTTTACCTGGGTTGAGGCCACGTACTTCCAGCGATCCTCTTCAACGCAGTAGCACTCTACAGAGGACAGGCGGCCAACAGAGTTAACTCCCCCAACAGCGTAGAGTCTGTTGTAAGCCGGAATGGCACTAACGTGGAAACCAGCTCTGTGCTCGTTCATGCTTGCTATCTTCATCCATGTGTTGAAACGGGGATCGTATCTAAAAGGATACGTTTTATAGTCCAATTTTAAATCATATTAACATAGCTTTGGCACAAAAGGCCATACGATATTCCAATGTGGCAGAAGAATTCAAGTATATCCAGGTTTGAATTGACGGCTTTTTGTGGTTTTAAGGTATAATCAGAAAACCTGGTTTCAATATTATGTATCAATATTTTCGAAAGGGTTTAAGGGGAAAATCCGATAATGCACACTTGCAAGAATGTTGCTGCATAAGGCAGTAATAATAAGAGTTCATTTTGTTTCTTAAAGATGTTTACCTGGTGACTGTTGAGACAGAGGTCTTGCCACGTTCCTCAAAGTGATTTTGGCCTCCCAGGACGTATAAAAAGTTATTAAGGACCGCGACACAATGGGAATGCACGCCGGTATCCATGCTCGGTAGCAAAGTGTAAGCAGTAAGTTCGCGATTGAACACTAAAAAGATACAAGGTAATGAAAAAATGAAGCATTTTATTGATATTTTTTATATGGTTTGAGAATTTTAAAAGGGGTTAATACAGTATAAATTAGGCACTGGGTTCATTACGCGTGTTGCATCACATACAAAAATACAAATAGTCACAACTACAAAAAGTCTTTACAATGCTAGATTTCTATTATGTCCTACCGTGAAACCTAAAAAAGTTACTACTTTACAAGTCACAGAACGCGACATACATCGATCTTTATCAATAATTTTAAATTTTTAAAACAAGCGTGTTTGGTCTTCTTGCAATGGATACAAGATATGTTTCTATACTTTGATGTCAACTCATGACTTTGAATCAAAGGAAAAGTACCTTTAAGTTGATTTGAGACTTCATCAGTATTATCTGCCCCGCCCAATACAACCAATCTTGTGTCGCTGGATCGAATTCTTGTTCTCGCTGATGGAACGATAGGTTGAGAGTGTGGAAGCATGTGGTAACTGCTTGCCTGCGAAATACGATGATAGCTCATATGACTTATGTTGTCTAAAAAGTCCATCGACACTAGGTTTTCAGTCAGTTTCTCGAGGTTGGCTTGAGTTCAGTTGGTGTTTTTGTGTGTTCATACGTTAACAAAACGTGCATGTTGTTTGTTATACCCTTGTACAAAACATTTTGTTTGCACAAGGTTAACAAACAACCGTGGAACAATGCTTATCAGCTTTGACTAGCGTAGATCACAAGATGTAAAGTAGTGAAAACAGTAGAGTTAAAACATTACGTCTCAAGGTGGTAGTGACTCATGAAATTCTTAGCGTAATTTAGGTCCGCACTCAAGCTTTTGAAACATATGTTTTTAACGGACTAGCACCGTTTGTGAATTATGAATGCTTTACATACCTCCAAAAGCAAATCGTTGCATTTCGTTCTCATAAAGTCCACCACATTTACATGTACCATAAGATCACGTGGCGGCATCAGTGGAAATCGAATCTTCTCCATAAGTTTGCGAATAAAAGCTTGCCTACAGAAAACAAAACCATTTTTACATTTTTTTACTGAGATTAAGGCTACTCTAGGTAGAAATTCCTGTTAAAGTTTAATGTCTGAAACTTGGGGCAAGCACAGACTGCTCGTCCAAGTACCTATTTTGTCTTAATGGCATTGGATTTTGTTTGCGAGTGCCAATACGAATCTCGGGTATTTTTGTTATGACATGGTTTGGGTCAAACGGCACACACAGTTTGGTCACATGACAATAAATTGACAGTATTGAAGAAGTGTTAGCATTTGATGTTGTCTAGTGGTACCTGGAGTGGTCGTACATAATCCACTTGAGGGTAGCAGCGAACACATCGAGTTCAGACATGACTTTGAGGTCGTTACTGTCCAAAAGAAAGCTCATGTTTTCGAACGTAAGCTTCTGTAGTTGGTTGGATTTTATGAAATCTGGAAACCTGCGAAATTCATTGTTTACTATTATGCAAGAGTTCCAGAATTCAAAGCATTTCTGGCATTTAAAAAATGTTCATAGGGCAATTTTTATTGCTCGGTTTTCGGATCGTAACGTAATCAAACTTAAAATTTTAGGCTTGGTTTTGTATTGTTAAAAATTTTAGATGCTGAAAATGTTTTTGTGCACTTTTTTGTGTTAGTTTACCTGTCCAACATGTATTTGTAAGCTTTTTCTTCAAGTTGGGCCATGCTAAACACCTCAGCAATGTGAATAATGTCCACACATGTATTGACATCGACTGCTGATATTAGAAATTCCATACAGAAGTCGAGAACTGGTTTAATCTGCAATACATCGTATTAACAAATTATTTCGAACGTTACTTGACCTTTTGTCTATATATGCCTACTTGGATAGACAAAAAAACGTTTGTTCACATAAGAAATTAACTGGCCCCTATAGTCGAAAACAGAATTACGCTAAATTTGTGTATGTTTTAAAAAGCGTTAAAAACAAAGGATTTTTCGATATGTCGCTTTGTGACCTTGAATAACCTCGTGTGACCTCGAGAAACCCACCTGCATGTGTCGTGCCACTGCTAGGATGTTTTGTACCGATTGCATGTTGATGGGTAATTTTCCGGTGTACATAAACTCCACGATGTGTTTCAGTCCATCACTGCTGATACCCCGAAGTTCGATGGATTCCGAAAACCAGGTGTACTTAGCACCTTCGTTGCGACCAATCTGAGCTGTTAAAAAGTGTTGATTCAGGAAGTGTCAGTTTTTAGGATTGCGGAAGTATGCTGTAGTGAGAATCGCTTGCTTTGTGGAGAATTGTTTTCTCTGTTCCCTGCCTTTAGTACTTAAGTAAAACACTATAGGTGTACGAGCGGCTTGTTGCACAACGTAACAAAGTTTGCGTCCCTTATAACTGTTGGACATTGTAAAAGTTAAACATTGAAGTCATTATGTTCGACCTTTTTTAACTGCTAAAACATATGTAAACGATCACACAATATATTTTTCTCAGGGAAGATTGTATGGTCGCCCGGTTGGGCATATAATATTCTCCTTATATTATGTTTTTTCATATTTGCACAATTTCAATCCAGAGGCGCACTCTTAACGGCGTGTCCAGTGGCTAATATTCCCAAATCATACAATTTCTTCTTACCATTTTGATTGTCTTTCGTGAACATCTCGCGGAAATAAGGGCTGCATGCGGCAAGCAGAGATCGGTGTACAGGATAGCGGGTATTCCCCGCAATGAGCGTGACGTCACATAGAAGGTTTTCGGACCTGAGACCGTTAAAGCCGTCCAGCAATGCGTTGTTGTAGGCGCTGGAAGTATACACCGTTTCTGGGAAACCACCCTTGAGTTGCGAAAATGTACTGTATGGAAAATAAATAGGTTTACATTTCAGTACTCGCTTATGCAATTCCTTGAAGGGGTAAAAATGGCAGTACATATGCAAATCTACTTTTGATTTGTTTAGCGCAACGTTTTTGAAACCTCCACCGATCTTTTCAGCCAAGACTAAATCTTATTTCCGTTTTGGGAAATTGGTTATATTAAGTCAGAGCCATGTTATTTGGGAGATTTGCGTCCATTTTCGTCTGACATTTTTCTCAATCCTACTTCATAGTTGCATGTTGTATATGAATTGTATGTTATATAGTTGTCTATTTCTCAACTGCTGTAAATCATGAAAAAATGACTTGAATTTTGCGCATTTTCAAACCATTTGACCGTCGAAATTTCGCTCTGTGAATAGTGGTTTGACACATATCGCTTTTAAGATGTAGTATAGGCATTATTTGTGCCTGTTTTACCTGTCAGTTGTGGTGGGAAAACTTGACACAGACGAAGAATCGGTCGACGGCTTCACCATCAGTTTTGCCGACATGGTCTTTCAGGCTTAAAAATGTTTTGTAACTTATACCACGTAGTTGCTGGAAGATGAATGAAAAAAGTTACGTGTTGACCCTGCACTGACACCAATGCCCGCTTCCGCTAAGAAACCACGGCTGATCACACTTTGAGCCTTAAAGTTTAGAAGTACAGCTATTTTAAGCAACATTGCGTGCTCGAAACAAATTCTGTATCTGCACCCAGTTCCATCTGGTAGAGCTTAAGAATTTTCTTTTTGATAGGAAATTGGCGGTTTAATTAAAATTATTCATACATTTTGTCCTTTCCTGTGTCTCAACTGCATCTCCCTGAATTTTTTTGCACATTTAAACTGAAAAGACATCATGACATTAGCTTAACTTCTCGAAACAACAACTAGTATTTTGTTTAGCATTACACCAGTTGAACGAAAAAAATTATTAAATATGCAACCTGGTGGACGAAACGCCTGTTCAGTATTTTCTATGACATTAGCTTTCCCAAGGTTTGATTGCAAACAAGTCCTGCTCAATAGAATACCAATGTTGTAAGAAACAATACACTTTGTTTTGTTATTTTCACAAATCGTTTATATTTTAATACAAAATTCTTAGCTTTGCCTGCAAAATGTTAGACCATAACCTTGTATATCCCTGAGCTTTTAGCACAATTCAAGTCGCAACTGTGTACCATTCCAAACCAATCACTTTGCGCGATAGAGGCGAACACGTCGGAATTTGCTGTCTAATGCCCTCAGGTCATGCTTCGTCTTCTGGCATTTAAATATGGCGAAACACGTTCAGCTGGTTTCGTGTGCTGTGACGTGCAAATCTGACGCCGTAATTCGTATCGTAATTGTTCACTTGAAAAATGATACTGTGTCAATAAGTGGGGTTGATTGTGTGTGTTGCTGTGAAAATTTCCGAATCAAGATGAAACATTATGTTTGTTGTGGTGCAGTATAATTCTGGTAAAGATCCAAATTATTTAAAACTTTAAAATCAATTGTGTCAAAAACGGTGGTAGCATTGGCAATTTTTTATTAGAGTCTTTCATGTGTATTTACATACCACAAAGTTTATTGGCATCACACGTTTCGTCTTTTTGATGTCTGTAACCCTTGTACGTTAACTTTCAGAGATGTTTTTGATCACTCAATTTTTTCCACTCCGTTTTTGTTAACTATTTAGGCCCAATGCCATTCCATTGCAAAGATAACAGCAAATTTGGTCGCCTTAATGACTCTTTTTGACACTATATGTCAGTAAACTCATGTTTTGGTTGTTTTTGCGCTTTTTGGCAGCGTGCTGAGCATAAAGTGAAGAATTTTTTTTAAAAAGTGCCTCTATCTTGGCGAAACGACCAGGTTAAGTTATCCACGAGGTGTCGCAGGAGTCGACAATATGTAATAATATGTTTAGCTATGTTTGTTTTGGTCATTATGTAAAGATATAGTTAAATGTGAGCTAAAATAAAATGTGAAATTAACATGATGTTAAGTCAAAAACATGTCCGGGTTGGTATTAATCTTTACTCGCTTTGTGTTATGTGTTACCAACGACATACGTTCGTTTTGTTGTTGTATTAAACTTATTTCCATTTCGGTATACATATGCAAATGTCGGTGAGTTGTGCTTCAAAGCATAAGCATCCAACGTTCAGCATTCTCTTGCTTTGTATTTCACGTTTTGTTTACTGAAATGCTTTCAAGTCAACAGGAATTTCCGTTTAATTGACCGCCTTTGTCCTTTGTTATTTTGAGTTTTGGTTCCTTGTGTTGACAAAGGTTACTGCTGCTGCTTGTGCAGGCGAACGATGACGTCATTATGACGAACCGGGAAGCAGCCTAAGGTTAAGGAGAATGACGTGTTACCCTGCTTTGTTTCCTTGTTGGAAGGGCGTTGTCGTTCTTTCCTAAAGTCGTTTTGTAGCGCTTTGAAAACAATGAGCGACATTTATGACAATTGCGTTCAACTAAGGGCGATGATCTTACTTTTTTGAAATTTGCAAACATAGTAACTAAAACTGTGCTTACAAAACTACGGAAACCTTGCTCAATTTAAAGCTTTTATATGAAACAAACAGTAGGAAAGAATTTGAAAATGTATTTACAATGTTATGTACAAAAAGATAACCCTTAATCACAGTTCATAACCACTTTTAAAATCATAAGTTTAGTTTTTTTGCGTTGAAAAAATGTTTCTGCCCTTTTTGTGTGTGAGTGTATGCTAAACATTTGTTTAATTATGGCAAATGGTTTATGGTTAAAAACAAGTATACAAAATGCAGAAGACAGTTGGCGCAAACACTTACTCAAAACAAGCTAAATTTTGAAAACGATGTGTACAGCATGATATAACTTGAAATGAACAAACAAATAGGTTTCAAAACAGGGTTTTGCGGTAGCCAGGCTACCTTGATGCAAACTGCCAAGAAAGTAGAAAAAATGCTAATCACTTACAAACACTTAAAGTAACGATTATACAATGACAAAGGTATTTACAATGCCCTGTGGGCAAAAAGATAGTAACATCGTAATGTAAATGCAAGCGGTGCTCCGCAAACAGCGGTAAAATACAAACAATTAGAAACGTTGTACATTTTAAACGACAAGTAATATACAGTAAAAGTTACACTTCACTTGTGGCCAGGCCTGTTGGTTAAAAAACGCAATATAATACGATTGGCGCAAAAATTGTAGGTTTTCTACTGTAAATAAAAAGTTTTTTTTACAATTCAGAGTAACAAAAATCTTTTAAAATTCGCAAAAACTTTGGTTATTATGTGGAAGATTTTATTTTTAAACTGTTGGATTTGAAAAAAACAAACAATATACTTGGTACACAAAATTGTAATCTCCTAGATAAGCGCAGAAACTTGTTCTTAAACTTTTTAAAAGTGCTGTTTGTGCAAATAAATTAAATAAGATTTTTGAAACCGTGAAATATCGATCTTAAAGAGCAAATTTTATCAAACAACAGTGGATATAGACTAGATGGGTGTCTGGCTATAAATACAGAGTTTTCTTCATGCTTGATAAGATGCTGTCCGCCTTAATAAAAAAGCACATTGTGCTCTGCCGTTAAATAAGTGCTTAATGCTTTAGTTTCACCTATGGGCCCTAAGTAGAAGCTATAGGTGCTAACAAGGTTGGTTTCATCACCGTGGAATTATTAGGCGCTGTGACCGATATTGGCGCCGTAGTTGACATCACTGTTGTATTTGGTGCAGGGGAAGTTGTCATGGCCATCGTCGATGCTGCTAATGTAGTGGCGTTTGTAGCTGGTGTTTGGGTTGTTGTGTTGATTGTTGTCATTTGTGTTGTAGTCATGGGGGAAATTGTTGTAGCAACCGGTGGAGTTGTGGTCAACTGCATCGTTGCAGTGGTTGGGACGGTAGCGGGGGTAGTGGGGACGGTAGTTGTGGCCATTTTTGTAGTAATGGTTGTGGTACTCATTGCTGTTGCAAGTGTAGTAGTACTTCTCCCACCTGTTCCTGCAGTATCTCCATTTGGAGTTGGACTGGCTGTAAATATTATGTATAAAATAGTAAGAGTTCAAATTCTGTTCCGGACAATCTATCTGTTTTTAGGTCCAGGGCACACAGCCTTTGCTATTTCCGACCGAATTGCACTTGACGGCTGCCAGTTACCAACTAAGATAAAAAAAGTCTGTAGACGTATCGGTTTTATGAAAACTCTAATCTTTTTCGACCCAAAAAGTCCTTTTAGCCCAGTTTAGAAGCTCGACCAGTTTTTAAAAGCTAATATAAGTGTATATATATCTAACAAAAGCAGAGTTACTAATTTCAGGGCCTGGGAACATGTATTGTAACATACAAATGTGCTGCCGCAAAAATTTGTGTCTGTCCAGTATTAATATATTTTTCTCAGTTTGTTGTAGAAAACTTCTATTACAGGTTTTGAAATCGCTTACTTGCCAGCAAACGCAAAGCATAGGCTTAGGCAGCTAGTTTTTTATGTGAAAGTAGTAACAAAATTGTATAGAGTGGTTAAAATTGCAGTAAGGACGTTTTGGTATACAACTAATTAATCCATTGGTACCTATAGGTCTGCCTTGGTGTGTATTTGAATAGTTGTTACCTGATAGAGATACAATGAGCACGATGATTACTATGATAAGTAAAACGATGATAATTCCGATTATAATTTCCAGTTTGTATTTTCTCCATATGTCTCCCCATCTAGACCCGCCTCCTCTATAACCAGCTGTAAAACATTTTTTTGGTTTTTAACGCAAAATCAATTGTTTCTTTAGTATTTTTAAAGATGTTTTTTAGTGTATTAGAAAGCTTCATAACACCCCGGTTTTACCAGATATTTTTCCAAAGTCACTAGATTTTCAACATCTGATTTTGTGGCAACTGAAAGTCATTAAAAAATGTCAAGAGTGGATTTATCCAATTTACGACGCTAAAATACAATACAACAGGGGTTTGCAGCACACTAACTGAGTAAACACCAGAACAAAGTAGTGTCGAATATACATTTCAAACTGTCATCTTTTGTGCAAAGAGTTTTTGCGAACAATTCTCTAACAAAAGTGCGCATCAAATTTGGGTGTTAGCCGTTTAATTATTATTTTATTTAATTAAAAAACAATTAAATTCCCAAGTTTATTGAGGAAATTAGCGGCCGAAATAGACGTAAAAAGCGACATGCTTTATTATTCAAAAGTTTTGGCGAATGCTCATGCCATCATCAGTGATATGAGGGGCCTCATGTCGCTTTTTACGTCTTTTGGGCCGTTATACACCTCCTTAAACTGATGAACAAATCCGTGTACAGTGTTCCAAATAAAATTTTCGTTGTAAACATTATCTACAGGTGGATTTTTTTTAAAGCGTTCAATGCACGCTTTACCAAAATCTAATGTAAAACACACGTAGCCCAGCGATTAACACGGTTACAAAAGTGAAAGTGTTTATTGGATCTTAAAAATGTTTGTTACTTGATGGTTCAATATTGGTTCAACACCAGAAACCACTGTTGTTAATCATTTGTCTAAGACGTAACAACTTGAACCCGTGGCTGTCTCACGCACACACGTCTTGCCTCCCCTGAACAGATGTTGTATATTTACGAAACCTAACCCGAAATAAAAATAGTTGGTCCAAGTAAGTTTTTACCTTCGAGGTCTCCATTTCCAACATGTCCGCTTTGACGCTCGTCAACAGTCAATGGGGCTACTTCTGTAAAAAAAAGTTGCGGCTGGTTAACTCTGGGTGGCGTACATGTGATTTTGTGGCGTATTAGACACTGCTCTCAATTTGTGGCACTTTTTTTTGTTTGTCCCAAAGATCCAAGTGAATATTCATGCAAGATAATGAATAATTGCTATTTCCGCGTTGCAGCATGTCTCACAACGTTTTCTATAATGATAATAACAATCGTTCACAAACAGGTTTACTTAACACGCCCATAAAACACTTTAAGTCGTTAATTCCATAGAATGCTGCATTGAGATAATTCCCTATTATTATTAGTTGTCTGTGATTTCGGCCTAAATTTTAAAATAAAAACTTTCACTTTTGCTAAGATTGCTAAAAGTAAAAAAAATAATAATTGCCATAGTTACTTTAAATACTTAAAATTTCAAAAAAAGATCACACAAAAATGTGTTAAGAACTTCTTGTTTGCAAAAATATCCTTGTCTTGTAAAAAATAACTCTATGCATCCCTTACCTTTAGTAGCTGCCTGAGCTGGAGCTTTCTCTTTGTCCTTGTCTTCTTCATCACTGTCCTCCTCATCATCATCATCATCATCATCATCATCATCATCATCATCATCTTCTTCTTCTTGCTCTTCCTTACCATCCGTGTCATCATCATCATCACCGCCACCAGCTCCACCCGCGTCCCCGTCTTCTTCCTTTTCATCCTTCGAGTCCCCGTCACCTTGCTTGGTGTCTTCAGTTTTCTCATTTTCTCCCTCTTGCTCTGTGGATTGCTGAGAAGTTCCAGCCTCCTCCTGTTGCTCTGTGCTCTTCTCTTTATCATCTGAAAAAGCGCAGTTTCGTATTTTGAATTTGGCAACAACCATATACACAGCTTTATTCCTGAGTTGGTTAGCAGTTCATTCTTAGCCTTGGTTTATTATCATTTTTTTAGCTTTACTATGTTTTTATCAATTACATCTTGACGTTCGTGAAACGCCAAGCAAATTAGTTTTTGTCCATTTTCTGGCTGCGTAAAACCAAACGCAGAGCCTAAGTTCAGAATGAAACTACTTGCACACACATAAAATGAAAAAGACAAATTTAATGCTTTATAAAATCTAATACCATCTTCTTTGTATTCCTTTAACTCTTTCAGCTCCATTTCGTCACCTCCCGCTTGTTCTTGGCCTTCGTTATCGGCCATTTTCACTTGGCTTCGTGCAGAGACTTATTGCAAGATGATAATAGGTACAAATTTTATGCATCTAACGAAACTGCAAACAACAAAGCTAAACAATACCACAATAGACTCAAGTTTCGCTTGTGATGCAATGTCGTTTGTCATTCAGCTGTTTGTTTAAAAGAGTTCAAAAGCTTTCCATATTAATAGTTTTATACACAATCGATGCTAAGTGGATTTTCGTATTGTATTATTTTCACGGTTTAATCATAAAAGTTGTTTTATCATAAAGGGAACCCATCAACATATTTATTGTTAAAAAAACACGTGTTCATAATTCATGTTTGTATAACGGAACCTAAATTTGCATTGTTTTGTGCATATTTTCTGTAACTCTTTAATATCCTTTATCTTTTACTGTTAATTAAAAATACCAAATCTTACTTTCCCAGCCCTTAAAATAGGTTTTGTTTGTGCTTAACCGTATTTGGCCGTTAAATCATATTTCAGCAAACTGACGTCAATAACTGTGACTGTCTAACGTCAAGGCCTACTATTTGTGTAACACTTTCTAAAACTCAACAAAAACACAAATTCGTGTTCAATTGCAGTAAACAGTTCAACAAACGCTTGTAGCTTCACGTATCGAGATTGTTTGGTTACAAAACAAGGAAGGAAATAAGAACTAACCCACACAAACGACGACTGTGGGCAAGCTACCATATCGCACGGGCGTTGAAAGGTACTGATTAGTAGTAAATTAATTTGGTAGGCACCAAGACTGTTTCATGCGATGCGTAATACGTGGCCCGCCACAAGAACGGGCCTTGTCTCTGTAGGAAGTTACGTTGTAGGGATATTTGAAACGCCGCTCGGTTTCCCTGTAGTTAAATAAAATGTCAAATGTCTGATTTCCTGTTGTTTAAACAAATTCTGGAATTTGACAAGGCGATATTTTTAGCGAACCCACTACCTACATTTATGCCACCTAATTTCGATTTTCAAAGACATCCTTGGGTTAGCTTAAGAGGTTGTTATGCTGCACATAACTACAATCGTATCATATGGGGAAATAAGATAAAGCAAACTAACTTTGGTATGACTAACCAAAAAACCTCCCTATTGCTAACAAATCTTCTAACGAGTTTAATCTATAGTCACCGTCACTACCTGTAGCATCATGTAACGCGTCTTGAGCACTTTAAGTTTCCATGCAACCTCTTCTATACTCTGTTGTTTCGACTGCTGCTGTATTGTAATCTTATGTTAGCCGCCCACCCTTTGCCCATCATTAGTGTAGGCCGCTATGTACTGTTTTGATTTGCTACACAACCACACAGGTTCACAAAAAGACAAACTGTAATCCACAGCCGGTTGACCGTACGGCCACCACCAAATTTTCTAACAACATAAATTCGTTTTTATGTTGCTTAACCGTTTCAAAGTTGTAAGGGGGGCCCGAAACTCGAAATTTATTTTTGAACAACCAATCACGAAGTTGATAGAACTATCCCAGAAACGAGCCAGAGTGTGAAGTCATGCCCGAATCAAGTCCGTTTTGTCTAAACTCAAGCCCGGGCCGAACCTGGCCTGAAAAATCCGACCTACAACTCTTGAAAAGGTAGGGTCTGTCGCTCTTAAATCCATGCATAAATACGACGAAATACAAAGCGTCTCGTTTTTTGAACTTCACTTATTAACAAGGAATTGCAACAAAATGTTGGGATAACACATCAGTTTTCATCAAGTCTGTTTACGTGCGCTGTTTTTTCGCAAACTCCAAACTAATTGTTTTCAAAGTCGCGATTCATACTTTACAGTTATTCGTATCTTCATATGAATCATATCAGAAGCAACCTTCTATACCGCGATATACACGCATCCCAGATGCAACCTCTCATATCTAAGGTGACTAAGCTTGCCACGTATGATCTATAACGAGCTTCCTAAGACAACAACAGCTTCTTTGTTTACCAATGTTGGCATGCCATAAGCAGCGGTCTATGTATCTGCTAACCGGCTATAAATGACTTATCAGCCGAAGCAAATCATAGAGAGATAAAAATGCATCTTCTGCGACGACAAGGTTCAACTTGCTTGCTCCAAAAACTTCTGCATTATTTCGGGGTAGTTTCTGGAGGCCAACCCCTCGGTTGTCTTCACTTCCTGGTTAAGTTATCATGGCAGCAGCGCACACGGAAGTTCTGCCACTACATGCCTCATAGCACGATCGGATGACGCACTTTAGAAATTTTCGCTGACCACTTTCGCATGTATTCAAACTTTTCTGTGACCTGCACCACGTAGCGTTGTCCAACCTTCTCGTGTCGAGGCCTATGTACTTCCGTTGTTGCACTTTACATTCAAACACATATTAATTTTAATATTAGATTGTGTGGTTTGGTTGTTGAAATGCATAACGCATTTTCGTTCCGTTTATAACTGCTTGTATCCGTTGTAAAGGACTAATATTCTGCTATAATGTTTTTGATTGCGGTTTTTGTATTGTGTATAGGTTTCGTTTTGTAATATTGCCTTCGTCATAACGGCTGTTCTTTTTCGACGTGCCTCAATTCGCTACTTTGCAAGATACATTAGCTGTTTTTTTTCATAAACTAGCGAGGAATACCTAAACCTATACTAGAACCTTAACATGATCTTGCTGTTTACATTCGGTCAAAGCCTAAATCAAGAATATTTTTTACAGATTGTCAATACAGCTAACAAGCTAACCAAAATGAAAGCCTTTTAGCAAACATTTACTTTCGATGTGTTGTACGACGTCCTTGTGCGTTTGATATTTACAGTAAAAACAACGGCGATTTTTCAGCTTTTGACTGTAAGTTAGTATTTTTTGGGAAAACTGTCTCTTGCTTACCACTTTTGTTTTTGTAAGTCGAGACCAGGGCCTGTTGATTTTTATGACAATTTGACTTATAGCGTATAGTAAGCTTATTGGTTTTTTTACCTATTTAAGGGGTATGATTTATGTTCGGTGTGCAATAAAATGCCAATCTTTTGACGAGGTTTGTTTATTTACACTGATGTTTCGGAGACCTCTAGTGATTTTTAACAGGTTAGATCGTTTCAATTATTTTATCCACACTTGCAAGGTATTTAGGTAGTAAGTTATAATAGAATTTTCTCTGGTTACTTCTTTTAAGTCCATCAAACTTGATCTCTGGTTACATCTTTGCCTCGTTCTTGGAGTTATGACTGTTGGTACTTTTACCATGGTACCAATGCCAAGTTGATTGTGGGTTTTTTGGTGACGAGTTTTGTAGTCTTTTAGTTTCTTTTGTAACATTTTGGTGAACAAGCGATGTTTATTACAACGTGGCGATGCTATGTGAAAGGCAAATTAACATTTTTTTGCATCTACGGTAAAAAAATGCTCCAAAATCCAAAATACGCCAGCATATATCAGTAGTAAAACCATCACAACAGGGTACTCTCTCTCTCTCTCTCTCTCTCTGGGTTAAAATGCAAGAAACATTTCATAGCTTTGTATGATTTATTGTTGCGGTATACTTTTCTTTTTACAAAAGTGGCGTGCACATGCGCATAGATAAATAAGAAAGTAAATGTGTAAAAAAAATGAAAAGCAATAAAGGACATTCATTACTCGAAGGAATTGCTACGTCCATGCAGTGGCGCTATAGAGCCATATATTTTTCTCATATCTCGCTACAATCAAAAACGGTTGTTGTGAATGGTTAGTAACAAGGAATCATAAAGGGGAAATTTTGTACCTACTTTTTGCCACGTCAAGAATACAGAATTAAAAGTAGATCCTTGTCTTTTTCACGTATTTACGGCAATGGAAAGAGATATGCAATAATTATTGTGTAGCTAAGAAATTAGAGAATTGAGTTCTCACACATAAAATGCGAAACAAGTAAAAATATTAAATTTGTTTTGTAACTGGTTGCTAAATCACAAGGTTTTAATGCATGTACGATGTTCTTACGAAAGGCAATGTTTGAAAAAGTGGAAGCACCACATTAATTGCGTTTTCCAAATTTGACTTTCGTTTGCCTCGAGTGGCAAACAAAGCAGTGTGTTGTAGTTGGATTACTGTAGTCATAAAAAACGTTGGAGCGATGTGCATCAAGTTTTAAACATTGTAATTGCAAACCCCCATGCCATAATTCCAAGCAGTCGACAAGGCATTACAGAAAAATCAAATTTTGATCAACGTTAAAAGATTTCGTACTTGGACGATTTTAAATACATGATTGCTTTTAGTTTATAAAACGATTTGAAAACCTTGTATAGCACTAAATTCATCTTATTAGGGTAATGTCTTTATAAAGCATGTTGTTTTATGTAGACTTTGATGTAGGGTGGTACTAAATACCGTATGTTACCGCATTGTGTGTAAAGTGGGAGAATATAATCCTAACAAGGGTAAATAAGACCATTTTGTAGTGTCATCTCAATTACATACCCTCGCCCAACCCAAATAGCTCCAAAAATTGCAATTTTCGCATAAAATAAGTCCATTAAACTGCCTCGTACAGGTTTGCACCACATTTAAAAGTTCGCATAACGAATAAATATACATAAACCACTCAGCATTTGAGCAACTGTAAAACTGATGTGAGAGGCTGTTGAGCTGGGGCAGCAATAGCAAGTCTGGCTCGTTCTTCGGTGGAATGCGTGACAAAAATCTTCCAGGCGATTAGATTGGTCCATTCGGCTTTTTGACTCGCACTGATGGCGTACATGTAATATGTGCGCTCCGGGAACACCAACCTATGTGAAAATACAATGTTAACCAGTACTGTAGAAGTTAAATTAGCAACAAGAAAGGTTAAGATTGTATAAAAAGTTAAGAACGATCGAAATTACTAAAATATTCAGGACTGCTGTACACGTTACATTAGCAACAAAAAGAAAAATTTAAACTTTTGAAGACTACTGCCTTACCCAAAACAGTTTGGTTTTGATTGACTGTCGTTTTCAACAACTGCATTGCACTGGTGAATGTCCAGCGTAGTTAGAGCTTTTTCGTCCTGTGAATAAGTGTATGTTGTTGTGTATCTTGCAGGCTGTTATTGAGCAAACTGTAATGCCAAGCTATGTTGTTGCGTAATTTGCCATAGTGTTTCCTTTAATCTAATCTTGTCAACCTTTCACTAGTTTTCACAAGTCTTTCAAATTTTCCCTTAACGGAAAAACATCATCTAATGTAAATTTACAGATTTCGCAATTTGTGCAGCATGTTGTGTGTCTTGCCAGCATATAGCAGCAACGTTTTTCTTATTTTAAATTTCGTTATGTTCGAGACTCTATCTATATTTATAAGTTATTACAGATCTGTTTACATTCTTCGGTATGCGAAAGCCTGACCCAAAATGTTGATAAATACATCTGACAGACAAAACATAACGATCGAATTGGGTTGTTGTTTTTTTGGTTAAAGTTAAACTTCTGCTGTTCCACAAGTGATGATTTTACTTACTATTGGTTCATCGAAGTATTTCATTTCGTAGCCTCTGAGTGTAAACCATCGGATTTTCCAGTTCTGCAAGCGACAACATGTTTTTAGATACATACAATTTAGCTTGTGTTTCGTATATACGTTTTGCATTGCAATGTCTCACGAAATTCGATTCAGGTTTCGTATTTTTTGTCTGGTTTCCTTATAATTAAGACATAACTCTTATGTGATGGGAATTTTTGGTAGGCTATATGGGTAATTTCATACAGTTGGTAATTATAGTGTCCTTCAACAAAAATTCTAATGTAAATTACAAAACAACACTCTATCGATTGTAAAAAACACAATTATTTGCTTGTATTTGAATAGAGACACCATAAAAAACTGTAAATTGGTTGTCTCTTTTTAAACTTTCCGCTTATGTTAGAATCTATTTAATTTCTATAAGCTATCAAAGGCAGTAGTGACCTTTATGCGCCAACAACTCAATACGAGCTACCAACCTTGACACTTCCACCACGTTTAGTCAGAAATCCCTGTTTGTTGCACAAGCCCCTGTTGTCCCAAACTTGCTGAAGTTGGTCGCATATTTCGTAAGCACCCTGTAAGATATTGCCACGCTTGGTTGCCTCTATTGACGTCATCGCCCCGTGCGTAATCTGAATCGATGTGAATATATCATCAAGGTCAGGGTGAACGGCAGGGGTGAAAACCGCCAAAGTCTGTAAAATCACAAAAACTGAATCATTAAAAAATCATTTTCTGTGTTAAGTAACACAGCTCCGATAAACTTCAGCTTTAGTATTTTCATTAAAGTAGCCGTAAATTTGATAATACAACCGTTGTTGTTTTTTTTGCTTGACAGTAGGATCTTAATAAGCCATAATACTTGATGTATTGTTTTTGGTCCGGCTTTCATGTGCATAAAGGGGTTGTTTTGCAAATATTGTCTTCACTTGGTGACACTTTTCGTTCATATTAATACGCTGCATAGCAAAATCACTTGTCGGAAAAAAATGGCGACCACCTTTGCCTACCCAGGAGAGCATTTGGGTTTCGCAGTGGAATTTTAAACCGTTTGTCAGGAAGATGAACCGAACGGAGTCTTAGTTTTTGCTAGTTGTGTTTTACAATATCGTTGAAAGTTACAGAATCCATTAAGATTCAATTGCGCCTAACTTAACATGCCCATGAATGCATTCATTACTACTACTTATACTTTATAAAAACAGTTTTCCTAGAGTGTCAAGCTAAAGTAATGTAGGAGAATGTTTACCTTAAGTAATACGCGTAGTTTGCAAATGTGTCGCAGGGGCTCTGTAAGAATAGCGGATAACATTGTTGATTCGTTGGACGTTGTTTCTGCAAAAGGCCCCTCTATTGTCCATTTCTATAATAAATAGAAAAAACACACAAATTTATCGAAAAGTGAAACACAATTTGATAAGTATACGCTCTTCAGTTGTTTGAGAGCATAAATAAGGATGTAAACATTAAACTGACAAACCTGGAGATTTCGTTTAAGCGTTGACATTTGAATAAGATCGGCTGCCACTTTTTCTGCCCTGGCGTGATTCGCACAGTAGATTTCGTAAGTTCGAAACGAATCTCTCTGTAAAAGGAATGTAGCGCTAAAATATTCGTTTAGCATGAGACAGTTTATGTAACGTTGGTATAATGGGTAAACGTTCATAAGATAGATAAAGAAACAAATTGTTTTTGGTCAAAGGTGTCCTAAAATAGGTTAATTTGTGTTTTTTAGTAAATGCTACTACTCAAAGCTAAAGGTGAACTTTTCTGTGGTAGTTATACGAATTAGTTTTTCGTTTTTGCCATGCAAATGGGCAATTACTGACCAGTAACGCGTTATATGTCTGGTAAACAATAGCTAACAGCCTATAAATCACTAATGTCCACGGTAACGATTACAAAAACCGCGATAAATCATACAGCAGTAATTGCATTTGTTAGTGGTTTTAGCGCAAATTATTTCATACTTCCGCAAAAGATATCATTATACATTGAGTCATGTTGTTGAATCGATCAAACTTGTTACACACGATTTCAACGTATTTTTTACAGTAAAAGCCACGCCCAAACCTCTACGGCCAACAGAGGCTTTTAAGCAATTGGGGCCGTTTAACAGTTAAACCTATGTTGAGTATAGCCTACATATGTGATTCAAATTCTGGGATATTGTATAAAACCAGACACATCTTACATTTGGAAAATTACCATTTTAACAAATGTTTCCCCGATGTTGGACTCTGCCAACTTTCTGTAAAAATCTTCGTTTTTTTCCGCCTGATCCTTATTAGCCATTCCCACTGCTGACTCTAGGGATTTCAGTAAAGCCTTGTGGAATACCAAGATATCAGCCACGTTTCCGAACAGCGCCCTCACGTGACCGTCTTCCACCTCAAATTCGATTTGTTCGCAGCAATTTTCTAATTCAGTCTTCATAACCTAAATACGAAGGGCGTTTTTAGGTGTGGTACAAGTGATAAAAGATGAGAAACAACTAATATTGAATGTAAAACCATTCTGTGATTTGGAACACTATGGGGTAACAATTCGTCGTTTTGACATTACGCAAGTATAATGAATACGTTACATAATATAATTTGAGCCTGACTGGGAAAGGTGATATATTGATTCATGTTATCATAAAATTGCATTTGAAAGAGTTTTGTTTTTCATATTCTTGGAAGCCTTTGAACACCACGTTAATCACGGGTGCATTTTGACCCAGCCATTACCAGCATAAAGTCCCTACATGGCAACAGAAAGTCTAATTTCCGTTTTATAGGTGACGAGCCACTGTCTGCGTGAGCAGGCAAATGTGTACAAACCACACTTAATTACTAGGTTATAATCGCAAACCAGCCAAATGTATTTCGCAATGTTTCCTAATTATTGTTTTTTAACACTCCACTGGAATCATCAAATACACACAAAGTAACGTGTATAATTATTTTTGAAGATGCCATATTTTTCATCGATGTGATTATGTTAAAGAATGTATTGTATTTCAATACTATTTTTATGGTCAATTTCACAAAATGTGAGGGATATCTTCCAATACTTATCTAAATCTTTACAATGTCAGTGCTTTAAAGTTTCCTTCAAAGTTCCCATTTAGGTACAGTGTGATGCTCATAACATCACTAATAGCGATGCACTAACGAGCGCAACTTGTTTTGACAGTTTTACCCTTTCGTTCACCGACAGGACACCTACGTAGAGGCAAGTGGAACCGGAAGCTGCTTTTAATAAGTTGTTTTCATCATCAGAAAAGTAGGTGTTGTTAACGACATGCCAGGCAATGAAGTTTCGCTTTTGAGCGATTCTTTTCACACAATTTCACCGATACTGATCTTTCGTGAGAGGTTATTGCTTTAGGATTAGCAACCGAACAATTGGAACGTAGACAGTTAACTCATCATTCTCTCCACGAAATACCAGCCCTACTGTCCATAAAATGTTTTGGTGCATACAGCCTGTATTACAGGTCTGTCTTAGTGAGATTGGTAATAGCAGACCACTGCATAATTATTTCCTATACATGAGATCTGGAAATAACCCCTGGTTTGCTACTGGGGTCACGTTCTCATTACGTCACCACATGACGTAACGTATTAACTTCCCGGGTGAGGGTATTCGTAATTTTAAACCCGTGGTTTCTTTCGTGCAATAACTCAAAATGAAAGGCCGCATCGGTTCACCAATTAAATCTGTGAAGCTGCAAGTTACCAAACTTCTTTCTTATAGCATTGGGTAATGCGAATACGTCTGTTAATATGTTTTTATATTTGAAATATAAATTTCGGTCGTTTTCTCAAAATTTTATCCCTTAAATGAATACCTGTATTTAATCGTATCAATCATGGTACAGCGGCTTTCAGAGATGTGTGTTAAAACCAAAAAAATATCTTCCAAAATATCTGCACTGTCAGATATTTATCAGTTGTTACTTACATCTACTGCATAGTGCAGAACCTGTAGATAAGCCTTCTCTCGGTTTACAATTTCTTCCACAACGGTGCACCTGATTTGGGCTTGGTGACTCAGGTCTCCATAAGGGGATGGTTCGTTTTCTCCCTCCTGAGGAGAGGTTGACCCGTTCATCATTTTCATTGGATGGATCAGGCCTTGGTTTTAATAACAGTTTTATCAGGTCAAAAAACTTGTGCTGCAATGACAACAAACGTTCTGTTACAACAAAGAAACCTCTGTGTTTCAAAACGTATTGTAGGTGTTATCTAATCTGTTGTTTAAATTTGCAAACCCTCACGTTATGGGTGTGTAAACATAGGTTACCACTGACTTTCGTTTTTATCACATAAAATTGCGTTCAAACAAGAGCACTGAAACGTATTATCAGTGTCACGATTTCTAAAATCAAATTTCCATTGCTACAACAGTGGCTGTGTAAGGTTGCTGTAGCAAAATGTTTAATTTTGAACAGTCGGCCACTGCTGGTGTCATTAACACGCTGCCTCAACCAGCGTGCATTGCTTAAGTAGAACTGTGATGGTATTACCAAACATAGATATGTGCCCTTTTCACAGCCAAAAAAGTCAAAAAGTTGAAAAGTTAAATCAAAATACCCGGAACTTTGGCCAGAATCGGCTGATAACGTGTGGGCCTTTTTCACATTAGGAATGTGTCTTAGTTTTATTCTATTTCCTTTAAATCTATGCTAGCTTTGACTGGTGTAGACCTTTAAACCTATTGCTTCTGTACGTTTGCAGACAGCCAAATCTTTACACAAAGCATGCATGCCGCCAAATTTCACAGTTGTTACTCCGATAGCCAAGATTTTAATTACAAACGTTAAAATTATGGCCACTGCTCTGAACTTCACCACTTCGATTACCATGCTGGCTGTTTCTATCTAACGGTCTGATCGCTCGGGCTCTATCGTATCAAGGCGTTGAATTTTATCTTTTTTGGAGACACATTTGCCCTGAAGCTAGATCGGAGTGACCGCATACCTGCGCTGAACGAAAAAATATACATGTACTGTATATATATACACACAAAATTGACCGAATGGTCTGGCGCGCCTGACCCATATACAGACATAAAAAACCCTGATCGGGATTCGTCCCCGGGAGAGTCCTGGGTTCGAACCCCGTGAAAAAAAAATATATATATACACACAAAATCGTTTAGGTCACCTCGATTAGCAAAGAACTGACATCACAGCATGTGCTTTCAGAGCACGTCGCCCCACAGCCGCAACTGAAGTTTACTTTTTTATCATCACTGGGGGCGAGATGACGTCACGTATGACGCCATAGCCAGTTTTTCCGGAATTTCCCACAAATGCGTGTTGAGAGTGTGTTCGTGTGATTTTTTCCCACTGCGCAAAGCGAACCTATTTTTGTCACTATATGTTTTGTGAAACGTCGTCATTTGTTATGTTAACCTATTTTGGTGTTAAATCATAAGTGTTCCTTGCAAAAGCATTAGCATCATCTGTTAAATCGTGTCGAATTTAAAACTAGCTTTTATTTGAAAACATGTAATACCCTGAAGAACTAAAATCAAATGACCAAGATTTGCCAAAACAGATGTCTTGATTCGCTTAAACTTTTGTCAACACAAAAATCATTTCAACACATTAAAACGCCGAATGCTCAATGTTCCAAAATCTATTTCGTGACATATGTCCAATGAATGGGGCACCTGTCATCTTCGTTTACTGACATAAATAATACAATCAACGCATTACATAGTATCTACAAACGGCGCACATTGACCCCATATGTTCCTTTTTGATTTAAAGTTACACTAATATTGACAAAACCCAAAGCAAGAATAGCATTCTTCTTGCGAACGGGTATATTACATTCTTTCAGCATGGTACAACTGTAAAGCGCTTCCTTGTCCATCCCGTGGCTCAACTTAATAGATAGAGACAATCATCACAGATTGACGCTTACTAGTCACACAAGGAAATAACCGACCTTAATAAAGCTGAACACTCTGTCACAAGACTTGGTGGTTTGTTTTCTAACAGGGGCTTTCCCTTTTGTTTCGGGTCTGCTTGGGGTACGTTGTAAAATTTTGTTCACACAGAAATACAATGTAGCTTTTAAATAAAGTCAACAATTCCAAAACAGCCAGTCAGGTAGCCTATACGGCAACATAGTACCTAATCCAGCTAAGCAGGTTTCGTTGATCTGCAAAGTCTATATTTTTCACGACAATATTGACTTTTGCAATGCTTAAGGCTACAAACAAGGCGTTTGTTTAACGTGTACTCTGTTATGCAACACAACAAGCAACTTAATAAACCAGGTTTTTGTTAGCATTATGTAAACTTGCAATGAGCACCGCTACAATGGGTTAGACTTGTATGGTTGACGTCAATACATCCTGAACTGTTTGTGCCCAAAACTATGTGCTTAAACGCTTTGTTCTTTTGCTAACCTTTCACAACACTGCAATCAAACAGTACAGTTTAGTTTTCTGCTGCGCCACTTCGCTCAGTATACCATGATGACATATAAAAGTGATATCACCACAGCGAGTCATATCAAACGGTACTGGCCCAATAATGCGCTGTAAAAACAAACCGCTGTCTGTCCTTCAAATGTCACTTGGCTACTACTTTCGTTTTCATGTGTATAAAGGTTAAGAAACATAAAACTATACTAATGCTCACTTTTACGATTCGGTCATTGCTATTTTTGTTCCCTTAGCAAACATGTGCTAGGTTTATTTGCTGACATATGTACCAAGGGAATTTATTTTTCTTGGTTTCACCTTTCCTAGTTTACTCGTCAGTGAGTAGAGTTAACATTAAGATCAGATTATGCGACGATAGATTTTAAGCTTAGGCTCAAACAACGTCTATACAACAGCAACAACAGTAGTTTTGACACGCCTAAACGACGTAGGCTGTATTACATTAACACTGATGTGCGTAAACCAAACTAAAGTAAGCTCAAACCGTTTTTATATAGTTAGTTCCCACACACTGTTAACCTTGTATTGGTGGCAGAAAAACATCTTCCTTGGACCTTTTTACCTTCAATTCAGCTACATAAGATAAATCACAACAAGGCACGGTCTAAAGGTCTCAATTTGCATACAGTGACATTGCCTAGTGATGACTTGCACAGAAACAATTGACCTTAGCCTGGCAGCAAAAGTTACTGAACGCTTGTTGAAATAAACTAAGCGCAATGGATACTCTTGGTACTGTTTGTAATTTAGTCCACATGAAGCACATGCAAAGGTGCGTTTTCTTTTGTTTACACTTTAACAAAAATCGGCACCAAAAGGAGATCGGTTTATGCGAAATGGTACTTCAGCTTATAAATGTCTATTGTAAACACCGGACCTGAAATGCAATAGTTTTAACGATTGCTGAGCTCGATGCAGTACTCTATGCTAAGAACGTTTCCTGCTTTTAATGCTGAGTGGGCGGCGGTACACTGACGTCAGACTCTTTGTTGTGTTGCAGGTTTTGTTTTAGGATTCTGTTGTATTTGTGACGCAGGTGTGCTAATTGCACCAGTGGGTACCAATACATGTGACACATTCCTAAATCGATGTGCTAATACCAAATCCAGACCTTCTCTAAAAAGCAGTAAGTTAGACTGATTTTTGTCCTTGGAAACCCTGATCGTTTTAGCCTTTAGGCAATGCACCAACACTCGATCCAAAACATGTTACTCAGATGCACTGCGACCTACAGAAGCATATTAATAAAATAACACAATAAAAACATGTTTTAAATAGTATCAGTAATGTTCTTTTTTCATATGATTTCCATTGTTTTTTACGCACCTGCTAACTTATCTCAAAGCATTTGTTTGATTACGACTCTTTTTAGGTGTATGTGCCCTTTACCCTGTAAGGATTATCTCTTGGTCGTAATCCAGTTTTGGAACTTGGATTGATTTTTATTTTTGACTGGAACACATTGTTAAAAATATAATATCGCAAAAATCGTGAAACAGCTACAATTAACCAACACCCCCAGGAAACGAACCATGCTGTTTGCTAGCATCCAATGATTGCTAAGTTAGGTTTTATAAGAAACGACACAAAACGCAAAATTGTAACTAACTTGATATTAAATAATACGATTGTGATTAAAGTTTTAATAAATGTTGAACCTTTGACACGAATCTATAAATAAAAAACGTTCCAAAACTAAAAAAAGTCAAACCTCTCATTGGACGTATATGGGCCATGGAAGTTTCTAGATTTTGCTCTAACTACAAAATGTTAGTTTTTGCCTTATGATGTGAATTTGTCAGTTGTATTTTGCTTCACTTTTTTATCTATTAAATATCATATGTTGAGCGTTGAGTTATAATATTGACCTTCTTGGTCAGACATTTTAAACGAGTTAAGATCCAATGCTGAGCTTTTGTGAAAACCCAATTTATAAAAATTATCTGAAAGCGAGACACATTATTTCAAATCCTGCTTTGTTTCAGTTTGCAATTATAAGGTGTTTGCTGTTAAATTAATAGTAGATCAATACACAGGAAAACGGAACAACAGTGAAGACTTTATCATTTTCTTTCATTGATTTGAAACAAACAGAAAATACTTCAAAATGGTAAGAGTTTCAACAAATTTGTTTTCATAAAGTTATTGTAGTTTTACATAATGACTGTTTTTGCAGATGTCCCTAAATCCAGTTTCGATTTATTCTCAAGGAGCAGAGGAAGAGAGGGCGGAAATTGCAAGAATGGTAATGATAAATTAAATGCAATGTGAACTATACCCAAGAAACATCTTAACTTTTCCAATTCAACTGACTTTTTGTACATGCATTCATGTAAAATAGTCTGTAGTTCCATCAACCTGAATCAGTTCGTTAAAATCTATTCAGCGGCTTATTATGATCTGATGTAATATTTAACTTGTGTTGTGATTTTATATCTGCAACCTTATTGTTGTTAATTAAATCAGGTTATTACTTTGGTGAAAGTAACATACGGAAAAAACAAATGTTCATTATTTTGTTACTCTTTATGTCAGTCTTCTTTTGTTGGAGCCATTGCAATTGGTGACCTTGTAAAAAGCACTCTGGGGCCAAAAGGAATGGACAAAATTCTTATGAGTCCCGGACAAGGCCCTTCATCTGAACCTGGTATCACAGTAACCAATGATGGAGCAACCATCTTGAAATCTGTTGGAGTTGATAATCCAGCTGCAAAGGTTCTTGTTGGTAAGATTCATGTTAAAGTTTGAACCTTTTATAATGTAGACATATGCTATTTGAAAGCAAGGTTAGATTTTTTGTGGATAAATGGTAATAAATGTGTTGGTTTACAGATCTTGCTAAGGTCCAAGATGATGAGGTTGGAGATGGAACTACATCTGTCACTGTGTTAGCTGCCGAACTTCTCAGGGTAAATTTGTTTGTATATTTATATTATATAATTAAATAGATGAAATTATCAGGCAATTATTAAGACATAAGGACACCACTGATCAACTGCACTTCGTAGTTGTACTAAAAAAGTTTGATGCAACCAGTAAAATAAACAATTTTGTTGGTAAAATTTTAAATTGAGTACATTTTACAGTGCTTTAAAATATTGTTTGAAAAAAATTAGTTGCTGTATAATTATATTCTTTAAAGAGATATATTCTTTCTTTAATACCAACTATATCCAAAGCATTTTTTGTTAAAACACAGGAAGCAGAAAAACTTATTGCCCAAAAATTTCATCCTCAAACTATTGTCAGAGGATGGAGAATGGCTGTTGCAGCTGCAAAAAAAGCATTGGATGATGCTGCCATTGATAATGGGTAAGTTACCTGTTTACTGTGGTGGCTGTTTTTGTGGATAAATAACTGGCTTTTTGTTGATTTGCCTGTAGTTGCGCACATGTGAAGTTTTGTTGGGAGATTGGGGCAATATTAAATGCTTCTTAATGTTTCAGAAATAATGAGGAGCTTTTTAAACAAGATTTGATGAACGTTGCCCGCACAACACTCAGCTCCAAACTTCTTACACAACACAAAGATTTTTTTGCCAAAATGGCTGTTGACGCAATATTAAGATTAAAGGGAAGTGGAAATCTTGAAGCTATACAGGCAAGTACAAATTATTCACCCATTATATATCTTTTGTTTGTTGTTATTTACTGTAAAACAAATATTTAACCATTTGTCCACATAATATGGCCAAAAATATATCCTATTTTAGATTAAAATGAACAGAGTATCTTGCTTAATATTTTGCCACAGACAGTCAGATTTGGACAATATTGTCAGGGTTTTTTACCAGCAACATTCAAAACACAGGAAAAATGAAACATGTGTGTGATTTTTATTGTAAATGGGCTTTGTAACCAATTTGCTGTATGCTTATTTCAGATCATCAAAAAGCTCGGTGGCACAATGACTGACTCTTGTCTGGATGAAGGATTCCTCCTTGACAAAAAGATTGGAATGAATCAGCCAAAACGACTTGAGAATGCCAAGATTATGATTGCAAACACTTCTATGGACACAGACAAAATTAAAGTAACTGAAACATAATTCAATTGTAACTAATTGTTAAATAACCGTTGTTTCCTTTGATTAGATTTTCGGATCAAGAGTACGAGTAGATGGAACAGCAAAAGTGGCTGAAATTGAACTTGCGGAAAAAACTAAGATGAAGGAAAAATGTGAAAAGATACTTAGTCATGGTATCAATTGCTTTATTAACAGGTACCCCAAGATATTACATTTATTATCTACAAAACATTCAAATTGTTATGTTCGTTATGTATCGTTGTTATGCTGTTGTTTAAATACAGAATACGGAAACAGCATGAAAACAGCAACAATTTTGATAAGATTGGGTGTTTAAGGTTCTGTTATATGGCCTTTGCTGGGGTTTGTGTGTTGAAAATAACAAAACATGTTAAAAAAATAGATAGTAAGTGCCTAAAATACTGCTCTTTTTATAGTAGAATAACTTCACACCCTAGCAACAGAACAAACCTTTTTACATCTTCTGAGTCTTCAAATTTTTTTTTTTTTTTTACAGGCAGTTAATCTACAATTACCCAGAGCAGTTATTTGCTGATGCTAATGTGATGGCCATCGAACATGCTGATTTTGAGGGAGTAGAAAGACTTGCACTTGTGCTGGGTGGAGAAATCTGCTCAACATTCGACAGACCTGACCTTGTAACACTCGGACATTGTGACCTGATTGAAGAGGTGATGATTGGTGAAGACAAACTGATCAAGTTTTCAGGTGAGTTTTGTGTGTTTGAACAAAGATAGTTTTTTGTGGATAAAATTTTTCAGTTACATTTCATATGTGCTTACATTTTGATGTTGCCTCATTTGCCAAACAGTACTTGGTCCACAAATCATGAAACTAGCTTGCCTGACTGAATTTTTCCTATTTTCATTTAGTTGAAAGTATTCTTAGGGAAAATAGTCATTCACCCAAAAGTTTAAAAACACTACTTAAAACTTTTTCTGAAAAACGTTTCCAAATGTATTTAACTATTTGTTAACGAAACTCTCGTTTAATCGTTTGCAGTAAAACCAACACCTCTTTGACTTTGTTTCCATTTATCTAGGTGTTGCTAGAGCAGAAGCATGCACAATCATTCTCCGCGGTGCTACCAAACAGATTCTTGATGAAGCCGAGCGTTCCCTACATGATGCCCTTTGCGTTTTGCAGCGAACAGTTGCCGAGACCCGAACTGTGCAGGGTGGAGGTTGTTGCGAGGCATTAATGGCAAATGCTGTTCATATTTCTGCAATGAAAACCCCTGGTAAAGAATCTGTGGCCATGGAATCTTTTGGAAAAGCACTTTTACAGGTATTGTACCCTGATAGCTTTTTAGTTTGTTGAGTTTTGATAAATTTTATAAATTCAAAAAAGGTTAACTCAGTGGTTCTCAACCTTATACTGATCATATACTACCTGACTGAATTTTCTATTGCTGGGTACCACTCCTGTTTAAATGGTTAAATGATATTTTTCTATTTAGGACTACTTTTGTTGACCAGTCTATCATATTTTTAAAACCTGCACAGTTAGCATTTCGGGACAAATGTCCTAAACAAGAGTTTTGTCCCAAACCAGGGCTGATAAGTTGGGTCAAACAAGGGTAACAATTATGAATCTTAAAAAATGAATTAAAATGAATACAAAACTTAAAAGAATACAATAAAAAGATACTCGCAGAAAACCTAAAAAGCACTGGTGTACCACCAGTGGTGTGTGTGCCATAGGTTAAGAACCACTGGGTTAGCTTGTTCGTCATGGAATTCTGAGTTTTGCTCCTCCAATGGCAGTTTTCTCTCAGTAAAGCTAGACTATAAGTTCTCTGTACATATTAAACTTTATTTAATAGTATTGACTACTTTGTTAAACTCTCTTTTTGTTTAGATTCCAGTTACCATTGCGGACAATGCAGGTTTTGACAGTGCTGAGCTTGTGTCTCAATTGAGAGCTGCCCATGCAGAAGGAAAAAACTCCTTTGGCCTAGGTAAGTTACTGCTTTTCGGCAAATGTTATTTCCAGGACTGACCCAATATTGTTTCAATTGTACTACATTCCACCCAGTAGTGATATGCTTATGTTGTGATATACTTAGTCCCCAAGATGACTGAGTGTTTGGTGAAATTGCCTTTTCACCACAAGCTGGTTTCTAATCCTGTCTTGGCCATTTGTGTATCTCTGACTTAATCAGCATTGCTCCAACCCATTAGAACCAGATTGGTAAAATGAAATTGAAGTCATATCTCATACATGCAAAAATACACAGTTCAATGCATTGTGAATTACAATTGTTTTTGCAAGCTCCCTGCCAGTTTTGTTTTTTGATCAAGCCCATTTTGGAACAATTGCTCTTTGCAGTTATTTAAGTTTAACTGGTTGGGGTGTAGTTATTTTAATGTTTTTTTTGAACTTTAACACTTCATGGGAATCTATATTTATGCAATAAGACATTTTACGTGTTTCGTTATCAAGCGCTGTACAATTTAATAATCTTCAATGTAGGATTTAAAACATCCCTTGATTTAATTTAGTATTGATTTTTGCCAGATATGGAGGAGGGCGAAATAGCTTGTATGAAAAGTCTCGGCATCACAGAGTCGTACCAAGTCAAACGACAGGTGCTGCTAAGTGCCGCAGAAGCTGCTGAAATGATCCTAAGAGTTGACAACATCATTAGATCCGCACCAAGGTATTTTAGCAACATGAAAAAAATATTTTATACATTAGCTTTTTTAAAACACATCACAAGAGGCAGTTAGATTAGATGTTGTCTGTTGGGCCTGTCAATATCAAAATGGTTATGCTTTAGCGTCCTGTCAAACTATCTCAACAATTTATTTTTTGTTTTAAAAAGGATTTCATTGCAAAATACAATGTATGTAAGAAACATCAATTAATATCTGCAGCTTATAATGTATTGGTTCAATGCTTTTATATCAATGGAATTACTTTTTAATTTAGGAAACGACGACCTGATCATCCCCACTAAACAAATGATTGGTTTGTCTCCAAACGTTGAGCATGGAAGTTCCGTATTCAGAACATTTGAATGTTCACAGTGGCAAATTGCTTATTGCAGTTTCAATGTCGCATGTTATGCTTTTCTGTGTGTTTTCCAAACTATTATCAGTAAACCAATATTGTCATAAACATGTGTGTTGTGTTTTGGTAGTTTTCAAATGTAAGTCAAGTTTTACATGGCATAGTCATCCGGCCTCAGGGTTTGCTATTAGGTTATATTAGTGAAGTATAGTTTTCAGTTAAAAAAAACAGTCCTAAAAGGAATGCTTTAAAATAACTTTACTTTTTTTATAGTTCTTCACAACTTCTTTCACAATAAGCTATCTCCACTTTGAACAGAACAGAACCCAATAAGGTGATGCTGTTGTTTGATTAAATTAAACCAAAGTATTAATTTGTCAATTAAGGAATTTCCATTAAGTCACTGTCTGTGGTAGGTCCAATAAAGTCTTTTCATTTCTGACACTAAAGACAAGTTATAAAAAAGGTCACTTGTGTCCTTCCAACACTGTTAAGCACAGTGCTGTATTCGAACAAGTCATTATAAAGGAATTATACTGACCTAACTTACCACATGACCAGTATTTTTTCATTGGTCATGTTCATAGGCGAAACAACATGCTTAAAAATGTAGCAAACACTGTGCACCAAGCATTTACAGATGGATGTCACAAACAAAGTAGTTCAAAATGGGTTAGCCCTTCAATAGGAAGATTGCACATGTATTTTAAAATTTGCATTAGTTTCTCAACATTTCATTATTTGTATTAAAAGCTATGTAGTAATACAGTATGTACACAGTTCGAATGCAACAACAGAGCTTGAAGCTAATAGAACTAATATGACTTTTGCAAATAATAAATGTGGCAGTACCGATTGGAAAAAACGTGTTCATATAAATTTATTGTTTATACATTCAGGTATTGCATGTCCCCAATAAAAACAGACCAATAAACGAGTACCGTTCATCATGACTTACAATAAGCAGGATAGAAGTTAAAAAATATTTGTTTGGAATTTAGGGACCCCAAAAAGATAGTTTAACCATTAATTGATGCTACACACAAAACAACAGAAACGCATTCATTTTGAATATTTTTTGTCGACATGTATAGAATACAAAATACCCTTTGCAAATTTCTTGAGTTTACTTGCTTGCGAATTACAATTGAAATCATACATAAAAATATAATATGATAAAAATGGCTGTGCAATTATGAAAATTACCTTTAAATACAATGCAACTTTAAAATACTTAAATTGTACTAACACTGTAGCATGACATAATACTTGTTCTTAAATTTTGCAACAAGAGGGTTGGGAGAAAACTAGGAACAGGTCTTACACATTGGGTGTAGTATTTGCCTATGAATTTTTGTAATGATTGGCAAGTTCATGGGCCTTTTGAGAGAAGCTCTTAGCGGATTCTGCCATTTCTGCTGTTTTCGTTTCCACACCTGCCAACTTTTGCCCTCGCTCCAGCAATTCTCGCTTGTTTTTGTCCATTTGTGATTGCACTGTGAAGAAAAAAAAGGATTAAAAACACTTGACCTAGGTGTTTTAGTGTATCTTGGGTAAAAACACTGAAAATTGGCTTGACAACAACAATTTGAAATTCTAACAATAAAATGTTTTTGCTATATACCAGTTCCTTTTTACATTTTGGTACTGACACTTATGGTCAATATCAAATCCAACTTGTCATGGTTTTATGTTGGTAATGATTCCAACTAACAGACTAGCATGCCTGGCCTATTAAAGGAGTCATACTGATTCAGCCAGTCACCAAGCATTCCCACATGACAAGACATAGTCTAGATCCTAGTATGAATTTATGTTTATCTTAACTGACAGACTACGATTTGAAATTCAGTAAGCAATAAATTGGAATTTGCTATTAATCAGAATCACTTGACTCCATAGTTTTGCATGCTTTTGTGTGTAAAAAATGCAATATATGGCTTGAAGCATTACCTGAAGCAGTGGGAAGGGCTTTGGATACTTTTGTGGAAACATTAAAAAATGGTGGAGGAGCTCTGCCGTCAAGGTTTTTCGAACAAACTGTTGCAAGACTTTGCAGAAATTCTTCCTTTTCTTGTCCTGTTGTTGCTTCAAAACGGAAAGCACGGTCGAAGTAAAGGTCAAACTGAAGGCACCCAGCAGAGGCACTGTAGCCATCTACTTTCTAAAAATCAGATCAAAATGTTTAATTGTGACAAACACTCACAAAGTAACACAGTATTTAGTTAAAAAATGCCAAAAAACGCCATTTAAAGAAAAAGGAATTATGTTTTTAATGGTATTTTTATATATTTTTTCCGATATGTTTTTAATGCCAAATGACTTGGCTAAAGTTTTGCTTACAGTTAGCTCTTCTAATGGCCATAACCTCCTTTGTTCATAGCCATCACCTTTGTCTGGCCTCCTATACCTGTTACAACATATAAGTTTTGGTGCAATACTTCATTATCAGACAAAAAATAGTTATTGCACATATGCAAACATGTCTAAAGATAGATAGCCAGTATTAGTTTAAATATTAAAGTTTTATTTTAATAAAGAAATATTCTATCATCTTGTTTATAAGGCTGATGCTGACCACTCTTTTTGAGTTTATTTGGATATTTGACAAGTTAGGACAGGACCCTGCAGCACAGGCTGATACTTGTAGTGCATTATAACATTTGTACTTGTGAAAACATGTTTTAAATTCTTGCTGCAATGGTCAATGCAAACTATATTGCAGCAAAAACATTTTTTTTACCTGCTGATAAATGCCTTTGAAGGACGTTTCGTTGTCACAGAGCAACAAAGATAGTGAACATTCTCTTTTTTGTTAAATGGTAAACTGGTCTGCTCTGTTTTAGACACCTGCAATTCAAAATAATTACCAGATAAAGTCAAAAGAATCTGATTAAGTGACATGATGAGAAAATGAGGATCATTATCTAGCCTGAATGCTTATGTTAAAAATGAATTATTTAACTGCAATTGCATAAATGGTGTGTAAAATAAAGACAGACTGTATTGGTGACATGCAATAAATATTGAAACGGACACCAAGTCTATAAAAAAGTAAATTTTAGTGCTTTAAGGTGTAAGTTAAAAACAAGGTCAAACAAGTTATTGGTTAAAATAATCATAACATTAAATTTTTGTTCAAGCCTCATCTAACTGTATTATGTAAGTAACCAAGTTTGACAACAATACAAGAACTTTTTAAGATGTTAAAAAAATATATTTCAAATACTACACTAATTTACCTTCATAAACCCGAGAAGTCTTTCTCCCTTGGGATGAAACACATTTTTATGAAGTGCATGTTTCACTTCTTGTGGTCTTGGAGTAGGGGTAGTAGGAGGTGAAGAAGAAGACATTTTAAGCTGTGCAAGTTTGTAAAACAATCCGACTATATTATATCATTTTAAACTACACTATAAGCTCCTGTAAAAACTGATAAATTACTAAACATAGATGCTCTGACAAAGATAAAACCAATTTGTATTGAACCAAGCTCGGTTTTCTTTATTTTTAACCAACCTCAAGTTCGCTTAAGCTTTGACACATAAGGCAGTCTTTAATTTTGTATTGAAGGTGACGAGTTTGCCCCATGGCTACATAAACAACACCGTCTTTTGCATTCATGTGACATTTCTTTGTGTCTGTGCTCTGACATGTGTCGCCTGTATCGGAATTACCAAAATTGCTGTTCACAGCAATCAAAAAAAGTCTGCAGCGTCCTTTGACATTGTGACCACAACTTTGTCTCAAAAGACGGCACTTTAACAAAAAAATCAATGCCCATTACTCATGCAGCAGTGCAAATTGCATTTCGTGTGCGTTGATGATTTAACACAATTTTGTACAGATGTTATTAGATTTGCGTTTTGTTGCACTCGGCAATTCCTGTTAACTTGCCTCTCAACAAACGAGGAATTCTAGAATAACGCTGGCGTTTGTGACGTCAATTCAAATGCTGATGACTTGATTGAATTCGACATCGATTTTGCTTGGCGCTGGCTGCACAAGAAGCTGTTGACAGAATTTTACCAGCATTGCATCAAATTGCCTTCTGTGCATCTTCAATCAACAGCCGGTGAGTCCAGTAATTGTTTTTACTAATCGTTGGCCCTAATGCGAGTTAATTGCTTCCGATTTGTGTTTATAGTGCCCCGCTTTTCATTACTGAAGAATTTCGTTGCTTATTTAGGACATGGCACTTGCGCTATTTTATACATTATACACGTTTCTCCCACTAAACCCTTAAGCTATAACGAAAGCAACTCGGTCACTAACCTATCATACGCACTCGCAAACACTGTTTACCAAGTGGGTGGGATGATACGAGGACCATGCCGCTACAGGCCCATAAATCAAACCAACATTAGGAAAGGTTTCAAAAACGACTGTTCTGCGAAAGCTAAATGTAACTAATATTTGCAGTATTGCTAGTGCTTTCTCGCCGTAAAACTAATACCACAAAAACCTTTCTGTGGGCCCAATGTCTTGGCCATGGTAGCCCCTTTTCAAGCACGCGGATTGAATTACAATGTTTGAATGCCTTTTTACTGTGATAGGACGTATGGACTTCGACGCTCTGTATCAACAGATACTCGACTCCGAGCAGAGTGCCAAAGAATTACAAGAACGCACATTCAAAGGTAATTTACACACTTTGTAACAAGTAGCTTATTTACTAAGCAGTTTCCTGCGACAACGTGGTATCATACCTCACGTACAGTATTTTCAGCATATCGCTTTAACAAACAGGACGTCCTACCGAACTTTGCAGCAGAAACCAATTATACATCTGAATATAGCCGTCAAATTACATTGCACGAACAGCAAACCGTGCTCTCCATTGTTGTGGTTTATGACACTCATCGCTGCGTGTACAGTGCATTTTTCTCACAGTGCATTTTTCTCACAGTGCAAGACGACATCACGAAATGCCTGGCTGACACCAAGGCCGCCGACCTGGCCTATCAACAACTAAGTGCCGTGGTTGACCGTGAAGTAAGCTGAACATTCTTAAGCTTTTTTACGATGTTGGTCTAATTTTCACCTCCAACTTCATGTAACTATACTGGTCTTTAGCCCATGAAAATATGCTATAAAGTGTAAACGGTCGTTTGTAAGCAATACACAACAAGTTAACCATCTGCAATGAAAACGATCCACTGGGAACACTGTACCCTAAATCTAAGGGCGTGACAGTAATTGAACCTTTAAAAACGCAGCAGCTATACTCAAATAACACAGCAGGGTAATAAAGCACCTGAAAGATGTTGCATGGAAACGGAAAAACGCTCGGATTTCGACCAATTTGTTTATTTGTACTTTCCCCACTGTCTCGGCGACTTTGCAAACGGACCTTGCAATTTATTTGCGCGTTACCCGACAAAAAAATCAATAAAATCGCAGGTTTGTATCGCAACGTAGGGGCAGCCTTCGGTTGTGGTGTCGTAAATCAATAATGCATAGAAATGTAGAACGGACTGACATTCCAAAACTGTTTGAGCGCCGAGGAATCGCAATGTTCTTCCGTCGAAAACAAGGCGATGCGTCAATGCCAAGGGGTCAAAGGTTGACAGCTGACACACGATCTATTACGTATTGCAGTTTTTACTGTGAATTACGCAGTTCTTAAGTGAATAATATGACCTGCAATTTTGTGTTACAACTGCACACCGTATTAATATCACACTCAAGGAAAAAATGTATCTTTAACATTATTGATGTAAATTTAAGTTCTTTACATAGCTGTTCAACGTTTAGGCTACAAAGTTTGCATTATGCTAACATAAACGTTTACAAATTTTCTACCCGTATTCAAAGTTAGGCTATACCAGGGGTGGGGAACCTTTTTGTTTGTGAAGGCCGCCAAACGGTTTATCGACACTCGTTTAGGCCGCACAGACTTTTTCTCAGGTCATGGACAGTGGCATTAAAACTTTTTGACTTACAGAATGGTCGATGTGACTTACAGTCCGAGCTAAATAAAATTCCGAGCTACGATTCCACACTCACTACAACATTCAGGATTTTATTAACGTAGAAACTCGCATGTTTACCAATATCAATCTAAGAGCAGCTTGTGACATCACAGACGAGTTTAAGACTTCCGATTATGCGCAAACAATTGTTATTTTGCCACAAGTAAGATTGCAGAATCTTGATCTCTTGGCAGTCATGCGGAAATCGCTTTGTGCATCAGTACACAATCATTTGGCTCTAGTTTGAAAACCGCTGTCCTAGAATCAATCAAATAGTAATGTGGAATAAAGGTAAACATACGTTTCTGTCTAGTTTTTAGCGCCTAGTGCAGTATGTATTATCAACATCGTATTCTGTTCTGACCTAAAATAAATTGTATTCTGACATCGAAGGCCGCACTTGGTGCCCTAAAAGGCCGCATGTGACCTTTAGGCCGCAGGTTCCCCACCCCTGGGCTATACGTTACAACAACGAACTAAACTCGTTTTTTTGCAAGTGTTACTCTTCAAAGTTGAGCAAGTTAAGTTTAGCGTTGATAACAGCTGATAAAATTAATTAAAATAAAAGTCTTAACTTTTTAATTTTTCGGTTTTCGATATCTCAACTATTTTTCTGGCACGTAAACCTATAGATCGCACAACAAGTGACTTATAAGCGTTGGAAAACTAAAACTATATAGGGCATAGTACTATATGTTGACTTTCCCATGTATAGTAACACATTGGCTTCGCTCTTACTACTGTGAATAAAAAACAATCGGGATTTTCTATTGCAAACTCACGTGACGTTTATGCTCGCGACAGACGTGCGTAAAACATGATAACCATGTATAGCGCACAAGTGCGAAGAATTTCCATGTGCCAGAGATCCTTGTGCAATAATATTGGCAAGCGTGGGAAAATTCCAAATTTGGTCTTTTCTTAAGCGTGCTACCAACAAAGACCCGTTCATGAGACTAAATTACGAAAACATTTTTGTGACGTTTCTCTCTCCATTAATGCCACCCCACAAATGTTGACTGCATATACTTTAACAACATAACGCCATGAAGCTTTTTTGCAGAAAATAGTTTGTCAAAATTAATCAAATGGTCAAATATGTGGTAAATTCACTAGTTATCATACCTTACACCAGGAACTAACGTTCTTGGAAGAACGGGCAAACGCGGAAGTACTACGTCAGCAAGTTCAAGTTTTAGAGGACCGACGTCATCAATTACGTCAGAACATCGAAGAAATGGAAACCAAACTGGTGGGTTTTGGGCACGCAAACAAACCCGAAAGTTTTTCAATTTTATGTCACCTTATGGTAACTAAACAAGGTAACACAAGACAAAGGACTGTTACTAACCCATGGTTTTTGTTCCCCAGTCATAAAATGTTTAGGCACGGACATTTAAGGTGCCCCGACTACCATCGATAACCACATTTCACACACAAGATTTTACAACACAAACGTCTTTGTTGATCATATCGACGAAAAGAGATATGAACAGCAGATTGCTATAGCAAATCTTCTAATACACAGAACAAAGCGACAGAAAAGACAAGCTGCTTAACCTCACCGCCCTTACAATCAAATTGTATAAACCTCCAACTGTCATAAATTGCATAAAAGCTCGTATGGGTACAAATCCCCAATGCCTCGATCCCACCTTGAAAAGGGCGGTGGCTTAAAATATTGCTCACCTGATCAAGTATTCGCTTTTATATAGCAGACAGCGTTCTAATTAAGTCTTAATCCCCTGTCTTATCTATGTCGGCCCTTGGAAAGGTCCTATACCTCTCTAAACATCGATCGGTTGCCCGCTTTAATTTGTCCTGGGCGCTGTGCTTTCTTTCTGGGCCGGCGGGGGGATTATTTCGTAGCTCAATCAGCAAAACAATATATCGAAATCGGTTTTTGACGAGCCTGGACTGCGACGTAGGTTTAAGTAAAGTGGGTCAGACGTCATGTCATATTGTTGCAATATGCAAACAATTTTGGCATAACCTACGCTCCTTAATTGTGATTTGTCAAAATGTTTTTTTTTCTTGAATGAAGCAACAACCTCATTACAAATTTATTTTTTTGCCAAATTGTGCCAGTTGAGTAATATTAATCCTTTATTTTCAGTCATTGCACCCTTTCTGTTAAATTTGTTTGCCGTTTCTCGGTTTGCTTTCAAACTAACCCTAAAAATAATTGTAAGAAACATAAATTGCACTGACCACCTAAAAAATTGTCCTTGACATTAACAGCTTGAAAGAAAGAGAAAAGAGGAAAATGAGTTTGAACACTTTTTTTTGGAAATTCGCGAATTTGTTACAAGCTACGACCTTCTTAGCTCGGGAAAAGAGGAAAGAGCTAGAGGGAGAGAAAAAGAGGTGAAAGAAATAAGAAGACTAGAAGAAAAATCCTTTAAAGGTAAACCGTAGTCTATTGATTTTAGTGTCACTGTCCGTGTTCAACAGCTTGCTTATACCCTAAAAATACCTTGTAGCCTGTAATCTAATACAACGCATTTGATATACTAGAACAGTGGTTCCCAACCTTTTTTGTTACATTCCTCCCTTTGCCCATTTTCGAACTTTTTTTTTATTCGTTCCTCCCCATAAGACGAAAAAAAATATAACATACAAAAATTATAGCAATTTGAAATAGACCATTTAATTAGGGATGTCCATTTCAGAATCCTGTACAACCAGTTCCAAATGTCAACCAGCCCAAATTATAATGGACATAATAATGTGGATACAAAAATATTACAATGTAATTTTTTTACAGTTTTTATGAAATTCCTCCCTTGAACTCATAAAATTCCTCTCTAGGGAGGAATTCCTCCCCGGTTGGGAACCACTGTACTAGAACAACGGAATTGGGAAGGGCTGTACCTGTGGTGTAGACTTTAGCCCATGTTTTAGTGTCTGATAACAACAATAAATTATCAAGTGAAACTACTAATAACTACAACTATTAAAAAATATATCGGAAGCCCTTGTACCTTTTGTAAAAGTAGACATTTTCCCACTGAATTTAATGGCATATTTTTTGAAAAAAGCGTCGTTTGTAGAAATGGCAATTAATAACAACTGCAAAAATCGACTTGAGATCAACTAAGAACGTAAAAAGAACTAAAAACAAAATTTCGTTTGTAACGTGGAAGGAACTGGGTAGGTGAGATGGGTGAAAGTTGTCGCTTTGTGATACATAGGTCACCTGAGATTTGCAATTAGGCACAAGCACTTTGGCTGCCTGGCATTGATCGGTTTAGTTGGCAGCCGTCCATATACAGTAATTGGTTGACCACTGCACGCCCTGTCGATGGATGACCTCATGTACTATCTTGGTCAACTGATTCTGCCTTCTTTTTTGCGCTTAAATAAGTTTCAATGTTGTACATGTATAATTCAGCTTTACACAACGGAAATTACCTTAATTTAATTACGGAATTTGAATTAGATCTTGAACTGGCGCGTACTGAACTCAAGTCGTTGACGGCAAGTCGTGAAGAACGGAGATGCCTTGAAATGGAAATCGCTAGCGTACAACGCAATATCATAGGCAAGTTCAATATCTTTTTTGTCAAATAAATTTAGGTTTACTAAAATCAATAGTTTGTATAAGTTCTGTAATAAATCTTAACTTGTATGCAAATAAAGTCCTGTTTAAACTCGTTTCAACATGCTATAACATTGAAATGTAAAAATACCAAATCTTATACATTACCCAGCGTTGTCCTATTTCGTTCTTTTATCAATCTCCATATGTTCACTCAACACATTTTCTGTCCTTAAGTCCACATAATAAATTTCTTAAATTTTACGTCAGTTTCGAAAAAAGCTTTTAAAAAACTATTTCTGGTCACCAATACTTCATTTCTCACAGCTCAACTGTTTGCTGTGTAGTTCTCACATAATTAATCTGCAGCAATTTTCGGACCTCTTTAGTCTTTAAGCGCAACTCAAGCAATGTACTTGCCCCATGTATTATTGACGAGCTACTCCAGTACGTTGCTTGGCACTAAGAGAGCTGAGATTGATAGCAATTTTCACTGGTCTTTTACATTCAATTAGTGCGTCCACTTAGCGAAACTTGTCACCCAGGGGTTGCACATATAGATCGTTAAGTCTATTTATATACAGCAGCTTTACCTTTCGCTTAGTAGTGTTTTGTTTTTAGCATACAGGATTTTTTGTGGCAAAAATAGACTAAAGTGTCATGCACCTTGAAATTAGTGCGATGATTTTTTTTGGTCGAACGGCATTTATTGTTCCATTTCTGATTTCAAAATACCTTCTGTCATACATTTTAAGATTATTAGACACTTTATCCGCCATCTATAGCGTAACATTTTATCTTTTCAACTCTTTACTTCATTTGTTTGGCAAATCAGGTATCATAAGCGATGTGTTGGATCTCTGGTATAGTAGTATTTTCCCAAACACATTGCTTTCTCTTACAAAACCGCCATTGGATCAAGGATTTCTGCCAGCTTTTATACTACGAATTAGATTAATCCTGTGTGACTGAAAATTCCTTGCCTGTTGCTATCTTCCGAACAAATTTAAATCACAGCGACCAAAGCAATAGGAAAAGTCATGTGGCGTCCGGTTCTATGTTAAATTATTTATTGTCCGTCTTCGATCGTCTTGCGGTTGTCAAGTTTTGATTTCTTCCAAATCAATTCTACAACTCAGGAGGTTTTTTGTAATTTTGAACTTGATACGGCCAAGGTCAAAAGAAGACTGCTTGTTTACATTTTCAAGTATTCATTTTAAAACAGGGGTGTGCAGCTTGCGGCTCGCGGGCCAAATGCGTCCCTTGATTAAAGATTGTGCGGCCCGGAGAGACGCTTGGATTTCAAATGTACTGGCAAACGAGTCCAACTATGATATATTGTTGAGCAGATTAATGCGCCCGGTGCTATTTTTCTGCGACTTGGAAATAAGTGGCTAAAATAAAATGGGAACTTTACTTGCAGTTAAGCAAATTTGGTAAGCAACAAAAAAATCACCTTGTGTTAGAGTGTTAGACACAGGTGCGGACTCTAATTTTGGCAATTGTATTTGGATCCTCAGTAACAAAGGTTGGACACCCTGTTTTAAATATAAGGAAACGTTTGGTGAAGCATATATACCATAAAAGAGTTGAGAGCAGACGTTTACTATTTGATATGTCTTTTGAACATTTTAGCACATCTTCGTTAGGTTGCGCATTTTCTATCTGTACATTAGTACAAAGTGGCGTTTTAATGGATTTTTTAAAGGTTGGCATTTTTGTGTCTGCTGTTTGACCTTAAAAATCTTCGTAGCTTGTCACTATCTGCTGTATGGGTCAAAGTAAAATATTGACAGCTTTGTAGATTTCATGAGGAGGTTGGACCACAGTTGTACTTACTGCCCTAAAACCGTGTTAGCGCAGAGACGCGAAAGACAGAAAGTCGATAGACAAGTTCTGGAAGTTTTTTTGGCATTCCGTCTGTCATACACTATTTTTAGGCAAGAACGCTAACACCACCTTAAACTTTATTAAATAATATGCCTGCATCCAAAATGGGCATTAACATAATTTTCATAATAATTAATCTACGGTTTATTGGAACTTCCTTAAAGGCTGTTTCAAGTGTTCCTATCGTGTTTTTAACATTCGTCCTTTTAAACTACACCTCATTATTTCAGACGGAAACATTTTATGGACATTTTGTCTTTAATGAAATTAGTGAACACTTTTAGGCCTCCATGTGCGAAGTAAGGTCGAACAATGTCGACCTATTATCGGAATGCAGCTTTCCATGTCGTGGCTTCGGAAATTCTCCTGTGAGACTTGTGAACTGTCGGAAGCAATTAGCGTCAAGGCTGGATCTCATTGATATTAAAAAGCCTATGTGCGTTGCTTCTATTCTTCTGTTAACCTATTAGTATGTTATAATTACTTTTTCTGGACATAATAACCGACAAAAGCTTTTTGAAGGTTTTTGCTTGTATTTTTTCATGTCTATGTCATACATTTCGATAAAGCAAAATTGTGTCTCAATACAGCTCTAGCCAATGAAATCATTATAATGATTGGATAATTATGCAAGTAATTGGCCAAGCCGTTTTCATACCTTTTTTTTTTTTTATAAATGCCCATGTCTGGTGTAGTTTCGTTTTTGTTCTATTCTTGCAATCAGGGATGAACGTTTTTATAAAATACAGTTAACACGTATGGGGGGCGCTGTTGATAAAAAAGCTAACTTGTCCGCAACTTAATTTTTTCGACAACGGCGCCTTTAGGCCGTTTTGAAAACAAACCCAAAACTTGCAAGTTACCTAAATTTCGTTGCTAGCTAGCGAAGTTGACGCCACTTAGCCAACTTGCAACGCCAACCTGCAACGAAATATAGCTAAGTTGCTGCAAAATAGCTATCTTGCGTCTTATTTAAGCCGACTTAATTTTTTTACAGATTTGGATGAAGCTGCGGAGATAAAACGAGAGAAATCTTCTGAACTTAGACGACAAATATCTGAAATTTGCCACGATCCAGAACAGTTTGAGTAGATTATATTGTTTATGAAATATTATGCCTTTTTTCTTTTTACGTTTTCTGTCGTTATTTAAAGACTAAAAAATGAGCTGTCGGAGATTTTAAACGCCGCAACGTCAGTCAACAACGAAGTCGGGGAGCTTCGCAAAGAACTAGCGAATCTACAAAGAATGAAATGGCAGAAAAATGTTGCAGACACTGAGGTAAAACAAAATACCCGTACCAATAAAATAAATATAGTTTACATTTTTTTCTGTTTGCAGGAAAAATCACGAAATAGACTTCGAAAAAACAATTGAATCACATTTTGTGAAAAATCCGAAAGTGGACAAGTGCCAATGTGTATCTGTCGAATGTTTTTTCTTCGAATTCGTTGTTTCGTTTTTCGAGTTTATTACAATTTCTATGTCGGTTGGCGGGAAAATAGGATGAATAGTTTGGGGGAAACCCCGTATGTCTGGCTGTTGTTTTTCTGCAGATGCGGCTGTTTTTTAAACATAGGCCTATTGGACGTGCGCAGAAAAAGTCCAACATGTGACATATTTGGAATGGTAGAATACTGAACCCTCCAGTTAGCATCTTGTAACTTATGCTGATCTATTAACTACTATTTCTGCATCAACGCGGAAAAAACGCACAAAATAAATATCTCAAAAACTTAAAATGATACGATTCTAAAATGTTGACAGAAAGTTTTGTTCTGCTATATCTGATCTGATTTCACACAGCTGGTATAAGAATTTGCTGCTAACATCTGAAAAAAATACAAATTTTGTCTATTTTTTCAGCATGGTTAGAGGATAACATTTATTGGGTTTTACAATTTAAGAATTATACAGATGACTAACATGAGTAATAATAAATAAATAAAACTTTTAAGCTTTAAATGTAGTAAATTAATGAAACTTTTGATGACACTAAACCAAAAATTTACCGTAGTGCATTTGACACAGTGGAATCTCAAAAGAATATGACAAAATTTTTACGACAGTTATTTAACTGAACATCATATGTATGTTTGGTCTTGGCTTCTGTGTACACTGTACAGGTGATTATTACAAATGTGTGTTAAGCATAAATTTTAAGTATCAATGTAAGAAGATGTCTGGAGGTTCTTTTGATGTGATCTGCTATGCTTCTACACTTGGTATTGATGTAGAACGTGGAAGTACTTCTCGTGCGTGGGTTAAAGCGGTCTATTTGTTTATTGAACATTATGTCATACCCGCGATTCCAGATTCACTTCTTTTAGGTTTGTTTTATGTTTCAATATTGTTTTTGGATCTATCTAAGTCTTTGATTTATAGGAAAGGTCAACCTAAAACAGAAGATTACCTGTAGTCTGCTAAGATGTATGTCTTGTGAAATTCAGCAAGGTTTGTACTAGTAACAAGTTTCAAGTGTTAGTTTGTAGAATGTGTAATATATATGTGTGACACTAAATGTGATAAATATAAAATCATTTTGAAGTATGTTGTGTTGTTTTTTCTAATGATTATGTCAAATAAAATATATGCTTTTGGTTGGGTGAATGGTGACTTTTTGCAGATATTTATTACTGACAGGTTTGCCTGTTGGACAAATACCAAAGAAAAAGTGTTGTTTGTCAATAAAAAGATTGAAAAGGCGCCACTTTTCACCTGTTCATAGTTGCATAAGTTTGGTAAGTTGCTTTCGTAGCATTTGAAGTTTATATTTTAGTGTGAAATCTCTATCATTTGTAATTGTTTTGCAGGAAGATTACAACATCAAAAATGTTGAAAATTCATGTGCTAACTGTCAACAGTGGGAAAGAATACCCAGTTTACTTATTGGATATCTTGACTTTGGTAACATTCAGTGCTTTAATAAATTTAACAGATTTTGATGTATAACAAATATTTTGTTTTAGACTTAAACCATCAGCTGGTTTTATCGGATCAAACTGGCTGTGTAACTTGTACGATGACTAATATCAGCTCCAAGTATACACAATCAGTTTGTCTGCTTAGCACATGGAACTACATTCCTTTTTCTGATGGCCACCCAGGGTAACAAAATTATCATTTCCATTTTTGTGAACATCTCTGTAAATGTTGCTTTTGGGAAACACCTTATAATTTATGTTTAAACCATTTATTATCCTAGGAAGTCATACAAAAATGAATAAAAGATTTTACTCGTGAGCAGCTTAGCCTGTTGCAGTACAAAAAACTGAAAAAAATCTCAATTTAACGAATATAGCAATATGAAGTGATGAAAGTTGGGAAAAAATTGATATGCTGCATGGGATACACAACATAGAATAGCGAATCTAGGAGAATTTAAATTTTAACTTCTTGAATTCTTAAACAAACTATTCAAACCACATGTTTTTGGCTAAAAATCAGACTTACACCATGATTGTGCAATGAGTAACACACATGCCGACATTGTTTCTAGTGACTGTGTGCGTTAGACAGTATTTTTGTTTAATTTTTGAGGTAAAGAATCTATTCCAAAAAAAAATTCCAAATTGCTTAAAAAACTCGTATACATGCGGCACATGCCTTTAGCAACTTCAGAAAGATGCTTTTTAAGTGCAGGGTAAAATGCAACAAACTTGTGTTGGCTCTGGCAAACATTTGGAAAGTATGAACATATTGCACTGCAATAAGCGTGTTTTGATGTTTTGAAGTCATTGATGTTGATTGGTTCACATTGTAGAATAGCACAAAAATTAAATAGGGTTCAGTACTTTCAGTACTCTGGATTATTTTAATATCCTAAAGCAATCTATAATAGTAAACTATTTTCAATTGCCTATTCCTAATACTGCATTACTTTTTTCACAGATATATTGAAGTCTTGGATGATCCTATTGTATTGGCACAACTGAAAATCAGCAGTTTGGTTCATGGTCCCCCAGTCTTTACAGTGTCACAAATAAGACAAATGCAAAAAAAGGATCTTGAGAAGTTGCAAAAATGCAATATTACGGGTGATGCTGTTGCAGCATTTTAAAATAAACATACTTTAATCATAAAGTTGCAGAAATATCAGAAATTTATGGTTGTTGAAAGTTGAATGTGAGATAAAATATGTCAACCACAAATACACAAAATATGCAACTAAATTAAAGTTTTAAAGTAGATACTTGCTTCAATTAAATAAATTTGTTAGCCTCTGTCAGTGGTTCCCTGACAAATTACTTCCTTAACATTTAAAAACATTTTCATTCCTCCCTAATATACTACATGTTAGATTATAAAGCATACTGAGATCATATTAAATTAAGTCTTTATCAACTTTACCTGTCATATTACCAGAACAAATAGTGTATGTTGATAAACCACATCTAAAAATTAAAGTAAGTTCCTCCCCTCAAGTTTTAAAATTCCATCTTGAGAGGAATTTCTCCCCAATGTGTAACCACTGGCTTATGTAGTAGAAACTGGTTGTTGCTAATCGTAGTGTGCAATTGATTTAGTTCCCAGTTCAATTTCTTTTATGTGCAGACATTAGTAATCAGATCATGTTTTATTGGGGTGGCTTTTTTGTTTTTTGTAATACATGTTTTATTGGGGTGGCTTTTTGTAATAAATGTGTTTAGGTGTTGTGCACAGCACGTCAATCGCTCCATCCCAGCATAAAGTTTATTTGGTAAATCATGTGTCTGATGTCAATGTGCAGTATTCAAGTGATAGCTGCACATCTTTACGTGATAATTACCTCATTGTGACTTTACCACAAGAGCAAACTTGCCATCATCTCATATGTGGATTTCAACTTACTGCTTGTAATGTTACATATAAAAAAGATTCAGACAATGATAGGTAGGTTTGAACCAAAATTACTAAATACTAAAGTTAGTCTTTTGATGATAATGATAACTAAGTTTGTACTTCAATTTATTGTTTCTTTAAAAATTGAACATATCTGTGTAAAACCAACTGAACTAACTAAAAACCAAAATTGGCTTCTAAAATTAACCGTCGTTTGATCACAAGCTAAGATTAACTGTTATGAAAATACAATGACTTAATTTCCAATAGGAAATTTTATACCTTTGAAGCAACAACAGAATCCCAAATACAATTTAACAGTGATGGAAAAGAACTGCTAGAAGTGTACAAACAGAATCAGAAGTCACCAAACAAAAGTCTCAAGCAGTATGTATTTTGCAAATAATAAAATATGTCTTATAGTATGTAAAGTTGATTAAATCTGCATTTAAAATGGAATTTAGACCTGACAATGACAGCAATGAATACAAAGTTGCTTTCTGTCCTGTTTTTGTTGGAAGGATTTCTTCAATTGTTAGCAGTGAGTTGGGTATTTTAACCTTGGAAGGTGGTGTGCATTTTGTGGTACAAACTTCAATGGTTGCTGGACTACGGACTGGTGCTGTTGTGTGTTTAAAGAAAGTGCACGGATGCAAGGTTGTTCATTAAATTTTATGGTAAACAACTGCTTTGTGTTTACATTCTAAATTTTGTTGCAGTTACGAGGTGTTACTGTTTTATCGTGCTGTGAAAGTTCGCAAGTGCAGGTATGTTGTTTTGTGTATATTCTAACATTGCTTAAAGTTTGGAATAAAAAAATGCAATAGGCTGCAAACAAATCTACTAACTAACACGATTAAGAAATTTTATGACTAATTTATCAATGCTAAGGAACGTCATTCATATTACCTTTAGATTCAAATTGAGTTTTTGATATTCAACAGATATTGGAATTTTCTTCTATGCCATCTTCTCATCACAATCTCTCTGATGAAAGTTCTTCTTTGTACCAAAAAATTAACAGCTTAAATGTCCATCCAATAAAACTTGTGACATGGTATAAGTTGGCAGAAAAAATGGTGTCTGTGGCTCAACAGGAAGATAATTTGTCTCCAAAACAAGGTGAGTTCCAAAAACAGACAACCAACACCACAGTAATGTTATGTGCTTGATTCTCTATATACTTTGTGAAAAGGACAGAAAGAGTGACTCATTACTGTTTTATTGTAATTTGGTTACCTTTTGCTTATTATTATAATATTGTGAAATATTGAACTAAGGTGCTGGTTAGATTTTTTCAGACTTTTCATAAATATAATATAATTTGTTACAATTTAATAGTAAAGAAGATCTTGCAGCAGGAATGGTTTTTCAATCTTCTGTTACCATCAGCAACAAGCAATTTTTATTTCACTGAACATTTAAAATGTGCTGAAGAGAAAATTGTACAAAAACCCTGTGAAGCATTCCAACATCTTTCAATTCAAGTAGGGCATTGAGTTCAGTATATATACACTGGTTGCTTGCGTAATCTTTTACAAAACATGGTATTTCTGTTGGTAGGATGTACATAAGAAAGCTCTTTCAATTGCAAAACAGCTTTTTTCACAAGATGGTACTGTTATAAATCCTGAACAATGGAGACATTGTGTTATTTCTTCTGAAAAGCTTACAGAAGATATGGGCAGTTTTAATGTAAGTGTTTTTGATAAATTGTACACATGTGTGCAGGTTTTTTTGTAAGGTTTGGTTTGGGTGACCGCTAAGTAGTTTTAAGAGACCGCAAGTGTTTCTATCCAAAAAATAGCCATATTTGCTTAAACAAATTATTTATTAGGCTACTGGCAAATTTTGGGAAACCGCTGGAGAAATTTGAAACACCTTAAAAAAACACTGCATGTGTGTTTATTTTTTGAATTTTTTTTGCAAACCAAACATTGTACTTTTTTCTTCTAAACAATTATGTGGAGTAAAAGTTTTGCACTTATTTGACATTTTTGGTGCACTTTATTTTTCGCTTCCTGTCTTTAGGGCGTGTAATAGGCTTGGAGTATAATCCAAAAAACATAGGCTTTTTAAACATTTTCCGAAGTGACAGCTATATTGTTTAGTCTCTGGAAGAGAACACCATACTTATTGGTCAATTGCAACAGTCGGCCACAGGATTTCTTCAAATATGTGATGGTGCCTGTTACATACCATGTATTGTATTGCCTGACAGTGATAGTGTAGTAAATGACACAAGGTAAGTTCATAAACCTAATTTCTGAGTTTTGCAAAACACTTTGGTCAAAAATGACTAACAACAACAGAATCACAAGATCATCATATGTTGGTTAAAGAGTTTGTGTTCAATTGGTCCCAGACCTAAAGCTTATTCTTCAAAAAAATCTTTCTTTAAGTTTTTAAGTTGATAAAAATATATTTTGCCTTCACATACAACATCATAAGTGTCTGTGTATAACAAGAGCACTTTAAACAGCTTTCACCATATTAAACTGAGAAACCTTTTCTTTTCAACAGACGTGATGATCAGTTTCCAGTTAAATTTAATATTCCTAACACTGAACAACTTGACTCTCTGTTACGCCTTCACAAATTTTCAATTGTTGTTGAAAGAAGATGGGTAGAAACCTTTTTTGATGTAGGATGTGATGACATGGATGACTGGTAAATCAATGATTGGTTGTAGTAGGTTTAAGGTTTTAAATTTGGCTTTGTTCAACAGGAACCCAAACAGCCCAGAAAACCAGTTTCTCTATTCTCTTTGCTTTGTAATGTCAGTTAAGGAAAACACAATATTAAAAACTTCAAGAAAATCTGAAACTACCCAAAGCATGGATACACCAAGTGTAAGCTATAAGAAAATTTACTATGTTTCATGTTCATCTTGTGATTAAACAACGGCTTTTTTACTGTTTTAGACATCAGGTTCACAAAACTCACTTGGTTTTGAGCCACCAACAAACGTTGACTTTCTCTTGTTTATCACTCACAAGTCTCAATTGCAGGAGGTAATTTATCCAAATTCTGAACTGAACCTTATACAGGGTTCCCGCGGGCATGGAAAACGGGGAAACGTTTTAAGGAAAAGGAATTTAAATTTGTATTTTTAAGGCCTGGAAAAGTTTCGAAAAGGCCAACTTTTCCAAAAGTCCTTGAAAAAAATATGGAATTTGGCGCCTGTTTTACCCTGAAAATGCCAGATAGAGATAGGAACTTCAAATTATGTAACGTTTGTATATTCGTTGCAAGTACGGTAAATTGGCTACATATACCAAAGCCTCTATACTAGTTTTACTACGGGAATTGCTCCATTTTTTTTGAATAAGGTTATGAAATTTTTTTTTCTTGAAAAGTTTTGAGAAGTAATGGAATTTATAAACGAAAATTGCGCGGGAACCCTGCTTTTAGGTTTTAGCTATTACAATCCTGTCAAGTTTTCTTCTTGTGGATCTTGTTGTTGCGGTCTTTTTTATCCTATTTTCATTGTGTTTTGTTTTTATCTTGTTTAGGTAAACTCATGCTTGTTTTTCAATGTTGTTGCTTTTAACTTTCAATCTGGCAATCTATTGGACAATCACCTAAAGTTATCTGGGGAAGCTTGTGCCTTGTATAGTTTGGTTTATCCTGGAACTTTGTTACTTCTTGAACTTGGTAAATCAGGTAATTAGTTGTTTAAATGTTTTGGTACTCGGAACTATTTTTTTAACTTTTACCTCTTCTTGGCAACTTCTCAAAAATAAAATTATCAAAAATATGCAACATACAGTTTTGTAATTTTATTTAGCAATTTACCAATCTGGTGTGAATTTATTTCCAATCGAGAAACTCTGTCTTGCAACATACACCTTTTTTGCTTTGAAACATAACTATGGAATGTTTAATGTACTTCTTATATTTGATTGTTTCAATTTCAGATACAGAAGAACTCTTGCCAAAGTGTATTGAGTCATGTCACTTGCGACAGATCAGGGTAAGACATTGTCTTGCAAGTTACACAAACATTTAATCTCACAAATCATTATACTTTGCAGAATACGGTTGACCTTCCTCCTCATTACAACCATGTAAAAGTTGTTAGTTTCTGTGAGAGTGCATACGTAAAGTTTAACTCAAGTTATTTTGGACAAGGCTTACACAAGGTAACACTGGTTTTTCAGGGTAAATACCCCCCAAGTGAATTTGTTTTTCTAAGCCGATTTTCTGTGTTGTGTATGTTCAATTTGTTACCCTATAGCAGGGGTGGGGAACCTACTTACTACTGCAGGCCGCATGAATTGCACAACATTTTCGGGCGGGCCAAATATGTCTTTCTTTGCTGCTACATATACAAGTTTATCACTTATTTCGACTAAAAATAGTTTGTCCTTTCTTTCTGGAAGCCTCTAGCTCTATTACCGATCTGTCTTTTTTTTCATAAATATATTTTCAAACAATCACACCCTACTAGCACTAAAATCAATTTAAAACTAATATCACATGGCAAATGAATTGTAACTGCAAGGAGAAGCAATCGAGTGACTGTTTCGTCACAAATGTAGCAGTTGGTTGAATGTGTAGCATTTTTTATGGAAGTTTGACGTCATAATGTGGAATGGGAAGATATTGCAAATAAATTACCAATAATGCAAAAGTCATTTCAAGGAAATATTTGTACATGAACATTTTATTGTTTGTTTCTTTTTGTAATGTTATGTTGTGGACTTTAATATAATTGTGGCGGCGCCCACATTAAAAAGGCAAGCGGGTCGCAGGTTCCCCACCCCTGCCCTAAAGTCTTGTTGCACAGATCAATGCCTACCTCACTTTGCTTATGATCTTAATAACTCTGATTTGTTTGAACAGGGGTATTTCGTGTGTTAAAGCCAAGGGCTAGGCAAATTTAAAACCCATACCAACATTCACTTTTAAATGTCATATTGTCTCTGTGTTGTGAAGGTATTTGGGTTACATATTTCTGCCCAACTGTCCTGGGATGTTTTCTTTTATTGTTCAAAATTAAATGAATGGTTTTAAAATGTGCAGATATATAGCATTGAGCAACTCCTAACGAATCCACCTACATTGGCAAGAAACAATCTTGTTTCTTTACATGGCGTTATCACTTTTCGAATTCTGTACAAAGATCGCCTGCTAGACACAACACAGGATTACAGCACCAGACTAGACTTAGTGGACAATAAGAGGTAAGGAAAACATGACCAAGACTGCTCTAAAGTAAAGTGTAAATGTTTGCAGTAAGCCTAGAGCTTAGTTTGTGCTGCTGGTGTTTGAAACTTTGTGAACCTTTTTGTGGTTTTCAGCCTTTTCTCTCAAAAGCTGGCGCTTTACATCGGCCCAAACTGTTCAGCATCTCGCGAACTTGGCTTAATCCCAGACACTACAGTAACTTTCTACCGAGTAAAGTTGATAGTGTCTCAAAAGGTAAGTGAGATCCATCTCGAAATGAGCAAGCTTTGGCATAGATATGACCAAATGACTGAGAAACACTAAATCAAGTTATAAGTTATATAGTCATATAAATCTATAACTAATTTATCCTTAATGATTCTGTCACGGTGATTTATGGGTCCCCTTCCATTAACTGTTCCTTGTTTGTTGTAAACTGTTAGCTGTTAAACAGGAAAAATTGTTAAATATGACACCGAATATTTAAACTGACAATATATATGAAAACCACCTTTCTAGTTTGCACATAACCTTACTGCGGAACTGCAGCTAGAAATCATTTGCATACAGCAGCATGATTTGGATAAAAATGTGTTCATGCTGGTGGGATTCCAACCAACGACTAAATCACTGGTTTGTGAAATGTTTACCATTACGTTTTAGGGTCAAATATATTGCAAGTTCACACCAACTTCATTCTACATCATTGAATCGTTAAAGACAAAACCAGACTCCACCACACCAATATTAATATCACCAAAAACCGAAGACTTTTCTCACAATGATTCGGAAACTTTGATGTCAGTAGACAAGGAAGAGGTTTCGGGTGCGTATGAAACTACCGTCTATTTTGTTTTTTTGAGTAGAGATGTACCGAATATTTGGTTGGCCGAATTTATTTTCGTGTACCATCTACTTTTACAAATATTCGGTTCGACTGTAAAATTTGTTGCGATACGGCCGAAACCGAATCTTGTACGAACACAAATTTAAAGCGTAAAATGTGTCTTTTTTGCTTTAAAACGATATTTTGAATTAAAACTTCAGTTTATCACTTTTATGTGTGTTACGCATTTATGACAGTAACGCAATTTATAAATTTCAATCGATTTTACAAACTTATATGTGTATAGCGGTTAATTACGTTCTTGTTTTTCCAGATGTTACCTGTTTGTACGATATCTATTGCAAGACAGACTTAAATTTGGAAGACAAACTGATAAAACTGAAGGTATTGACTGACTTCTGCGTGGCACACATTTGTATTTTATAAGCAACTCTTTTTACCTTTCATTCAGGCACAAGTTACCAGACTACTTAGCGTGCAGTTGACTGTTGTGTGTTCCGCATGTGGGCGTCAAAGAGCACTTAGCTGTGGTTGTCCGTTATTTTCCAAAACAGGCAAGTACCAGTTAAATGCGGACCTTGTACTTTAAATGCCTACCTTGTCTTTTCAAAGAAGACTCCTTGCAAGTTTAAACACAAAAAAATGGTTTAGTGAGTTTTGCACGAATCAAACTCTAATTACTGCAGTGGTTTTCAACTTGTTTTAAGAAGTGATTTTACAGAAAATAATATTGTACACTGATTCAAGTACCAGCTAACTACTGACTTCTTAAATTATTCACATTAAAACGCATAAAAACACTGCAACAAAAACGTGCTCTGCTAAACTTACCTTCAAATATATTTAAATGTTTATCATGGATGTGGTTTGTGCGTTAGGTGTTGAACCTGTGCAGTCTTGTGGCAACTTGAGCGGGTACGAAGTAAACTTGGAGGCAAAGACCATCATCACTGACGGAACAGGACGTGTAAGTGAAAGTATTCTTATATCTTTCGTAAAAGTATTCTTATGTATTTCATATCTCATGACATGAAATTTTGTAGTTCAGTGGTAGCGTTATTATGTTGGAAAGTAGTGTGTCCATTCATGATGAAAATGATTATAATTTGTTCTAAAGGCTGTTTTAATCTTCGGACGACATAATCATTCACATCTTTGCAAGCTGCTGGGCATTTTATCTCAGGAATGGGACGACGTCATCAAACTACTACGTCACTCTTCATCAGGGATTATCAGGTAGTCTTGCACCGGCCTTGTTACACCATTCAATTGACATGAAAAACCACTTATTTTACGATCTTCTCTTCAAACATTGTTAAACAAAACTTTTTTTTTTCAGTTACGATTGCGATTTTTATGACCATCGCAACCTATTGACGAAACCAATTTTACCCCGCACAGAAGGTCAGTTTTAATTTTACATGACGTCACATTTTACGACGTCAGTATTTTTCGTTTTCAGCTCAAGAAGTTGCTACTGCATTGTTTGATGACATCAACACGCGGTGTTTTTTTCCTAGAGAAATTGTTGCAAGAAAGCAAGTAAATGTGAAATATCAAAACTTTCGAGGTGAAAATGGTTACGAAGCTGCGCAAGGTGATTTTGATCAATTCTAACTTACACTAATATCCTAGACATCGCATTGATACCAACACTAGGTCAAGGTTTAAACAAAGCTCCGTAAGGCATTTCTTTATTTAGGTTAATTCCATCCACCAGTTTTTTCAAAACGTAACGAAAATTACCCACAGAAGAATGATGTCACGAAATTAGAAAATGATGATGTAAATACCCCCTAAAAATGTCAAATTACCCCTTTTGAGCTAGGTTCCTTAGCTATGTAGGTCCTAATCATTAAAAGCATTGTCAAAACGAAACGAATGCCGCGTATAGTGCTGATTTTATACATATGTTTTTGTACAGCAGCTGAAATGATCGACTCCCGTTTTAAACTCGGCACTGTTCCGGCTGAGTGCGCAGAAGACATCCCCCAGCGAACTCTCTCGTTACGCCTCATCAAGTTCAACTGCGTCATTGTGACTTAATCGACTTTGGTGAGTAATTTGTTTCTCCGGTTTTTAAAATTTAAAATTCCAGCCAATTGTACACGTCAAAAGTCAACGTGGACGTTGGGTTTTTAAACCAGACTGGATATCGGGAAGTGCACTCATTTCTGTTTTGCAAACTTAATTTTTGTCTACCCCTTTTACGTGAATTTATCCGTCTATCGTTTTACAACTTCCAATTGAAAATGTGTTAACTTTGTCAATTAGAAAAATATGGAAATCCAGAGATTTCGGAGATGCTGTATACAGTAGAGTAATGTACTACATTTAAACTCACAAACCTCCATTTCCTTAGATTACCAGATGGCAAACAATTTGTTCAGACTGCTATGGCTTTTGACTTGATTACCCGAAAGCGGTGTGATTGTACTTTATTTTTGGTAGTGATACTACTGATGTGAAATTTCACTTTCCCACATGAACAGGCGTTTGTTGGTCTGTACTTTTGGTATTCACTATTTGAAGTTCCTTCTAGTTGCTTAGATAGTAAACATTAGTAATACACCACACGAAAGATGCGTTCGTCTGGTTGGTTGAAACATACAGCCAGGAAACAATAACGAGGCGTTGTTCTCGTTTTGCGGTGCTGGCGCCCTTTGTGTTGTGCGTGTAACGATTGTACGCGCGGTACGATGAAACACACACACAGCAAACATATATGTGTCTTGAATATATACTTCAGACAATTGAAACACAAATTGAGTACTTTTTACATTACAACAACTTACAAGCTAATGTGTGTTTATGGGATTCATTTATGTAGATAGATATATTGGATTATCCGAGTATTGTCTTAAGTTTTCAAAACCGTATATTGTGTACCTCACTTTCTACAGTGTTCACTGATTAGTACTAAGATTATTACTAGACAACACATAAAACGTCCTATGTTCGGGACAACGACTTCGTACACAGTTCAAAAACGCTTAATCAATTTTGGGATCGCAATTGAATGTATGTAACTCCATGCTCTATCTGAACTGAATCATAAAAATCAATGTTTTTTGTCCGAAATATCGAAACAAAGAACTAATTGCCCAGACTGTTTAAAGTTTACCATGTCCATAGCATGGCACCAACCTTCCATTCTGATCGTTGATTAGTGTCTGAAAAAAAATAGGGAGGAATTATTTTTTAACGTTTACCAGACAGCCATCTTGGTCTGATGTTGAATGATGTGCATCTGCTTTGTCATAGACCCTTATTTGTAAGCCAATTTTTTGTATTTTTTAGATTTGGATATCGTACAGTTTGCCATTTGTCCACACTTAAAAACGCAACATGAACTTTTTTATGTGAAATTTGGTCGAGACTTTTGTACATTAGTTCAATCAAGCACTTTAAATACTTGGACCGAAAGGACGAATCAAGTTGCCGAAGCAAAACAACATTACAACAACGCAGCTTCGGCAAGAGTTTTGGCTTGGAGTATAATAATAATCAAATAGCAAATCAACGGAGACCTGATTACGAGTCGCGTTCTGCGATACATTGTACGATGCGGATATGCCCCAATGAAATCATCGGCAGGTAATATTTCCGTTCTGTGTGCGCTGGCCTGTTCCTTTATTGGTTTGTTCTGTTTCGCGAGCCCGTTGCCGAACACGGATTGTTAATCGTCACATCGCTAATTATTAGCACTGTGCATTGAGACTATGTATTACTGGATAGTTATGAATTAGAACGGGTTAGCTCGCTATTGAAGATTTAAGTTGGTTTTTACTTAGAATGTGCTATTTTGACGGTTTAGGGCACCTTAGCATTGCCTCTTGATATCATAAATTTTAAAAACTACAATATGTTAAACAGTAGATTAGTGCGTATGTTCTCGCTTAAAATATTCAAAACTGTTAACCTATTAGACCTATTGTAATTTGTTAGTTACGTAAAATCAGCTGGGTTGCAATTACAGTAGATGTGGTATGTGGTTGTAAACAAGACAGTACAAAAATGAGTGACGTTATGTCAATCACCCGTTATTCAATTAAATTTTTACCTTTCAGGTTTCATGTTAGAAATTCGATTTTAAAATCTTATTTCTTCATAACCTTCAAGTGTATTGTAACTAAGATCAAAGTTGGTAATTTATGTGGCCAAAAACGTAATCGTATAACTTAAGAAGTGGTGTTAGTTTTCGTTAAACGTTTGGTATAAGGTGACATGTAATGTTTTTGGTTGCTCTTCGAGGCATAACCTAACTTAGTTAGACTTTTAAGTCTTGTGCAGCCTACTTTTTTTTGTCTTTTTTGAAGTATTTTAGCTATTTTGAACACTTGTTTGCGTATACGAGTCTGTACCGCGACAAAAAATGATGGTGCATATCTAGAAAATAAAATAATAGAAAATTAGTTTTACTTTTGACTGATGTCGTTTCATTTACTAACTGGCGTGGCTCTACTAACTTGCCTTACGTTTCAGTTAAGTATAACAAGTGCAAAATATTGCTGATTGGGTTCCGGGTGACGTCATCTTACAACGACAAGGTATTTGTTTACAGGACGGAGAGAGTTGAACAATGCTGCACGGAATCGTGACAGTTTTACTTAGTTGTATTGCACTGATTAGTGCAGAAGGTGAGCAATCAAACAAAATTTTTGTTCACATTAATTAACTTTGACAATAAACCTAAAGGGCAGATTATCTGATTTAATCAATTTGAGGATTTAAATTTTTTCTCGTTTTGCTAGCTAGGCGGATTTTAAAGACAAAAAATTACTCCTCTAAGTTTTAACAACACTAAAATAACGTTTGATCGCTAACTGCTTTAATTAGAAAAGTAAGATTTAATAAAACACTAGCATTTTACCATAGGCATTACATTTTGCAATTTATATTTAAATATGTTCATATTTATATTCTTACACATATAATGTATTTTTATTTTTTCTGTACATACCGTCAAGGATAAAAGCAACTGTCTAGGCTGCAGTCGTGCCTTTTTCCTAGCACTGTTTTATTGTATTGTATAAATCGGAACATTGGTCAGTACGCGCCACAAACCCCCAAAAAACTTGGTGCTGGCGTTGTAAGGAAAAAACAAATTTATCGTTGTTTTGCAGGCATACGGGAAAGGAGAGGACTCGTAGATCCAGATGGATTGGGTAAGTTACCACAACTGGCTACTACGCTTTGAGCTGAACTTTTAACTTCAAGGCGCTTTATGAAACCGCGTTTTCCGGAAAACTGTTTAGTGGCTTTTTAATGGACTTTAAACTGTGTCCATGCAAACTTTATTTTTTAACCGTTTTCTTTGTTTATAAAATGTGTTGACGTTTTAGGCCCGGGGTGTACAACCTCCGGCCCGCTGTCCAAATGCGGCCCCTATTTAAAGGTTGTGCGGTCCGCAGAGAGGCTTGGATTTCACATGTACTGACAAACGAGTTCCGCTATTGTATATTTTTGAACAGATAAATGCGCCCTATGCTATTTTTCTTCGACCTTGCAATATGTGGCTAGAATCAAATGCGAACTTTATTTGCAGTGAAGAATATTTGGTAATCAAAAGTAAAATCACCTTGTGTTTTACAACACAGGTGCCGCCCGCGATCGAATTTTGGTTACTGTATTTGGGCCAACATTAACAAAGGTTGCACACCCCTGTTTTAGGCCATATATTAAATTTATTATGTAGTATGTTACTAACTTATAACTGCACGCTCGGTTACGATTTGAATTTACTTTATGACCATTTGCTATGTATTCAAGCTCTTTAACATGTGGTCATGTTTTCTGCCGTACGATTAGTACTTGACCTTCATGCTTTTTTTGCAGTTACTGTGCGCTCTTTTGGCAGTGAAGATGGCATGATTGAATGTTCGGTACAAAACACTACAATTTAGTAAGTATTTACAAGCTGAGACCTGCTTTAAACTTTTTTCATATAATATAAGTTGTCTAAACAAGCTTTAGCAACATCTTAAATGCTAAACGGCGTTTTTCCTGCAAACGGCTTTTAACAAGAGTTTGTGTAGGTTGGGTTGAATATTAGTTAATCCTGGAACAACTTAACCATGTCACCTACAGAATGACTTTGTTCTGCCACATAGCATTAGGATCAGTGTTTCCCAACAAATTAACCTGTAACTTACGATATGCGGGTTTTACATGATTAGATTAGGTGTGGGAAAACCATTAAGCAAAAGTTATACACTCTTAGGGAACACAAGGACTTCAAAACTAAAGCAGCTGGATTAAAACTAATTTCGCCGAAGATATGTTAAAACGATTGCAGTAAATGTATTCAAACTATATTCGATCTGTATGTAAAGTTGTAAATCGAGGCACTGTACCTTGCGAAGAAAGTCTTCTGCAAAAAACACATGCCTCTTTGTACAATGTGGCTCTCTAGCATCATCATGTGACAAAATGTGTTTACAGCTTGACTGAGGAATTCCTGGAGACCGTTGAGATTGATCCCATCGGATCTTTCGAGTTTTTAGATAAACATGGAGAAGGAATCCCAGGTTGCACATTTCCTCATTATACCAACATGTTTATGTTGCGCGATCGTTTTGCACAATGCAGCGCTGATGTCAAGGTGAATTTTGCTAAGGCTTAAGTTTGCTTGTGTACTGATATTTGTCACGTAAACTAACGGACAAAATACGTAATGGGCGCATAACAATCAACAGGTCTTCGCAATCGTTAATGCCTAGATGCCCAACAACGCGAGTCATAGTTTAGGGACCTCGGCTCAATCTGCCAGTTTTTTGCGATTAAACATTTTTTTTCTTATTGAGTCCTTACCTAACGAATAATAAGTTTACAATCTATGCAATTAAACGGAATATGCGATAATCCGGTGTGCAATTAAACAGATCCACCTGGTATATTAATCTCAGTACGCCAGGCCCATTAAAGGCGTTGTACTAAATCAGCCGGTCACCAAGCTTTCACCGCCACATGGCAAGGTGTAGGCTAGAAGTCTTTTCGGGACTTGCGTTATACCAGCTGAGCCACACAGACTCAGTGGTGAACTCGTCGAATGTCGAATCACAAGCACCTAGTATATTAGGTTGATAACTAACTACGCCCTGTTTTGCAGCAATACTTTGACATGTTCATTGTGAATTACACGATTTGTGTGAGGCCCGCAGATAATCCTGAGATCTACATTGCCCGTGACGTACCCACCACGCTTGAATTTTCATGCGTTTTCCTCCGTGACGTCATCGTTTCCAATCTTGAAATTGACCCACTTATCTCGTAGGTTGAAAAAAATGACTCCAGTTTATTTTGTATGTCACGCACAGTTTAAGGTTGTCAACGTTTAGGTTTCAAGTGTAATATTCACTATCCAGTCCCTCATCCGTAGTTCAGTGAACCTCAGTTAACATGGACCCAAATGGAGCAAAAAAATGTCCGGAATAACCGAATCAGGTTTAACCGAGGTTTACTGTATTTGTAGAATTATTAGGATTTTGTCTCTGCGGTGCAGACATTAAACGACACTAATAAATGTACTATGTCTACTTCTTCAATTGTTTGATTAGCTGATGACATGCAACTTTTCACTGGTTCATGTGACCAATATCTGGTACTAAATTACTTTTTTCCCACCGTCGCGACTTTCCACACCCCACACTTAACGTTTTGGTTTACTGATCTAGCCAAGATATACCCTAAACACTCATCTTGTCACCTTTATAATGTTTTTCATTGTTTTAGTCATATTCGGGCACGTGCGGCTGGCGTTGAAGGCGAGTTCCAGGTGGACATGGCTCGTTTTACTACAGATGACTTCACCTTGATTGATGGAAGTGTACAGGTTACTGTAGAAGACCCCGTATTTATCGGTCTCTCAGTGCAAGGCGGCGAAACAGCTAATCTAGTTCTTCAGGTTGGTGTCGGATAAATCAAGCCAAGTATCTATACCGTATTTACTCGATTGTAAGCCGCGGCTTATATTGTTTTTTACCTGCCGTTTGTGCGGCTTACAATCGAGTAACTACGGTACCCCGTTTGTGTACAACATAGTTGTAGGTGGACCCAAAGTGCGAGCTCGAAACCAGCCCGAACTTGAACCTTGTTTTTAAAAGCCCGTTTAGGCGCAAAGTTTGATTAACATGCCTACATGACAGCTTACAAAAAGTACGACTGGGCAAAATCTAACAAAGAAGAAATACGCAATGGATAGTAATAGACAATAGCTAAACACGACGTCTAGGAGTGTTGGCCATTATTAAGTCCAGCTACTAGCTCCTTAGCTCGGTAATTTTATCTTTTTAAACTTAGGACAGAATGTCAAGTCAAGCCCGAGTCAAACCCGCTAGTTTAAAAACAACGCTATGCCCCAAAGTGGTCGACTTACATTTATGGTGTGCAATATTAGACCAGCTTGTTTTGACCAATTTTCTCAACCACCCAGTTGACTTTCCTTAGCGAAAGGCTTTTGTTTGCAATCCCCTATTTGAGCGACTTACGTTGCGTGATAGTTAAGTTATACGTCTATGAGACATGTATTCGTATTTGTGTTTTTAACTATGTCTACCGATTGTATTTGAGGAACGGACTAATAACCAATTTAACTACCGCTAATGTAGAACTCCTTACTTTGTCATGACACTTTACGTCGAGTAACTGGATTCAAAATTTTGTCTCAGCATTAAAATGCAGTAAAACCATATTTTTTTACGCTTAACCTTAAACCGGATTCTGTTCATGCTTTTTTTGTTTACATTGCGTATCAAATTTATCTTGCTCTTTCCGCATCAGTAACAATATAACTTTGTAGGCTCTTAACTGCTGGGCCACACCAAATGCAAACAGAAACAATCCAGATCGATATGACATCATCAAAGACGGGTGAGTACTTTTGCAAAGCAAAAACATTCCCTTGTAACCCTTTAATGGTGTGGTTTGCGCAGTTGTGTGGCTGACGACAATGCGTGGGAACACAACAATGTGTTTTTGAACTTTGACGGGCCAAAGGTCGAGTTCGACTTCTCTTCTTTTGTGTGGACGATCCCAGATGGTGACGATCAGGAGATATACGTCCACTGTATGGTATCCGTGTGCCCGAACGACATCAGCCAATTTCAGTGCACCCAAGTACGTAATTTTTAAACAGTTGTATATTAGCTGCTTACTCTTGTTAAACGACTTTAAGATTAGATTGTGAAGAAAGAAGGGGGATGTAAAATAATTTAAAGGGTTCAACCAAACAAATATTATTAAAAACCATTCATTTTTTAAACAATGCGTGATGTTAACTTTACTGTTACATCATATAAAAGCGTAGTCAGAATTTGCGATCAAAGGGGGTGGGTTTTTTGTGGCTTATAAAAGAAAACATGATGTACACTTAGTATGGTATAGAGATAAGCGAAAAGTTTAGTCCAACAAATAGCCAAATTTTAGTTGCAGGTGTCAAGCTGTATTATTTAACCTTACCAAAAAATCATTTTAGTTCCGACAGAAAACAACGTAATTGATTTGTGTATTTTTTCATTAAACTTGTTCTTTAGTCACCTTGTGGAGCAGCAAGAAAACGTCGAAGCGCCCCGACTGATATTACGACGGATTACATCAGCTTGGGTCCAGTCAAAGTCCAGCGCAAAGAGAAGACTTGTGATAAGGTTCGTGTCTGTTTCACCAAATGGCACATCGTGGCGAAGGATGTCTTGACGCCCTCTGTTACCGTAACTAAACAGAAAACAGTTTTATCTGTTCCTAAAGTGGCATTAACTATGTTTCGTTACAATTCAATCATGGCTATTTCTTGTCCTAAAGTTCAAGAAATTTTAAAAAAGGTGCAGTTTTAAATATATTTTTCTCTATCCTGATGTGGATTTGATTGCCAAAAAATACTTACTTAATTTTTTATTCCAGGAATGCTCACATGGCTGTGCGCAAGACAAGGACGAAAGCTTTTATTGTTTCTGTCCACCCGGTTTGGTCTTAGACTCGGACGATTTGACATGCATTGAAAATAATGAAATTGGTGAGTTTTTCAACTTTATGCCTCATCTGTTTACCCACAATGCGCCAACCTCACTTTCTTGTGAGCCCCGGTCACATAACGCCTTTTAATACGGTGTAGCTGCAGCGCGTTCAACCATTATCCACCATTGTACCCTTCATTGTTTTGCGCTTCACAACGTTTCACCGTTGCACAACTATTTCTGGCTTGGTGATTGTTTTAGTGCTATATTGTCACTATGTTCACCAAGCGAAATAAACTCATCATCTCATCTAACTATATTGTGGGTAAAAAGTTGGCCACGAACTTTATGAATGACATACAACACGTTGCTAACTGACACTGCTTTATGTTCTTGCCCTCGCCTTTGTTAAAATACAGCCCAAACCGTGTGGTAAATGCTCACGAAACAGAAAACCAAATTAGTTTTCCTAAACTTTTGTTATTCAAGACAATTATTAAGTGAACAGTATAAATGCGCCTGCAAGTTTGGGTGTTTTTACCAAAATGAGTGTAGGCCAATCTCGGCCGGTAACAAAGTGCACATGATACTGAATACACATGTTTTAGAATGTTGAAGTTTCGATAAAACATTATGACGCTGGATTCAATGAATGGCGTATCGTTAAGTGCCAGATCGTTTTCTTTCTATTTCGAGTTCAATCGTTTTCGGTTTTAGGGTTATTTAACAAAGTGCACTGTGATACTGTGATTCAAAATGTGCTAAAATTTTGTAAACTTTTACAGAGGATGACATTGGCCTTGATCAAATCGTCGTGGTCAAGTACAGAACCAGTTACGTCAATACCGTCCTTGTAGTAGCACTGTTAATGTGCTCGTTGATGCTGGGCCTTGTGTTGATTCAGGGTTTGCGACAAAAACAACAGGAAGAAAATACCAAAGCCATCGAAGCCAATATTGATCTATAAATGTCACATACCATGTACTTAGTCTGAGCAAATTTATTTCAGGGCTCCAATGTTAAATTAGCGGGATTTAAGCGAACAAGGCCTCTCTGATACTATGATTAAAACCAAACTACTTATTTACTGTGGAACAAATCCAGATGCTGATTTATGTTTTCTTGTTGGTCTCCGTTTGTAAATTTTTCGTTGCCTTGTCGTAATACAATTCTATGTTACTTGGATAAAGTGTCGCCGTTTTGTCTAATTATTGTAATATACAAGTAGTTTCCCACCCACCGAAGGCTTTCCTACTCTGGCCTAACAAGCTTTTCCGTGTAATTTATGGAAGAAATGTCGAAAAAACTTGGATTGCTGAATTCATTAAAAAAAACAAAATCTGCCAATACACAATCTCGTTAAAAATCCTATCGCGCTCAAACACCCATAACCGTAAATATTCGAGTATTTTTAAAACATAACCAACATGTAAAGGGAGTGGTTCTTAACTGGGGAAGAATTTCAGGGAAGTAATTTGCTTCAATTTTTACGTGTGGTATGTAAATATAGGCCTAGCCTACACTTCACCTCTGGAAATATGACCGGTAAAGTTGGTAAAATGTCCGATGCTTTGAAGTTTTGCAACGTATCCATCCCTCAGAAACTTTTGAAAATCCCTGCTTTAACTCAATAATCAGACTTATTGATTTGCACTTGTCAACAAGGAGAAAGCTTGAAATAATGTCCAGAATGACTTCCAAGGGCCTATCGTATGCGACAATCAGGAAACGTTTCGAATACTGAAAGCAGAACAAATATATTCTAAGCAAAATATTTAAAGCAATACAAAATATTCCTCCATGCAAGCAAAATATTTAAAGTAACACAAAAATTATAAAGCCCCCGATTATGCCCATTAAACGTGGTTCGCGGTACGCGATAAGCGGCAAGTAGTAAGCGGCACGCGTCGCGTTTTTGCGGGTGGCGGCAAGCGGCACTTACTCTAGTCATTTTTCCATTCAGTTTAATGCCGCGGCTTGTTTTTTCTCCGTTGAACCGCTTTGCCATGAGCCGCACTGCTTGCTAGTAGGTCTGCTGGGCGCAAACCTTGTTTAAAATTAAAATGGAAAAAACGTCTTTTGACAATGTTTTTACTTAGTTGTTGTTGTACGTTTGTTTATGGATTGTGTTATGATTAGAGTACTGGTTATGATTGTAAATTGGGTCTTTGGTTTTAGGAACGTTTGTATTGTAGACTACATTGCTTTTGTGGTAGCTATTCACAACCCAAAAATGGATTTCAATGATATATTGATACAGATGGTGCAGGATTCTCCTTGCATTTATAATACTCATATCAGTCACTACAAAGATCAAAACCAAAGAGAAAAAGCTTGGAAAAAAATTGCTGAGCATACTGGCCAGAAAGGTTTGTTTGTTTGATTTTAATTCTCAGTGGGCATTGCTAACTGCATTAGGCGTACATTAAGTCAACTCTTTTATTGTTGGTATACTTACATTTTTGTACTTTGACTGAGTTGTTGACTTCAATTTGGTTTGGAGCATTACTGCTTGAGTTTTCTGCTGTGGAAAACACAAATGGCCAGATGCATGTAGAGAGACACTGTCACATAAAGTAAATGATTATATGACGTTTTAGTGGAAACTTGCATGAAACGCTGGAAGAGCTTAAGAGACCGCTTTGCAAAAGAAAAGAGGAGGATTGAAAATGCAGAAAAAAATGGTGCTGCTGTTGCAGATTTGCGAGTGTGGGAACATTATGAAGCACTCAAATTTCTGCAAGCGCATTTAAGGCATAAAGTGTAAGCGATTTAAAAACATATTCAAAATGCTTTTCACTTTTAACAACTGTAATTGTTACAGAACTGTTGGCACCTTTCTTCCAACCTCAAAACGTATCAGTGACTCTATGCAAGATGAATCTGTTTCAGAATATGGTATTTTGAAATTTGCATTAAAGTTTTAATCATTTTGACTTAATACAGGAGTTTTTTTGAGTTTAGCAGAAGTGATATCTCTCGAATTGGTGGATAAGGAGCCTGCCCCAGCCACCTCATTGAGCCCAACTATGCAATCAACATCTAGGCAAGGCAAAAAAAGGAAATGTTTTGATCAAATGGACATTGAGGTTTGTGTTTTTAGGAAAAATGTAGGTTCTGTGAGTCACAGGTTTATGTTATTTCAGGAAGAAATTTATGACATGGTTCGGAAAAATGCAAAAAGCATTTTAGAAATGAAAATGACATTGACTAAAGAACAACAAAATGATGAGTTTACAAACTTTGGAAATTTTGTGGCATCAAGCCTGAGAAAGTTGCCAGAAGCGAAAGCATATCAGTCTTTTACTTTTATTGCAGAGCATCTGCAATCTCAACGAGCAAGCCTGGATTAAAATTCAATTGTGTGCACTTTTTTACATTAAGCTTGTTTATCTATTTTATATTTCAACTTTATCCTTTTACACTTTTGTTGCCATGGGTTGTTTTCTGATTTTCTATCAGAAAATTCTGTGACTTTTGTTTCTCAACTTCAACAAAAATGAAAATGTACAAAATATTGTGGGTGCAAAAAAACTGTAATGCATTGTTTAATAATTACATTCAACTGTTGTGTCATAGCAGTGTGTTATGCCATAGCAGTGAATCATTCTTATAAATAAAATTTACTTTAATGAGCTAAAATTGAGGCAGCCACTCTGCTGTGCACTGTTTGGATCGTGTGGTGCAAAGAAGATAAACACTCTTTGGTCAATCAGGAGGTCATATGGACATGCCCCAAAACAATTTAAAAATCCACATTTTGGTAACCCCCCCCTTCCCCCCCGGCTTCGGTCTCCCAAATATTTTGCTTACGTCAGTGTGCTCGTTCTTTGAGTTGAGTAGCATGATATAAACGGCGCAAGCGAATAATATGTACGATTTAGCACCACCCACTGACCAAATTATTTTTCGGCGGGAAATGCAGAAAGTAAAAATCAATGTTATGTTTTTGCCGCATTTTGTCCTTGTGCAATTTAAGCTGTCAGAAAAGAATCCGGTATTTAACGATAAAAACACAAACAGTAGACAGTTAGGAACAGCGGTTACAGTATAGGGAAGCAATTGCAGATAGAGCATTATTTGGAATATTTTTCAAATAGCGAAGCAAAACGAGTGTTTGATCCGCTTTCAACATAAGATTAGGTTTGATGTGTATTTTAAGTTGACAGTACCAGTAATCTTTCTATCTGTTATGCCTAAATTTTGTCCTTTGCTGAAAAAGCATGGTTTAATGCAGGCTTATTTAAAGCATGCCTTGTCAGCCATTCATTGCTATTGACGAACTGGTGTCATCTTTCTTCAAGCACAGGTGGTGAATTGCACTTATTCTAAGATCTAAATGAGTAAGTATCTATTTTGCTGTAGTTGTAGTTTGTTTCTACAGTGTTCAACTAATTGCATAATATAATTAATTACAAAAACATGCTTGGTAAAATTGGTTATGTGGTGTTCAAAACTGCAAAAAACTTTACATCTACTGACACTACACTGGAAGAAAATAATCAGACTATACAAAAGTTTGTGTTTTTGTGGTTACATGTTTTCAAGTCTTTCAAGTTCAATGCTTGATTCCAATTTTTTTGGTTGTTTGTTGGGTTTCTTTTGTGACGCACATATTCCACATGCTTTAAGGTAACTGAAAAAGAACCACATGGAAGACAAATAGCTAAGATATTTTTTAGTTTTGTTTTAATATATTTATAATATGTGATTTGTATGAGAATTCTGATTCAAACGTAGGGATGACAAGACACTCATTGCGCTGGTTTAAATCAAGTTGTTTGTATTAGTGTGGTAGTTATTCCATAATGTTGTTACTTTAAGATGTTAGTAAAACATTTTACATAATAACTAGGGCGATTATTTTTTTGTCCTAAAAAACGAAAAATTTTGACCTACAAATTGAAAATTTTGAACTTTTTTTTTGACAAAATTTTGACCTATGAAGAATTCAAGTCATTAAGTTGCGCATTATTCTACAAAAAGTTAAAATATGGCTGTTGGCTAATCTAACTAGAGCGAAAGAATGTGCAAAAGTCTAACAGAATGTCAAAATCTGAACACGCATAGCCTATTCTGAAAAGGAAAATGACCTAATTAAAAATCACTGCCAAAAAACTGCAAGAGCTGCACATAACCTGCAGCTGCCGTAAAATGACTTGGGACCTACCAAAATTGTGCACGTTTTGAGGTGTATTAAGCATCACACAATATCAACCTAATTATTTCACTTACTTTATAGATGGTTTATGATTCACAATAAGTAGACAATGGGCCGTTTACAACAGTATAAAGTAGGCTACAAGGTGCAAAATGAAAGTTTACTGACAGTGCAACCTCTACAACACCACGACAATGCAGTTTGTAAACAATTTCAACTTTGTCAAAAAATTTGACTTTGTAATCAATTTTGACAATTTTTGACCTATTCTAAAAATTTTAATAAACACACCAAACAGACTTAGGTTTCATACCAAATAAAATGTTGGTCTGTTACATTTTTTTGTAAAGAGTAAACATGCAAAATTGTCAAAATAGTTATGTAAATAGTATCAACATATAGGAAGTTCACTCTTCTTAATAAACTTACGTTTTGAAGTTTAGAGCATCTTCCACAGTCTCTGGTAATGCCACTCCTTTTGTTTCAGGCAAAACAAACAATGTCAATATTGATGAAGTGATTGCAAGTAATGCCAAAAGCAGGTAGGGAAGAAAAAATCCATGCTCTTTCACTGAAAAGTATTTAATTTGTCATGGGAAAATATGGCTTTATACAAACGAGTAGTTTTTTGACAGCCTTTGATGAAAAAAGGTATCCTTAACAAAATTATACCAGCATGTACAAAGTATGGTGATACTATGCCCCCCATTCCGCTGATGATTGTTCCAGTGCTCATCAGACTGTTTCTTGTCAAAGTTGGTGCAATTTCAGTGGTATGAATGTATAGAATATAATAAACAGCCAGGTTGCACATTTTTCCAAATAATGATGCCAGTAGTGTAAAGATGGTACTGGCTAAAAAAATTAGGTATTTAACAGGTTAAACTTATTTTTCTTTCCATTTTACACTTTTGTTTGAAATTTAAAGCTTATTTTGAGGTACATTAATCAATTCCATCAGCTGTAAACATTCCAGAATACGAAAAATAACTTTTTATTTACTTTTGCAATGATATATGTAACATTAGTTTATCCAGGTATTGCTGATTGGCAACACATTGGTTTAAATGTTTTACTGACATATGATAATAAAAAATAGAAAACATGAACGTACAATTTTTTGCTAGTGCAATTGAAAGACATGACAAGCCAGTCATTAACATCAATCCTCCGTGTGAAATTGGCCTGCTGATGTACTGAACAGCCAAGTATGCAACTACTTCTCCAGGTAACTCAATTGCTCCCAATAATGCAGCATTAATGTACATGTTTCCACTTAATGCCTGTACACTCATTGAAAAACCAGTATATATAACAGACACTGTAAAACTAAGAAAGTAAAGTCAAAGTTATTGTCACTCTTAACTAATTTAATATACTAGAGTACAAACTTACAAGGAAAGCATTGTTACCAATACAATGAATAACATCTGTAAGCTGCTTGCCATCTTTTTTAACTGATTTAATTGCGACATACCAACTCTCTTTTCCATTTGTTCCTCTTTGCTCAATAAATTTATTTCATCCTAAAATGTTCATCAAGGTTATTGTTTTACTGTTTATAAATTGCCATTGTAAAAGTATTGTGTAGGTCGAAACGCAACGGTTTACCCACTAAAATTAACTCTTATATGTAGATTAATAATTTATTTATGAATTAGTATTTGCCTTTAGTATTGATAGGCTTTCTGCTTTTTTGTTGCAAGTTGCTATTTTGTGAAATATTTTCTTTGCTTTCTCCATTTGGCCTTGTGCTATTAACCAACGAGGAGATTCAGGCATCAACCTACACATTAATAATAAATAGTGTGAAAAATGTAATTTTACTGTCTTGACTGTACACCTTTTTACAGTTTTCTGTCAAACTCCTGAATACTAAAAGAGAGTTTTTGTATTTGACAATTTAGAAAATTTTAAATATCCATGTCAATTAAACTCACCAATACATTGGAATGTACAGGAACCCAATCATGCCATTAACACGAAGCAACCACCTCCAGTTCGGAATAAGGTAAGCTAAACATGGGGCAATTATATACCCAACAGAAAAGGAAATGTAGGAGCTTATTGATATTAAGTTTCGCTTTGTTGGTATTGTAAATTCAGCCCCTGTAAACAAAAACACAGTAATACTGTCATGTGTACAAAAATTGATCACAGATTTTTTGTGTATGCTTTTGATTTGGTCTTGTTTTACCTGTGTGTAGTTTTATTAATGTAAAAACTTTTGGTACAAGTGCAAAACAATGTGTTTCTTACCGATGATAAATGCACTGATATAGTTGGCCATTTGTGAAAATCCCATTGTGAACATAAGCATGCCATAAAATGTAGCACTATTTGTAAAACTACATAAAAATGTTGCCACAAATTGAATTAGTGTGGTAGCAAGAAACACTGGCCTTCGACCGAACCTGAGAAATATTTAGACTGATTTAGTGTTAATTGTTAATTTTTTTTAATGATTAGTGTTAATTGCACACACAAAAGTGATATACCTGTCTGATAAAGGACCTGTTGCAGTGGAGGAAAGCATACCAAACATAAACAACGAGGACATTAGAGGAACATACCAAGATTCATCACACAGGTATTGAAACTAAAAAGAATCCAACTTACATTTAGTAAATTTTTAGGCCTTGTGTGTGTATTAGTATCAAAATGACACTCATGCTACACTATTAATAGAGAAAAGTTGAATAACTGCTGGATTATAAAGCAACAGGTTTTATTTTTTGAAAACTGACCTCCATCATTGGAGATTGAATTCCAAATGGATTGTCATACACCCAACCATTAGGACAGTCAATCACTTGTAAAAAATGTAGAAAAAACTAATTAAAAATTCTTAACAATGTTGGTCAATGTTATTGGTATTGTGTTAGTTTAGCTTACCTTGATGTGAAATAAAAGTGGTGTTATTAATTTTTAAAGCTTTTAGCTGTTCATCCGTCACATTGTAGATTGTGCACTTGCTCACTGTATTTGTTTCAACATCCCAAGGATACAGGACATTGAGGCTCGTTGAGTTATAAGTCAAATTCTGCAATGGAATAGTGAACACCTTGTACTTGTAATTTAAATCGCATTAATGCATATAACTGAGCTTCGCTATTTGGGCAAAAATGTGCTGAACGATACATTGGGAACAAACGAATCGTCGATTTTTTGTTTACATCGTTTGTGATTCATTTAATAAAGCATAGGCTAGTACAGTGGTTCCCAACCTTTTTTTGTCGCGACCCAAATACTTCACAAAATTTGGTTTTGTGGATTCTTGCGACCCACAAACATACATTCTTACTATTTTTGGTTGATTTTTGTTTGTAAACCAGGGAAGCTTTTCGAAAATTTCTGCGCCAATTTAAAAAATCAAACAAATAATATTCGTTTATTTTTAACCAACTTAGAGCTTGCTCAAAGCATTATCAGCCAGACAACGCTTAACAGTGATCTCACACAAACATTATGACGTCACAATCAGAATTAACCACTACCACGCCAAATTGTCATGAAATTATTATTGGGCAACAATTTATAGCCTTGGGAAATAATAAAATAACGCTACGAAACGAAGTCAAGGAGTAGATGCTTTTATTGCCACAAAAACAAGTGACCCAACAGAATTGTCAGGCGACCCAACTTTGGGTCGCGACCCATAGGTTGGGAACCACTGGGCTAGTAGACCATATTGCACTGAATGGCAAAGTTTGTACCGAAACGTTTTAAAAGCGGAACCATGTTGATTTATTAGTAAGGATTTCCAAAAAAAGATTATTTCCTAAATATATGGCGACCAATCAATTTACTGGGGGATGTGGTAATATGACTTTTGCTGACCGGATCATTTTCTGAAAGGAATAACTTTCCTTTTTAATTTTTATGCCTAACATTGCAATTAAATTCATTATTTTACTTGTTAACAAATCCCCGGTTCGTTTTTGTAAAAAGAATTTTATTTACCTGTGTCTGCAAATGTTCCAGCGAACATCTATGATCTGGAACGTAGTGAAGAAACACAATTGCCGTGAATAGAAGAGCGTTGGGAATAGCATTTACGAAAAGTATAAAGAACAGTTGGATCTGATATCTTCCGAACGAACCGGCTGCCTCCAAAACCGCATCGTACGTCATATTTGTTACCGAATTAGTAAAACTGCATGTAAATGATTTAACGAAACTGTCCTTACCATCTACTTTACAAATGTTTTACTGTTCAAAATAATTTTGCTTTAGCTATTATAGTGTATTAACGTAGTTTTAGCTGCAATTTTTGCATAATTCTTTACATCCTAATGGCGACTTTTACGACGTACAACAGCGGTCTGCAACCTATCACTAGTGAACAAAATGCGTATGACATAAATAGACGGCGGGAAAGTCTTCACTTCGTTGTCTTACCTGTAACAAGTTCACCACAATCAGGAAAAGTCGCTATTGCTTGTGTCCGAATTTTAGTTTGCCAGTAAGCATGCAGCACCTGACGCATTGATCCGTTTAAAAACAAAATAAAAACCGCTCGCCAGCACTGTACTAAAAGGTTTCCTATACTCAATGAGCCGCAGTTTCGCCTCTGACCTACACTATGCAAAAGGTCTTACAGAACCTACACCTGTTAACCTGCTCACGCGATCGTGAGAAAACCTTTAAAACTGCCGTTTGGACCTACCTCAGTTCCATAACGTATGTTCTGTTTTTCATTTTTGAAAGTTATAGTGCAATCGCAGCTTTATAACATTATCCAAGCTAATAAAGATAAGAATGTGTCGCAGAATAAAATGTGGTGTTTTACAACCACAAAGCAGGTCGACTGAGCCTTAATCCCGCACCACAACCGTTACAGAATGTCACTTCTATGTTAGTAGTGGTTTACTACCTCCTCGCTATCCACATTTACAAAGCACTATCGCTGACTGAAAACACTTCCAATGTCAACGTCTACCACTCTCTGCGATCTTTGCTCTTTTCTCGGATGATCTAAGCTTGTTTGGTAAACAAGTGTAGCTGCAGGCCTTTCTGCGAACTTTTTTTGTAAAACTCGATCAATGATTGACTGCATTTACCGGTTCGTGACTTTTGAAGTACGTGCTGTGTTTGCTAAAAGCGTATAAACAGGTGGGGTCTAGAAAAATCTCAAATGTAGATGTTGTGTTTTAAGAAAACTGAATGTTGTTTTCGAAAACGTGTATATACAGAGTATTAAAACTGAAAGTATTATCTTCCAAACAGCGTCATCCTACAATACTGCACAAATACGAAACTCGAAGAGGAATATTCGGTATTATAACATCGCGTTTGTGTTGCGTATATTAGTCGAATAGTTTGCTGCAAATTCTAACCCAATATAAAACGACATTAAAGGGTTAAGTTCCGTATAGATTTCTTTTTATTAATTTGTTTCTTTTCTAACGCGGTTTATGTAGCAGCCCACATATAACCAAGGTTTTATTTTTACCGCTACACACGGAATTGTAGTTACTTTTTTCCAGACCTATACTTTTTTCCAGACCCTATAGGTCAGAACCCAAAAGTGTTGTATTTTTAACGAATCGCAAATGAAGGTGCATTTTGTTTAAAATTAGCATAGTGATTCCCATGTTTTTAAGCAAATTATGCACCGATAACTATTAACGAACGAATATACATTAGACAACGATAAAGTTTACCATACATTATTTGACTAAAGGTATTCTTTGTCACTAAGGGCACAATCAAAGACCCTTTTTGCAATAAAGGTAAGAAGTTGATTTCCTTTTTAATGTTTCGGTATTTCTCCCAGGTTGTAAATCCCTTCGGCCAGACTTGACGCTATGCAACATACGAGTGATTTTCAATCTTGCGTCCGCAGGTACTGCACAGCGGTGTGCTACTAAGTAGTTTTAATTGTATGCCGTAGAGAATAATACTAGTTTTGATTAGCATTTATATATGCATATATATGCATTATGTTACGTATATGTTGACAGTAACTTAGTCGTGTGGTTGCTAACTGGAGGAATATCTTAATGCTTTTTTGCGTCGATGGCATGTCGTCTAACATATTATTAAGAAAACAACAAGGACGTTTTGCATGCGAAAGCAAACAATGCAAAAATTATCAAAAACTCGGATGCCCTGGAAGCTCGCGCTTTAAGACGGGCCAAACTATGGCGGCGTGTTAACAGTTTCAAACTCTTGCTTATGATTGGGAAATCTCGTGTTACAAAAGTGAGCTCTATCTCTCACAAATACACGCAGTAAAGGACACAAATGGGTTTGCCGACACACCCGCACAAACCACACTACTACCCACATGATGCAGAGGAGCCATTGTTAGCTGTAGTGCTGTTCATTTTACCTCTGTATTTCCTTAAGAAAACAAGGGCAACTTTTTACCCACTTATTATTTTTAGTAAGGTATTTTTCGGAGCATAAACTTTGTTAGATTGTACTTGGTCTATGTCACTAGGAAACAATCTTGTCAGTAATTAGTTAGCGTTTTGCGAAGTCTATTCTTGATTCAGGCAAGGAAGATGGCGATGTTTAATAAAGAGGGTTCAATTACTTTTACGTATTCTGTAGTTTTGAAATTTAATTTTACTTGCACACTCTTGCGTGGTTGACGTATATAAAAAAGAACAGACTTGGGCAAGATTTTTGGCGCCTAGGCAATGCAAGTGCAATAAGGAAAAAAAGTATGTTTTATGAGAACACTCCACGCCAAGCGTTTACCAGAATAAAAACCCTTACGCCAACTGCGGACAGTCTGAGCTTTATGTATTAAAGTAAGACTTTTTTAGGAAATCAAGCTTGTGATGCTAAGATGAGTTAAAGCAATAAGCTCAAGAAACCTACCATGTGTGGCGTATGTTAATGTGCGTCTACCGTTCAAATTTTTGCTACTAAAACTGAAAATGAAGCAGTTTTGTTTAACAGCTGAAAACGATATGCAAACTTAACCCCAATATTAATGGTAGTTCAGTCTTACTTGTTGTTCAGTGACTCTTTTTTTGTGTCTTGTTGTCAAGTAAGAAGATATGTGACGTTACCTGGTTGTGTAAATAGCCTACAATAACAGGAGATCGCCCACTTTACTGCTGTCCATATAGATTGGAGTAGTTGCATATTGTTTGGTGTATAGAACTGCGATACGATGTACAGCTTTTAACTTAGGCCTAGAAATGAAGGTTTTGTGTCAAAATGTGACAGATTTGTTGATTTTTTATTTCACTCTGTGTGGGAACACGTATCGTAAGTATACAGCAATGTTTTCTTGCGTTTTGTTGTTGAAATTATTAATGCAAAATTTGATATAGTAAACGCGACATTAACTTAACAATGCCAGTAAATACCTGAAACAACATGGAATTTTTTAGACCAAATTGGTTCGAAAATTAGTGTTTGTTACAGACACTATAGCTGCCGAATGCAGAGGACGTTTTTATGTGTTGTCTACTAATCAACAACGTTGGGATGATGCAAACACAGCTTGTATGAATAATGGAGGGAGACTGGCTATTATCAAAGATGCAGAAACACAAAACTTACTTGTTGATAAAACAAAAGCAAAGTGGCCAAGCGGAAATGTTTGTAAGTTTTTATTTAAATGCCAAGTGATCGTGAACCTGTTTTGCATTTGATATTGGCGAGTAAACAAAAATACGTTTATGATCTTTCTGTCGATTTCTTGCAGATATTTATTTAGGAAGTAAAAGAAGTCCAACTGATGTCATGTTTCGATGGTCGGATGAAACTGTGTTTGCAAGAAGGTCATCGTTCATTTTAAGTAAGTGCTGCACTGTAAAGTTTGTTACAGTCTACTTCGTACTCGATGAGTAATTTTCTATACATATGGTTTGGGTATAGGTCGCACAATAATGTTAAAACATGCAGTTACAAACCAAACGCTAATAACCACTCCAATACGTCACAGTAATAAATGGTAAGTTTCGCACGTTTAGCAAATTATAAAGTAAAAACACGTCATAATACTTTATTTTAAAAGTGCTCTGGAAAGTCGTCATGACTGTACTTTATAACATTATACACCCGTCGATCGCGATCGACTGGTCGATCTCGGAGTGATATCAAGCCGATTGCAAGAGATTCAGAAAATAATTTATAATAGTTGTTTTGTGACACGTTTTTGAGGAATGTTGCTGTACATAATGACTTTATTGTAAGAATTATTTGTTAGAATATGACTTTGCAGAATCCCCGTAAAATAATTTTAATAAATGTAATACAAGTAGACTACATGAAAGAAAGAAACAAGAATTTTTACTTAACACACCTCATGCAAATAATAAAAGTTTCCAATTAAACGATCCACTGTAACGCATTGTCATGTTACTTGGATCGATCGTTTCTATATTTGTTTCAAAATTCTACCATAGTATCAAGACTATGTTTATTACGTCACAATTGACCAATTGTATAACCAAAGGTTAACTAGATTCTACAGGCGAGAATTGCTGTTCGCAACAATGGTAATATGAATCGTTCGTGTTTGAATTGCTACACCAAACCGCTGCGGACTCCTGTACAGCCCTTACAGAACCCTAGGCCCTAGGGTTTCGCGAAACCCCCGATTGAAGAGCCCTAGTAATAATTTGTTACTTTGCTTGTAGGCCTAATGGTAGTTTTTGGGCCCTTTTCTTAATATTGTATTTTCTTTCTAACTTTTATACTTCATATTGTTTTTTAAAGATTAGTTTTCAATCAAGTTCACAAATAGCAATCATTGCACTGTAAAACAACTCATGCCAAACCACGTTAAAAACGTAAAACAGAGCTCAGAATAATGCCAGTTATTTTTATGTGAAAACAAATAGCTTTTCGTTATATATATTGCTAATTTGTATTGAAATGGTAGATCCCGAGAGTTCGGTACCTCGATCTTATACGTCGATCAGATTTCCGTGTCAAACAAATATTTGTTTTTGCAAGAGTTTTGCAGAAATGGTAAGCAGGCCGCCCCAAATCCACAACCCAAATGATGCTTCAGTAGTTTGTTTCTCTACAATAAATAGCATATTTAAAATTCAGATGATTGGGAAAGCGTCGGATACACAGCATGGTTGAATGGAAATATTGGAAGTGGTCTGTGTGTTCGACTTGTACGAGAATCTAACAAATGGGGATGGGGTACTGGTAGCTGTGACGCGAAAAACTACTACATTTGCGAAAACGAAGGTTTGTCAAATTTTCTGTATTGAACAAATTTAAACATTTATAACATATAATTCTATATTTGAAGTTGAACTGTAAAACACGTTCCGCTGTTTTTTGGCTCAAATAAACTTCACTCGCCTTTTGCTTGCTTTCTGTTCCAATGAAATTACTGTAGGACTGGTTATGCGTTTAAACTAAATGTGGTCTAGAAATTGTTTTAGCAGCTTGTTTGTGCGCCGGTTGAAATGGAATGTGTCTGGTTATCAAAAAAGTTTGCGCATTAAAACATTTCTGTGTTTATTCAGAACCTAGAGTCATCTCATTTTCTCAGCCAAGCTACTCAGTGTTGTACAGCGGATCAATCACCATAAGTGGTACTATGTCAGGACTTTACACAGAACCTCTCACCGTCACAGCAATTTACAACAACAATCAACGAGTGACGCTCTTAACTAATTACAACGGAACCAGTTTCAGTCTCACAATAAACAGTGTCACTGAGTCGCATGTTGGTAACATACGAATCGAAATTTCCGGAAACTCTAACTGTGTAACTACTGGAACGGTCATATCGGGAATAACAGGTAATGTGAGAAATTGTTGCTAATGTCCGATATTCTTGTATTATTTGATGTTTGCAGCAAGCCTTACACTTTCCATTGACAAAAGCGAGATCATAGCACAGTATGAAGTACAACAAAGTGTTACATGCACTGCAGTTGGATATGAAAACCCGGCAGTTCGATGGAAAAGGTCGTTATTGCAATGTTTTGTGTGAATAGTATATTTCAAGCAAACGTAAGCCCGTATTGTTAACTAGGAGTGGGACTGTAGTGGCATTTTCAACGCCTACAAACGTTTATCAAACCACCAGTCAAACAAACACCTACACAGGTCGATCTGTGCTATATATTAACTTAAGAGACGCGACTGAAGCAGGAAATTACGTTTGTGAAGCTACAAACTGGAACGGTGGTGGAACGAGAACAAATAACCTCAGAGTTAAAGGTATAAATCGCTTGAAACATAAATTTTGGTGCCATTGGCTCAGTTGAAAGTGAATGAAATCTTAAAATCCTTTTTGATATCATTTAAAGCAACGCCTAAATTAAATGACATGTCTTCCTTACAACAGGTCACTATTAAATATAGCCTGCTCAACTTAACCTCACGCCCCTAATAACAACTTGTAATAAAATGTTTAAGTGTGTTAACTGATTTTTCGTTCGCTGCTTTACTCACTTATGATGTTTAGTTTCTTCAAACATAACCATTGAATCTGCAATCAGTGTCAGTTCTACCCAACATCGTTTGGTTGATTGTATTTCTTTTGGATATCCATCTCCCACTGTTACATGGAAAATGTAGGTAGTATAATATAATAGTACCCCATGTTCTTTTTTATATCCAAAACAAATGTTTTAGGAATGGAGTAGCGTTGCCCACAAACACAGCTTTGTCTGTTTACCAAGCCACTGTTGCAAGCTCGGACTACATGAAACGTGCTAGTCTATATATATCCATCACTGATGCTTTACAATCTGACGTTTACCAATGTACAACAACTAATGGTGTTGGTAGTACAAAAATGGAAACGTTTACAGCTAATAGTAAGTTTAAATCAGTGGTTTTTATCCTTTTCCATTCCTCAACCCATTTTAAACACCAAATGTAACTTTCGACCCCCTTTTAAAATTTTTACTAGTTGTTTACCAATCACTAGAATAAACTCTCACTTTGGGAAGAGAAAGGGTCTGAGCTTGCTAGTTCGTTCGGTTTTTCATACATAAAGTATTTTGTCACAACACGCTGAGACATTTCACCTACTAGCCCAGTGGTTCTCAACCTTTCATTCACTGTGGCCTTATTCGGGTCCCGTGGCCCCTCTATAAGTAACAAATAGTGTGGGAAATAGTGGATTAAATTAGAAAATTAAATCGTTGCAAGTTGCAACACACACCTAATTCTGAGCATTATAAAAGAAAATGGCTTACTGATTTTTGGCGGATATTTATAGTGAGCCTACACCCATGGCCTCCCTGAATACAGCTCGTGAAGTTTCAATTCAATGTTTTGACTATTTTATTGCTATCAGATGTTATTGCTGATAAACATTAGTTTTTTTTGTAATCCTTACCAAAAGGCCGCGCGACCCCAAGTAAAACGGCAAACGACCCCTGCTGTGGTCGCGAACCACGAGTTCAAAACCACTGGTTTAAATGAGGTTATCATGTATTTATTATATACTGTATATCAGGCGTCGGCAAATTTTTTCACACTGCGGACCGTTTTTGAAAATAAAATTTTATCGCGGACGGGTCTTTAAAAAAACCACAAATATTGATCAATAAAAACGCTTAAATTAGTTTATCATCCTTGGGCAAAATGTTTTATAGCATTTAAGCCGAAAAAATATACGGCCCGGTAACGAACTCCTCGCGGACCGGTACCGGGCCGCGGACTGGCGGTTGCCGACCACTGCTATATATCATATACTATGTATTATGCAGTAAACATTTGCAATTAAATTTTGTGGGGACTAAAATAGTAAAAAAATATACACATGGTTTTGTGTTAGTACCGGCTGCTGTAACTGTCTCCAGAACTAACTTTACGGCGGACTATGGTGTGGAAGTGACAGTTGATTGCACTTCGTTTGGGTTTTCAAAACCCGAAGTCAACTGGTACAGGTAACTTATCACATGGTAAAGCTTTCGGTTTTTATTATTGGTTTTCGGTTTTATATTTTACTATCTATAAACAATAATAGAAACAGTGCACCAGTTTCAACTTTGAAGAGTTTGGTGATCTATCAACAAGAAATTCCCATAGCAAGCAACTACTCGAAAACAAGCCGTCTTTATCTCACTGTTACAAGCGATGAACAAAAAGGAACTTATGAATGTCGAAGTACCATTGGTGATCCTGCACATAAAGCAAAAATATTTATTAGAGGTAAACAAATAATATTTTTAAACTTTGTTAAAACTGCTTGCATAGCATTGATTGGTTTATTCACTTGCGTTTTCCGCAGTCGTTTCAAGAATATTGCTTACACAATCCGCAATAATCACTGAGCAGCTAAAACAATACGTGGTTGATTGCATTTCATACGGATCCCCAATACCAAACGTGGAGTGGAAAAGGTTTTCTCATTTTCAATAAAAAATTAAAAAACTTTACACGTTAATTCGTTACAGAAATGGATTTTTTGTCAGTAAATCTGATTCTGCTCCTATTTACACGAGTGTGGTGAATGAAAACACATACTCCAGAACAACACGACTCCACATTCTTGTCAACGATGTGTCATACTCTGGGATTTACATTTGTACAACAGATGACAAAAACGTTGAAGAAAAACCAAAAACTTTATATGTTACAAGTAGTTATTTACCTCTGTTAATACCTAAACTAAACATTTTACGTTATAAACCATTTTATAGTTGCAACCAACGTTTCTGTTTCACCAATGACCAAAGCATTCCAGCTGCCGGAGATGTTTATCATTAACTGTGAATCATACGGATATCCGTTACCAGTTACCAACTGGATAAGGTATATGAGTTGAGTTGAGTTTATTTCGCCGGGCAAAATCGTAGCAGCACAGTTGCAAAAAAAATGTAAAAGGTATGTACAAAATACGTATTAAACCTATATTTTGTTTAGAAATGGATCTTCGGTTAGTGCGTCAAACAAATTTTCCATTTACCAGCATAGGATGACAGTTGGCAAATACAAATCAGTTTCTCAGCTATATTTTAATGCAACAAAAATCGAACAGCTTGATGAATATAAATGTCAAGCTACAAATGTTGATACAACCGGTACAACTACAGTCTTTACGGCAATAGGTTTGTACTTTGCTTCATGGTTACAATATACTAAAATTAGGCAACACTGTTTTTTAAAATTGTGTTAAAAAAGTATTCTTGTTTGGTTGACTACAGCACTGGCCAGCCAAACTCAAGTTATGAAATGTATGTAGTCACCGAATTCATGCCAAAATATGCTTTGAAACTGAAAACCACCATCTCATATCCGCGGCAGCTTATACACAAACTTCTTGGAAATTGAAATAGTCGCTGAATAAAAGTGATTTAAAGCATTTTATTGTTGGTTTCATTTTCAGGTCGTTTTCCAAATAGAGTGTATTGCAAGAAGTTGTTAAACGGCAAATACCAGGCTGCAAAGGAATATTGTAAATCAGTTGGAGAATCTTTGCCAACTCTTGCTCATCTGAATAACAGCTCCATTCAAAATTTAACTAATGTCAACTTACTATGGCTTTTGGGTATATGTCCTTAAATAACATGAATTATTCGGTACTTTGCACTTTGCCTTTGTTATAGGAAACACCATAAAGTTCCATCCCACAAAAGAAGCGGGAAATTACTGTCTTGCCTTTAATTTAACATCAAACTTGGTTACGACAAGAGAATGCGCTAAAAACAATCATTACATATGCGTGTTTTCAGGTTGGCTATTTGTTGGGTTTTAACATTTTTTTAAAAAAACATTAAGTACCTGATGATTCATGTATCACCTTTAAAGATATATTTTCACCCAAACCTCTCATTGAACGGTAATGAAAAAAGTTTACGGATTTTTTGAACTTTCGATTTGGATTAGTGTGAATGTTCAATTTGCTGAAGTCCATCGTACATGGTTGTACATTAATAGGAGTGGAAATCATTAGCACCAGCAAATGCTACCCTGATCGAATCACGGTTGAATGGAAGGACATGACAGTCACCAACGAATCCAAGTCTTACATCATAACAGCAGTGAACTTGGATCAGTTTGTTAACATCAGCAAAGTTGTCAAGCAAACTGCAACAAGCAACCACATCTACACAAGTACAATCGATAACCTCAAGCCAGATATTTCCTATGACGTATCGGTAGGCAGTTGTGAGTGTTAGATTTATGATAAATTACTGGACTCTGATTTATGTACCGTTTCAGGTGACCTCAGTTCCCAAAGTATGGATATTCGACGTTTTACCCGTTACCGCAATGACGTCAAGCGTGTTTCGTGACGTCAGCGGTCACATGTCACTGGAGGCAGGAGTTTGTCAAATTAAGATTGTTATTCCTCTGAATACCTCAACTGGTATTATTGAACTCAAGGTACACAAGATATTGATTTTTGTATGTGTTATTCTGTGATGTGCAATTTAATGTACTACTTTATTATCGATTCAATAACGTTTTAAAACTGCGCAAAATGAACCCTATGCTTTTAGATTCGCCATTTTGAAACTGAGATTGGAAATATTTCCGATGAAAGCAATTGGAACGAAGTAATTTTGTTTCCAAACACGTCACTAAAACACATCGTGATGATTGGTGAAAACCAACAACTCTTTGCCACTTTTCAACCAATCACAGCTGTTTGTACCAACACAGTGTTTAAAGTCACTGGGGAATGTAAGGCACGCTCATCGGAACGTAAGTTACCTTTTGTAATGTTACGGAATTATTTCGGCAGCTTTGGGAATTCGGCTGAGATTTTTCAAGTGGCGATATTAAATTCCAATCAACCCATTAAGCCTAATTTTGTACCTTTAAAACCAAAACTGCCTCCGTAATTCGGAAATGGCCCGACCCCTGCAATAACGGCTCACCACTAAGCCAAAGAGAGACCACAAACTGGTTTCACTGATGGGCGCCTTGTTTAAGTACAACGATAAAATACACTGGCGTAAAACAACACGTATTTCCAACCTCAATACGTTGCGCTCAATAATCAGTAAACGCCAGTACAACACAGAACAGAAACCAACAGGTGTAACTCGCACGGCGCCCAGAGGAAGACTGACCTTCATTATTTTACTCGCACGTGCGACGCGGCCACGTACGTGGAAGAAACAATCACGTGACGACCAAAAGCACATCCGGGTAACGATACAACAATCAAGCGTAATTAGTGGCGGGGAAAGGGAGATCATACAAACGGAGAAAAGACAACTATTACAATATGAAACAAATAGGTGAATGGTGTGTAGTAAAACAAGATATATACAGTGTGTGGTAAAACAAGATATATGCCGTGGAAATATGATATAGTGAAAATATGATTGGCAAAACAAACCGATTAAACACAACAATAGTAATAGGTGGTAAAACAAGATATATGCCATGGAAATATGGTGTAGTGAAAATATGATTGGCAAAACAAACCAATTAAACACAACAAACAATAACAGAGTTAAGTGCCGGGATACCCAATAGGCAACGCTTCAAACAAAGCGATTATAAGTGCATGTAGGTGTGTGAAAATAAAGGAGTTAAACAAAGTGCTAAAAATTCGCCACAGTAAAAAGACGGTACTTTTCTAAACATAGCAGTGCATTTATGTACGTTTTAACTAAAGAGTTTTTTTTTCCTTCGCAAATGTCGTTGTGTGAAATTTTGTTGCTATTATGTTGTTTTGCAGCTTTTCCAGCTGTCGCGGCATTTCCTTTGGCCGCAATTGTTGGTTCCTCTTTTGTATTTCTTCTTGTTGTTTTGGGCCTTATACTACTGGTTGTTAACAGGTTTGTTACGTTACTAGATTTACCAATGTTTGTGATAAATTTGTTGCTGTAATTCTTGTTAAAACCCTGTTTATCTTGTTGGTTTTCACGCAATCTTTTATGCAACCAATCGGACTTTTTTTAACCAAGGTTTCTGGTCGGTATTTACTAACCCTATGCAATTGAACAGATTATGCGATTACCCGAATTTATTTGTCATTGTTATTTTAAGGAGGCGAATAAAGCAATGCATTTTAAGAAAGGAACCTCCTGTAGCCACAAGTACAATGTCGGGTAAACGATCCATTATTCGGGGAAGGACCCTATCAGTAAATACGGGTATGCTAAATTATAAAATGAATATGTTTAACTACTTCCTTGGAGATGGTTAAAACATGCTTTGTATATCACTTTGCAAGTTTTTAAAAATATCATGAAATTGGTTTTTCAGAAAACAACAAGATTTCAAAGTCTTGTTTTGTAAATTTTTACATGGAAAGTTTAAAAAAAGGTCACAGTACTTTGAGATCTCAGTTTACGGTATGTCGGTTTGTTTCAATTGTTTTCTGGACATTATATTAGCTTTTAGGCTTCTAAAGTAAACCTTTTCGACTAATAATTCGAATTTTTGTCCATTTTGGCTCAACCAAAACGTTTAGCAAATTGATTTAGAAACTTTTTAATACTTGTAGGCAATCAAGGAAAAATTCATCAACAACGCAGGCGTTTATGAAACTCCAATGCCACGTAGTAACGTTGGCCGAAACCAATATGAGAATGTTGTACCAAGTAAGTTCTGTGCAATCGCTGGATCTTATTACTAGCGAGCTTTTCATGAAGCTATAAATTTATTGCAAAACTTAACGCGAAAAATTACTTTTTGTAGATGATCGCAAAGAAGCAAATGTTCGTAATGTGAGAGAAATTGTTAGCAATGTGCATTATGTGGAGGTGGTAACTCAATTCGTTATCAAACTAATGGCGTAACTAAAAAATACTTTATACAATAGGGTTATAAGCAACCAAAGAGATGGATAGTCGCCGAATGTCCGCTTGACAAGAGTATAGTCGAGTTTTGGCAGTTGGTTTGGTCGGAACGTGTCCGACTTGTTGTTGTGCTTGGCAAACTGGGCGAAAATACAAAAGTAAATTCAGACTTTTGCAAATACGGGTATTACTCCTAGTCAATTTTGCTATTTTCTACCAGACAAAATGTTTTGAATGTTGGCCTGGGAAAGCTGGTGAGCATGCTACGTATGGGGGGCTACGTATAACCGTCAATGACGTCATCAAAAAAGGCAGTTACGTCATCAACAAGTTGAACCTGGAAGAGATAAGCAGCACCTATGAAATCGTAAGCATTTGTATTGGTGTACATGAAGCAGTTTATTCTCTAAAACTTTTTCGTGTCGTGGTGTAAGGGAGATGGAAGCGATTGTTGTTTGCGAATGCTCTTTGATTGGTTGTTTGTTTTGACACGTTAAAGTTGCATATAAGGTTACTTTAGATTAAAAACTTCAAACGAATTGATAACTTTTTCTTCGAACTGTTTGCAGACGGCCGAAGCATATTAAGTAATATCTATTACCAAATCTATTCTGCAGGAACCATGTGTCATCACACAGTATCACTTTGTAGCTTGGCCCAACGATGGAGTTCAACAGACCACCACAGGCATGATCAGGTTTGTAAACGAGATACGAGAAACTAAAGAACAACTGCAAGGAAAATTGCGAATGGAAATTCCTACTATAGTTCACTGCAGGTATTTGCACAAATGTTTGTTGTAAAGTGCATAGTTATGCTTCTGAACTTCGATTTGTTAGTGCCGGATTCGGAGGAACTGGAACTTTTATTGGTTTCGATTATTTGATTGAAGAATTAGGTGAAACGGGTTTGGTAGATATTTACGAGGCGGTTTATCATATGCGGCAACAGAAAGTTGAATTGCTTCAAAATCTGGTATATATGATACTTTATACTGCTATAACTTACTGAGTGATAGTTTGTAAATCATGTCCTTTGTAAACATAAGGCTGAGCAGCAGTCAGTTTTGTATGTGTTATTATTTTTTAGAGCCAATACGTGTTTCTACACAAATTGATAGCTGAAACAATAGCTTTTAACCAAACTAACTTGGTGCGACCACAAAGGTAATGTTGTGACTTTTTATTTGAAACACTTTCTCGCTAATTCTGTTGAATACAGATTTCCAAAACCAAATCAGATCTGCAAAGAGTTCAATGACCTAGACTTGTTTTTTGATCAATCAACATCCAACCCAGTAACAATTCTTGATGCTACAACTGTGTCTTGTAACTACATCATTTGCCGTTTACGCCGAAAACAGTTAAGTAAACCTTGCTTTTTATGCTTTAGATGAGTCGTCCCTGACAGAAAATGCATACATGGACATAGATGGAAAAAGGTTCCTTTACAAAATCGAGGTGGTCATTTGTTTGGTTCGGTTTTGATAAAACCAATTTTGACATACATGCTAAAACCAGATAAATACATCTATTTTGCATGTTATTCTCAGACTTATAATCAAGCTGATAGTTTCATGATTGGAGAAGAACCACCTGCTGAAGAAGTGGAAAACTTTTTAAGTACCTTGTTGCATGAAAACACAGGATTTGTCGTCCAACTAGGGAAACCAATGGTTTGAGCAACTGTTTGTTAGTAATTACAAAGCAACAACATCTGTACATGATCATTTCAGAATGTGCTTGTATGGCCGAACCAAATGAACAAGGAAATCGTATTTGGTGGATTTAAATTGAAGTTCATCAAAGGAACTAAGCAAAGGGATTTTGAAGTGACAAAAATATCTATTGAAGATTTTATACACCATAGTCAAGTTTGTTTGACCTTCTATTTGTAAAAGTATCATTATAAAAGAATCGAGCATTTCATCCGAGATTACTTTAGTGTAATATTAACTGGTCGAAGGTCAATTGTTTGTTTTCTTGACAGTGTAACATTACTCTGGTGGAATTTGATGCTTGGGATGACAATGATACTCCAACCAATAAAAACCAATTCATTGAATTATTGACGGGGTTTGAATCTCTTCAATTTGAGGCACCTACTTGTAACACGATAGTTTGGACCAGGTAGTGAATGTACATACATTAAGTTTTTTGAGACATGTGGTTACATCTTTTTTGTGCATAGGACTGGTTTTTCGAGATCAATTGTTTTCTGTGCTGTGTGGAACCTCATAATTCGCTATAAAGCTGAAAAGATTGTTGATGTCTTTAGAACAATAAAGGATATCACTGACTGTTTACCTGAAATGCATCTCACAATGGTAAGGGTTTCCGTTGAAATTACTTGGTGACACTGTATAATATTTGCAACCTTGGTCATTATTTTGAGTTTTTAATGTTTGGGTAGTTGTTTCGAATCTACTTCCATTCCCTGTGCAATGTTTTTTCATGTTTTTGTTTATTTCAGGAACAGTACAAGACTTGCTATTCCCTTATCAAGACCTATGTCGAGTCATACAAAGAATAAATGCTTCCTAGACAATTTAGGCATTACCTAATCTATAGCTGTGCTTAGGATCTATTGTTATTACTAGGGCGATTATTTTTTGACTTGTCAAAAAAGTCAAAATTTTGTCAAAATTTTTTGAATAGGTCAAAAATTGTCAAAATTGTTCACAAAGTCAAAATTTTTTACCAACTTAAAATTGTTTACAAACTGCATTGTCTTTGTCTTGTGGAGGTTGTACTGTCTGTGAACTGTTCATTTTACACCTTGTAGCCTACTTTATACTGTTGTAATTGGCCCGTTGCCTACTTATTGTGAATCATATACCATCAAGTGAGTGAAATAATCAGGTTAATATGGCGTGATGCTCAACACATCTCAAAACAGGCAAAATTTTGGTACGCGCCAAGTCATTTTACGGCAGCTGCAGGTTAGGTGCAGCTCTTGCTTCTGTTTTGCTTTAGGTACTTTATGTATCTTTCGTTTAGACAAATGTATTGAATAATTTTCGTTGTGTTTTAGCTGCAGTTTTAGCTCCAGATTATGTGTTATTTTATTTATAAACCCTTACCCAACCCAAATAGCTCTAACCGTAAGCGCTTTCAAAAGTCCGCAAAATTATATTTTCGTTAAAGCATATTCAAAGTTCTTACAACTTCCTGTTGTGTGATAACATGCGGCACACCATGTGATCACATGCGGTAGAACGCGCTATCATGCGGTAACATGCGGTGTTTAGTACCACCGTTTTTTTGGTAGTGATTTTTAATTAGCTCATTTCCCTTTCAAGAACAGGCTAGGTCTGTGTTCAGATTTTTGCCCTTCTGTTAGACTTTTGCACATTCTTTTGCTCTACAGTAAATTACAATAATGTGTAATTTAACTACTTGAATTTTTCATAGGTCAAAATTTTGTCAAAAAAAGTTTCTTAAAGTCAAAATTTTCAATTTGTAGAATTTTTCGTTTTTTAGGTCAAAAAATAATCGCCCTAGTTATTACATCTATTTTAAAATGATTTATACGCAAAGAGTTTATATTATCTTATTGTTTGTTTACTTTATTAAGTTAAGCCCGGTTTACACCAAGCGCGAACGCGAACGGCTCTTTTTTTTCTTCACGCGAACGACGCGAAAATCGAGGTTTACACCAGGCGCGAACGTTGCGAACAAAGCTGTTTCGTCCGCTCATCCGGCAGTGATGCAATGCCAATATATGATAAGAATTGCAATTAATTTCATGGAATTGTGTTTAGTTGTTGCATGTGAAGGGTTAATCGAACAGTAGTACACAATACAAAGCCTATGACCCTTAAAAAATAGGGTTTTGCAACTGATAATAGTAAAATTGTTCCTAAACCAAAGTTGTTGTTTATGCAATGCAAAACTACTCTACTTTGTGCAGCTAATTTAAGAAATTGTCCTCTTAAGTATTCGTGTGTCTTTTTCATCTTGATTGTTTGCACTCTTAAACTTAAACATGTACCATTTTTGGGGGATAAAATACAACTAAGATAATACCTATTTAAGTTTCCAAAAACTATTTCCTATTTAATCTAACTGGTGGGTCTGAACATTGGAAAACTTGGTTCCAGACATATTAATTTTGATACCACTGCACCTATTCTATCACCATTTGAAAATAGTATATCGATAATGTGCTTTTTGATATAGCAGCGCGATTTATGACTGTCAAGCACTTTTATGAGTGATATATTTTTACAATTTGCATCAATTGACATTGTGCAATAAAGTTGCAGCGCCTAAACCTTCATATGACTACAAAGTAACCGACATAAATGACCAAGACTGATCATTCCTACATATTCTGGGCCAAATTCTCGCGCGAAGCGCCGTTTCTGTTGCTCACGGAGCAACCCAGACGCGAAGCGCGCAAACGAGAGAAGCGCGAAATGGGACTTCCCCACGCGTTGCTTAAACAAAGAAAGAAATTTCGCGTTGCTCGCTTCGCACGCGCTTGGTGTAAACCGGCCTTTACTGTTTGCACATGTTTTTGACACGAATGGCATGCACAAAAGTAAACTTACGCAACCACCCCTAATAATATTAGTTTTATTAAAGAAAATTCACTTCGCATAAAGTGCGAATTACAAAATGCGTTGTCGGTATGTTTTGTTTCATGCGAATAAATGGAAACACATAAGGTTGTGCACCCGATCCGTCTGGAAGTCCCCGATTAAAATCGGCTGTGTTACGCAGAATAATGCGTTTCTTATCGGGCGGGATTAGAATCTTTAGAACCTGTGTTATAACACAGCCCGATTGCGGACGGTTTTATCGGTAATGGCAGTGGAGCATTAAATTTGTTTTTTATTGGCAAATATTATTTTTGCTGTGATAATAATCGCAGGTAAATTGGGTTTTATATCAAAATGGCAGTTAATTGTAAAACAGCAAGACAAAAACAAATGCATTCTAAGCTGTAAAATGAATATGTTAAACACTAAAATGAGCCAAGAATCAAAATTGAAGTGCCTGATTGGCAATTGGCATCAAGGTTCTGGCAATGAAGCAATGCAAAGAAACCTTTCATTGAGAAGAATTTCCAGTTCTTACCTTTATATGAAGCAAAGTGAGGACCACCACACTGTCATATGAGGGACTTGTAGATTAAATTTGAATTGAAATGATTCACAGTAAGTGGCTGCCTTTCTGAACTCAACTCTTTCTGTGTTTCTGGCTCATGTTATTTTGAATTTTAGCACAGCTAAAACCCCCCATATTGAATATTAACTCTATTTTATAACACTTAGACTGCTTATTGGTGACCAAACTCAAGCCTCTTTTGTTTAACCCATAATTGTCAAGTCAAATGAGCATACACTTTATCTTTATTTTTTTATTGCAGTTCACCATCTGGAAAAATGCTTAAAGCTTGAAAAAATCAACAGAAACATTCCATATCAAAAAAATTGAAGAAACTCTTTCATTGCGGAAGAATTTTGTCGACAAAAACAGCTCTCTCTTAAAGTGTCAGCAAAATCATTGATGTATACAACCTGTTACTTGCCTCACAGGAGAAAATTGTATGTCGAGATATGCACCACATACTTTAGTTTTACATGAATCAAATCAGAATATGTGTTATTTCTTTTCCACTGTTCTACCTGCCTGCAAGTTTATTTATTAGTTCTTATACCCAAATTAAGAATTTGTATTCAAACATTTGTAGGCGTTGATATTATTTTACCTCCATGGTGATTATGGTCTCATGTAAATTCTGAGAATGTTTTGCACTCTGATGTAGAATCGGACAGTAAAAGTGATTCATCAGACATAAATCGAGAACCTCTAGTTTTGACCAGTAGTCTGCATGATAGCATGTTGTAACAATTGGGTGGTTCAATCTCATTTTTCACATGATATCCGGTTTAATTTTCTTGATAATTCAGCAAATCATCACATTTTCAGCTGTACAATATTGTTTAACCTTTTTGTTTTATTTTAGTCTGTTTACTTAAAGATCCTTGTTTAGTATGTACTATGTACTTGTAAATGCAGGTTTTAACTGACCAATCAACCAATTGCTGTGAATGTAATTATTTATTCTCTTCCCATTTATATCTGCTTTCATATAACTATGGGACTCAACTTGAAAATGTTGAAGTGTGGAAATTGGGTTCATAAGGTGCTTTTGCCATCAATAAAGTGTTGTCCTCATTGTGCATTTGGTGTTTCATCATTTTCATTAGTACAGGCTTTAACGTGTTTGAGACCACTAACGGCTTGAGGTATATGGAAACGGTTTTTACACGCCATCTCTAAACAACATTCAGTAAACGCTTGCAAAATATCGTTTAAATCTGATCATAACCTCGTAAATGAGAGACGTGCATCATAAGCGAACGCAGGGCATGGCCGCTTTAAAAATGATTTTTGAGCTGTCGAATTATGTAGCCTATAAAAGCTCCAGATTTTAAACGGTTTAAGATAAACACAAACGGTTTTCACAGGTCAACTCTAAAATACATCCAGTAAAGACATACAAAATGTCGTTTAAATCTGATCATAACCTCGTAAATGAGAGGCGTGCATCATAAGCGAATGCAGGGCGTGACCGCTTTAAATATGATTTTTGCGCAGTCAACCAATGGTATACAAGCTCCAGATGTTAAACGGTTAAAGATAAACACAAACGGTTTTCACAGGTCAACTCTAAAATACATCCAGTAAAGGCATACAAAATATTGTTTAAATCTGATCATAACCTCGGAAATGAGAGGCGTGCATCATAAGCGAATGCAGGGCGTGACCGCTTTAAATATGATTTTGAGCTGTCGAATTATGTAGCCTATAAAAGCTCCAGATGTTAAACGGTTAAAGATAAACACAAACGGTTTTCACAGGTCAACTCTAAAATACATCCATTAAAGGCATACAAAATGTCGTTTAAATCTGATCATAACCTCGTAAATGAGAGGCGTGCATCATAAGCGAATGCAGGGCGTGACCGCTTTAAATATGATTTTTGCGCAGTCAACCAATGGTATACAAGCTCCAGATGTTAAACGGTTAAAGATAAACACAAACGGTTTTCACAGGTCAACTCTAAAATACATCCAGTATAGGCATACAAAATATCGTTTAAATCTGATCATAACCTCGTAAATGAGAGGCGTGCATCATAAGCGAATGCAGGGCGTGACCGCTTTAATAATGATTTTTGCGCTGTCGAATTATGTAGCCTATAAAAGCTCCAGATTATAAACGGTTAAAGATAAACGCAAACGGTTTTTACAGGTCAACTCTAAAATACATCCAGTAAAGGCATACAAAATGTCGTTTGAATATGATCATAACCTCGTAAATGAGAGGCGTGCATCATAAGCGAACGCAGGGCATGACCGCTTCAAAAATGATTTTTGGGCAGTCGACCAATGTAGCCTATACAAGCTCCAGATTTTAAACGGTTTAAGATAAACACAAACGGTTTTCACAGGTCAACTCCAAAATACAGCTAGTAAACGCATACAAAACATCGTTTAAATGTGATAATGACTTTAAACCGTTTAAAATCTGGAGCCTGTACATGCTATGTGGGTAGACCACGCAAAAATCATTTTACAGCGGTCATGCCCTGCGTTCGCTTATGATGCACGCCTCTCATTTACGAGGTTATGATCAGATTCAAACGACATTTTGTATGCCTTTACTGGATGTATTTTAGAGTTGGCCTGTGAAAACCGTTTGTGTTTATCTTTAACCGTTTAAAATCTGGAGCTTCTATAGGCTACATAATTCGACAGCGCAAAATCATATTTAAAGCGGTCACGCCCTGCATTCGCTTATGATGCACGCCTCTCATTTCCGAGGTTATGATCAGATTTAAACAATATTTTGTATGCCTTTACTGGATGTATTTTAGAGTTGACCTGTGAAAACCGTTTGTGTTTATCTTTAACCGTTTAACATCTGGAGCTTGTATACCATTGGTTGACTGCGCAAAAATCATATTTAAAGCGGTCACGCCCTGCATTCGCTTATGATGCACGCCTCTCATTTACGAGGTTATGATCAGATTTAAACGACATTTTGTATGCCTTTACTGGATGTATTTTAGAGTTGACCTGTGAAAACCGTTTAAAATCTGGAGCTTTGATAGGCTACATAATTCGACAGCGCAAAAATCATTTTTAAAGCGGTCATGCCCTGCGTTCGCTTATGATGCACGTCTCTCATTTTCGAGGTTATGATCAGATTTAAACGATATTTTGTATGGCTTTACTAGATGTATTTTAGAGTTGACCTGTAAAAAACCGTTTGCGTTTACCTTAAACCGTTTGTCATCTGGAGCTTTTATAGGCTACATAATTCGACATCGCAAAAATCATTTTTAAAGCGGTTATGCCATGTATTCGCTTATGATGTACGCCTTTCATTTTCGACGTTATGATCAGATTTAAACGATATTTTGCAAGCGTTTACTGAATGTTGTTTAGAGTTGGCGTGTAAAAACCGTTTCCATATACCTCAAGCCGTTAGTGGTCTCAAACACGTTAAAGCCTGTACTAATGAAAATGATGAAACACCAAATGCACAGTGAGGACAACACTTTATTGATGGCAAAAGCACCTTATGAACCCAATTTCCACACTTCAACATTTTCAAGTTGAGTCCCATAGTTATATGAAATCAGAAATAAATGGGAAGAGAATAAATAATTACATTCACAGCAATTGGTTGATTGGTCAGTTAAAAACCTGCATTTACAAGTACATAGTATACATACTAAACAAGGATCTTTAAGTAAACAGACTAAAATAAAACAAAAAGGTTAAACAATATGGTACAGCTGAAAATGTAATGATTTGCTGAATTATCAAGAAAATTAAACCAGATATCATGTGAAAATGAGGTTGAACCACACAATTGTTACAACATGCTATCATGCAGACTACTGGTCAAAACTAGAGGTTCTCAATTTATTTCTGATGAATCACTTTTACTGTCCGATTCTACATCAGAGTGCAAAACATTCTCAGAATTTACATGAGACCATAATCACCATGGAGGTAAAATAATATCAACGCCTACAAATGTTTGAATACAAATTCTTAATTTGGGTATAAGAACTAATAAATAAACTTGCAGGCAGGTAGAACAGTGGAAAAGAAATAACACATATTCGGATTTGATTCATGTAAAACTGAAGTATGTGGTGCATATCTCGACATACAATTTTCTCCTGTGAGGCAAGTAACAGGTTGTATACATCAATGATTTTGCTGACACTTTAAGAGAGTGCTGTTTTTGTCGACAAAATTCTTCAGCAATGAAAGACTTTCTTCAATTTTTTTGATATGGAATGTTCCTGTTGATTTTTTCAAGCTTTAAGCATTTTTCCAGATGGTGAACTGCAATAAAAAAATAAAGATAAAGTGTATGCTCATTTGACTTGACAATTATGGGTTAAACAAAAGAGTGAGTGTTATAAAATAGAGTTAATATTCAATATTGGGGGTTTTAGCTGTGCTAAAATTCAAAATAACATGAGCCAGAAACACAGAAAGAGTTGAGTTCAGAAAGGCAGTAACAAGGCAGCCACTTACTGTGAATCATTTCAATTCAAATTCAATCTACAAGTCCCTCATATGACAGTGTGGTGGTCCTCACTTTGCTTCATATAAAGGTAAGAACTGGAAATTCTTCTCAATGAAAGGTTTCTTTCCATTGCTTCATTGCCAGAACCTTGATGGCTGATGCCAATCAGGTACTTTAATCTTGATTCTTGGCTCATTTTAGTGTTTAACATATTCATTTCACAGCTTAGAATGCATTTGTTTTTGTCTTGCTGTTTTACAATTAACTGCCATTTTGATATAAAACCCAATTTACCTGCGATTATTATCACAGCAAAAATAATATTTGCCAATAAAAAACAAATTTAATGCTCCACTGCCATTACCGATAAAACCGTCCGCAATCGGGCTGTGTTATAACACAGGTTCTAAAGATTCTAATCCCGCCCGATAAGAAACGCATTATTCTGCGTAACACAGCCGATTTTAATCGGGGACTTCCAGACGGATCGGGTGGGTTGTGGATGAAATTCATTCGTACTACGCATTAGACCACGTAAAAGATCGGCAGGGAACCATTTGTCAAGAAAACATTAGCAGCAAGTCAAACTGTTTACGCAACTGCCAGACAACTATAATCACACATCGAAAATATTTTTTGCCACGTTTATGCCAAAAAATGCGGTTTTCAACTCAAAAATCACTTTGTTAAAGAGGATATTATGTCGGACCATTCCTTTTCAAAATGATATTGTTAAATATACACTTTAGGTATCTGTCACATATTCTCAATTTCGTTTGTGTGAAATGTTTAAGGCGTGATACAAGCCTGGTGAAAACAAAAAAACATAAGTTCGCACGCATTTTTGACTGATCTGGTAAATCTTACATTACTTCAACCAAGGACTAGCCCGGTAAAAAAATGTTTTGACTTTAGCGCCATCCGTCGATGGAAGTATCCATCCGCGGGTAGATTGATCAGTGACTTCGAACAAGCAAAGTTTGTGCGCGTTTTTCCCAATGTGCAGAATTTTTTGGAATTGATGACGGTATGCAGTGATGCACTTAAACCAACAAATTATTGCAGTTTAAGCATATAAAACAAGCAATGCTCAAAACTACTAAAGCACCTTAACAAACGCTCAACGAAAGGTAAATGATGATAATGCTCTTCGATTTTGCATTAGCACATATTGTTGAAGGTGAGATAGAAAGTTGTCATTTAACGATATGTAGCTTTTTGTATGATTATCGTTGTGAAATATCGACAGAGTCGCTCGAAAGCCTGTGGTTTGGCAATAAGTTATGCAATAACATGGATATTTTGCTGCATCATAATGTATGGTCCTACATACATGAGCCTTAATTAAACATTGTTTGTGTAACTGATAGGGTATATATATACAGTTTATAAACTGTTTTAAGTACAATATTTATATCCTAAGTCGCTAGAGAGTAAGTATGAACAATGGGAACATCAAACACAAGTTTTGCAGACTGCAAAATTCTGGCAAGCCATGTAATTTTTGTTAAAGATGTATGTTCATATACATAGTTATCACTTCAGCATTAGGCATTTTGCTGACAACTGAAAACAACAATATTTTTTTACGGTTGCCTTGCCCTGCTTCCTTGCAACTTTGCATTATTCTGTTTTTACTATTACAACAGTGTTCGTTATCGTTTGAATGTGAAAGGCTATTCCTTAGGTAAAATAATAAGCATACTTTCGACTTCTGTCTTGTCAAAGTTTTCTGTCTGTTAGGCCATTGTGACTCAGTTAACTCTGTGGTTTGTGTCCAATTGTGTCATCAATCAGAATAGTTGAAGTATGGCATTATAGCCTGTTATTCCCAACAAACTGGAGTGCCTATAGATGGCTTTGCTAGCCAATACGACCTATCACTTGTCACCAGCTACACTGATGAGACCTTATAGGTCTTAAAACCAATTACAATATATTAGTGTTTTTCCAGCAGATCTAGGTAGTAGTACTGTTATTTTGAACCAAAAGCATTATAAAGAGAACAATGTTATGTATAGCAGCCGTTTAAAGTAAAAAGTTGTTTATATTTTAAATTTTCATGCACAGATAATTTCATTTTATTTTATTATTATTAAACAAGTTTCAGAAAAATGCACTATGAACACTCATTGTGTTACAAATTCTGGTTAAACACAAAGAATCTTGAGAACATGAAGAAGTGATTAACCTAAACCAGGGATACATAGGCAAAATGATGAATTTGGGGCAGTTAATTTCAATATGTCATGGTTAATACTGCAAAGACAAATGCTGCACTGGTATTTCTACTTTTAGACACCATATTAGACACATTGTCATTTTTTAAATTTCAGATCTAAGTTACCATGTTATATTTCACAATTTTACCTGACTTCAACAGATGGGTCAGTCTTTTTTGCAAATCTTTAGCTGTTTGCTTCCCACAAGTAAATTTTGTTATACAATTGATATACTAGTGTCATATGTACTACTTTTTTAATTTATTGCATATTTGGTTTGCAGAAAAGAAGCAATATTTTAGGAACATGTCATGGTAATGAAATGTATGATGCTACTGACAACATAAGGATGATGCAAACAACTAACAATAAATTGCAGCAATATTATCACTTATTGTAAAAAAAATCTCAAATATGAATCAGAGTAGGAGTAGTAGGTCATAATCTAGAATAATAAATTTGTGTATTTGTTTCAAACCAGATATTTGTTTTGTTGGTTGGGGTTGTATTATGTTACAACTGCTGTGACAATTGTTGTTGCCATGTAATCTAATTAAATATTGTGCTAGCTATAAGCAAATAGTTGAAATAATAAAATAATATGGATGTTTGTTTTCCCTCTTTCTGTATATAATTGGGTTTGTTTGAGAGCCCCAGTTTTGAACCTGTTTGTCTAACTATAACATAACTTAAATCTACATGTGTGTCAAGCTATGTTTTACTGTGTTGTGAGACAATTAGGCTTAGACAATTAGAAGACAATTTTTGGTCCAGAACTACATTTGACATCAATGCCCTTGCAAGTTTTCAATGTCTCATGTATATGTGAAATTTAGTTTGGCTAGTCAGCAAGTGTGCAATTGCCAGGATTACCTTTTGTTTTAAAACTTGACAAGATCTTTTTTGCAAACGAGTGACAATTTGCCCATGCAAATGTTGTCACATTTTTGATTCTATTGGTAAAGACACACAACTATGTGAATAAAATAGTTGTTGCAGCAAAGTAGAGCTATGTTTTAGGCATTGTACAATAAACCATTCTTTAGGTGTGGAATGTGTTTCATAATTGGGTTAGACAATGATAAAGGTGTATTAACACTTGATGACATATGACATTTACCTTGCTCTTTGAATGCCATTATAATACCTGCTTGATCGTTGGTAGTTCCTGCGTTTTCTCGCAGCGGTGGTAATGTATTCTCTTCAAAGCTTTTTTTACTAATCAAAGCTGTGGAGCTGTACGCTGTACTCGCCGCATGATAAGGTGTCATAAAGTATTGTAAGTCGCCATCGATTGTAAACCGCACAAACGGTAAGGTAGAAAATAGTGATGGGACGATGCCAGGTTTTGGAGCGAGTACCGATACCGAGTACGAGGACCACATGTATATACCTTCGATACCGAGTACCTAGTATCATTACCGAGTACTTTAGTGTAGTTAGTTGTATATCACTGTCTAATTTATCTGCCATGGTCGGGAGGCACACACACATGCCGAAAAATGTAGTCGCCACGTGATAGCGAAAAAGATATACGTAAACTTGTGGAACTTTTTTTTCCAATTTTGTGCTGTCGGAAGCTAATATTGGCATAAAGTTGCCCGTATTCTTATGGTGTAAATCGGCCTTCGGTATTCGCACGTTGGTATCGAAAACTGAGACAAAATATTTCGATACCGAGTAAGAGTATCGATACCACTGAAATCGTTCGATACCGAGTACCGGGTACTCGTCCCATCACTAGTAGAAAACTTTATAAGCCGAGACTTACAATCCAATAAATACGGTACGAGTTTATTTAACTATTCGCCTAGCCTTAAACTGCATTGATCGTTATTGCATAATCTTTAACCTCAATGTCCGAGAAATAGTTTGAAATGTGTGTGAAACGGAAGTGATTTAATGTCTCAACTACTCTATAAACCTTTTTGGTATGACTTAAATCTCATTTACACTATGCTTAGTGGCGCCCAAACTACCCTTACCTTGCAAACCGTACCGTTTACACTGCGATTTTCGATGCCATGCTAATTTGCTGAATTAAATGCTCGACGTGATTTTTATGTTTTCATAACATGTAGTCTCCTGTACTGGGTAGAAACTTAGAAAGTACGAACATTGGTTATTTAAATGCACTTTATTACAATATTCAAACACAACAAACAAAACATTCTATCTTAACTATGTGATGCTGATAAATAATTAAATTTTAAGCAAAAAGCGTTCCATCAGAAATGCTTTTAAATTAACCAACTTTTCAAATCGCAAACCCGTACAAAGTGATAACACAAACCGTTCTGCACAGGTTCAACTGCTTGACTCGCATTAAAAAAAAACGCTCGGTAAGCGATCGCTCGAAATCATGCAAGCGCGAAGCCAGACAGAAAAACGAAACAAACAAACTTACGCAGGTTTGAGCGCGCCCTTATTGTATTGCATAACTTATTGTAGGGGCACTCATTTTAATCAAATTTTATTCCAAAAGTCAAAAGACAAGCAAAGTGAACTGTAACTCTGTAGTATTTGTATTACATATTACAGTATTACGTACTTCAGGTGGGCATACATCATCCTTCCGGCATTCTTGGCATGTGATGAAACATTTAATCTCATGCACAATGAGGTGTTTGATACAAGGAAGCACAAGTATAAATGTGGTCTGCATGGTGAGGCGTTGAAATATGAGTTGGTCTTTTAGTGCATTTTTTATTTTGTTTGCTCTGTTTGGAGCTATACATGTCTTCGATACGAGGAAGTAGCCGAACTGTTGCTTGTGCTTGTTGTACTTTTGTAGCTTGATAATTTCGTTGTTAGCTTGATAAAATTAACTTACCCTACAATTTCAACAAATGCTATTACCTTAATAATAAGGTTAGTAATGATACTAAACAAACTTTATATCGAGACCAAACTGAAATTTAATTATGTGTTTTGTTGCTCTTAATTGACGTAAATATGGTTGATAATGGGAAACCTCGAGTGTTTTAAGTTATTGTAGAATGTAGCTGTACCGACAATTTGTTTTAGTTGCAGCTACTGCGTGTCAGGGACGTCGGTTTTCATTATCTGGCAACCCCAAAACGTGGGGCGATGCAAGAGACCGATGTAACGACAATGAAATCAAAGGAATGTTGGTTAGCATTAAACACGTGGAAACACAAAACCTTCTCATTGACAAAGCACAGCAACAGTATGGGACCGAAAACATTAGTAAGTAAAATTCACTGCCATATGGCGTTGCTTCACTCGCTTGTATCAGGCATACTTAAATTATTATCTTCAAAATCTTATTTGGCGTCAGTTAGTGCCACTGAATCACTTTAAATCAAAGTAGAATTGAGAATCGACCGCCCCTATTACTAAACAATGGGCTTTATTGCATGCAACTAACAAAAATGCAGTTGTTCGCCCACAATCGTAATTTTTGTCTAATCTGTGATGTCACAAGCTGTCTTTGAATCATTGTTAAGCGCAATTTTGTGTAACTAGCTAAAATCCTGCAAAAAAACTTTCGTTTTCTGAAATACACATTCCAGCTAAAGGACTGCGAGCCCTCAAATTAATGGCAAAGGGACCGTTTTGAAAAAAAAACGTGAAAAAGTTTAAGAACCACTGCTGTAGCCTAAATATATATAATTATACTGTTGTGTGTAGTTAAGAACTTGGCATTGCCTTTAAACTGCTCAAAACCACAGAAAAATTGAAAAGATTAGTATAAATGTGAAATTTTGCACCAATGTACGACATAATTGCAAAAAAAGGATCGGTATCATTTGTTAAACATCTGATTTTGTTAATTGTTTGGTGATTACAATCATCGGTGCTATATGGACGATTAAGTATAATGTCCTTGGATCTCTGGGACAGTGTTTCCCAACCTATGTGTCGCGACCCAAAGTTGGGTCGCCTGTAAATTCTATTAGGTCTCCTGTTTTTGTGACATTAAAACCATCTACTCTTTGACTTCGTTACGTAGCGTTATTTTTTATTTCCTATGGCTATAAATTGTTGCCCAATTATAGTTTCATGACAATTTGGCGTGATAGTGATTAATTCTGTTTGTGACGTCATAATGTTTGTGTGAGATCACTGTTAAGCGTTGTTTGGCTGATAATGCTTTGAACCAGCTCCAAGTTGGTTGAAAGTTGACACAAACGAATGATATTGTTTGATTTTTCAAACTGGGGCAGTAATTTTCGAAAAGCTTTTCTGATTTACGAACAAAAATACAACCCAAATAGTAAGAATGTGTATGTCTATGGGTCGCGAGAAACCACAAAACGAAATTTTGGGAATATTCGGGTCGCGACAAAAAAAGGTTGGGAACCACTGCTCTGGGGCACTGAATAGATTCATCTGATACTTGTTTGTTTAAGATGCTTGGTTGGGAGGTAGAAGAAATGACAACAATGATAATACTTTTGAATGGCGGGATGGAACAGTATTTACCCGTCGAACTTCATCTACAACTGGTGGGTAAACAGAGTTTTTCAACGAAAGATTTACTGTATTTTGCTACTGTTTAGGTCCCTTATAGCAGTTTTAATTAGTTGTGGGTTGGTGACTTTACCCCTGTTTACACGAAACCAAAAAGTTTATTTGCAAACGTGATAAAACTTTTGCTCGTTGTAGTAGCATTGTTTTCGGAATGTGTATCGTCATATGGCAATCTGGTATCAGATAGTTCTAACTTTGGTATTTTTTTAAGATTGGACGAACGTTGGATACACAGCGTGGATGGGTGGCAGTGTTGGGAGTGGTTTGTGCGTTGTACTCGCTAAAGAAGAAAGTAGATGGGGGTGGATTACTAATGGTTGCAGCAACCAAAATTATTTTATTTGTGAAAGAGAAGGTTTGTGGATCAAGTTGTAACTTAATAACCTCGGCCACCCTTATGGAAACGGTTTGTGATGCGAAATAATAAAGTTATAAGAAACTACGAAAAGGCATATTTTGCAGTGTAGCATGTAACTTTGCACTTGTTGATGTTTGGGGATGAAAACAACCAGATAATTGATTTAAATGTTTATGACAAAAATTTGTTTACTAGGCTCGTCCGAGTCCACCTGAATTGTAATGTTATATACTTGGTTAACATAACCTAGACCAGTCGTTCTCAACCTTTTAAGTCTGCGGACCGGTGGACTTTCAAAATCAACCCAGAATGCAATTATGACAAAATTATGCAATTCCAAAGAAGTAAGAGAAATTCAATTTAATGATAAGTTTGCTACTGGCTGTTTGATATCATACGTGTTAAACGCGTTTTTTTGAGAAAAATTTAAAATTAAGATATAAAATTTGGCGGACCAGCAGGAAAGTTGACGCGGACCGACGGTTGAGAACCACTGTCGTACACAATTAAGTACTTGCAACATTTGCATAAACAATGTAATACTTTTTCGTCTAGAACCAAGAATTATTTCATTTTCTCAATCAAGTTACATTGCAAAGACTGGAAACTCGATCACAGTTAGCGGAACCATATCAGAACATTTCATGGAACCTCTAACCGTCACGGCTATTTACAACAATAATCGACGAGTACAACTGCAAACTAATTATAAAGGAACCACTTTTAGTTACTCAATAACCAGTGTGACATCATCACATTTTGGCAATATTCATATCGAAATTGTTGGCAAAACCACTTTTTGCCAAACCGTGGCAACTGTGACATTGATGGAAGGTAACCAGTTTTGTTTATAAATTTAAAATTTTGGACAGAACAAATAAAGTATGAACATTTGCAGCATCCCTTACACTTTCGCTGGACCAAAATGAGATTGTGGCAACTTACGGTGCACATAACGTTATCACTTGTACAGGTTCTGGATATCTCAACCCATTAGTGCAATGGAAAAGGTAATTTTTAAATGTTTGAATCGCCCTATCATTTTTGTTGCGAAAAAGTCAGATTCCTTGAATATGCTTTTTTTATAGAATTAGTGCCTGTATTTATAGGCTTATTCTTGTTTTCAAATTGATTATTTGCGTGATTGTTTATGTTACATGTTTGCGTAGAAGTTGACAGAAACATTGAAACATTAAATAACCAAGGCAATATGTGTGTGTAAAACATTTTGTAACGTTAAACTTTTTGTTCCTTTATCGCTGCTTTAAAGTAAAAATGAAGCACGGCAGGGTATATCGATAATCACGTGCGTCTTGACATTACATTTTACCTCAACAACCACGTACTGGTTAAATCAACCTCTGAGGTAAAATAATTCTAAATTCACAGGGACAACCAGCTTGCTTTATTTTTTATCATACTTTGTGACAAGTTTTCATTTAATTTAAGAAACACAGCATCAGTCCCTTTGGCTTTTTCTAATAACATTTACCAAACGATGAGTCAACCAAGCACTTACACTGGACGATCTGTGCTTCGAATAACTGTTGGTGAAGTTGCTGAATCTGGGGATTATGCTTGTGAAGCCACAAACTGGGATGGTGGTGGAGAAAGAACGAGGACTTTAAATGTTAATGGTTCGTTTACACGTTTGTACGAGTTCCAATGACCTTACATTTAATACATAACTTGCTTTAGTGCCAGCAAATATAACAACAACGCATTCTTCGATTATCGGCAATTACTTTGAACAAACATCAGTTGATTGTGTATCCTATGGATTTCCAAGACCCAGCGCTACGTGGAAAAGGTATAGATTCATATTGACAGAGTTGTTACCTTTATGTCGCATTGTGTAAAGTGTATTGCATAGTTTTAAAAATCAGCTCAATTTACAGATTAGTTTTAACATTTTTGCGTATTACTTTACCAAGTTTCGTATTTTATTACCTGTTGGCTGTGTGTATGGGTATGTTTGGTCAAGATAGTAGATATGATGCTCCAGGTTTTGCTCTAATCAGGTTTACAACAATTAACTTCAACCTATTATGTGTAATTGTTACATTATTACGGATAATTTGTGTGGAAATTTTACCATGTTTTACATTTTAGAAACAGGATGACCGTATCCAGAAACTCCAATTTCCCGGTATATTTTGTCATTGTAAGTAACAAACGATTTGAATATCTTGTTCGACTATACTTGAACATCAGTGACGTCTCGCAAACTGGAGAATATCAATGCATTGCAAGTAACAGTGTTGGAGAAGAACAAATAAGGAATTTCACTTTGTATGGCAAGTAACAAAATAAACTAACAAATAAAGGGTTTTGTTTCTTCATCTTGTACGTGTTATTTCAATTAAATTGGTATTTATTGAAGTACCTGCAAATATATCTGTTACACAAAGCAGCATAACGGTAGAACAATACCTGGCGACAACAGTTTACTGCACATCGTATGGAAACCCTTTTCCTGTAACTCGTTGGTACAGGTTGGTTTGTTTAAATCTTCTGAACTCTATACTTAACCAGTAATATTAACCGCTGTTTCAGATTAGGTAAAAACCTTGAAATTTCGACCAAAACGACGATCATCCGACAAGCAGTTATTTCACAGGGAACTTACTTCAGAACACTCGAACTAAATCTAAACAATACAGACGTTACGGACGGTGGAGTATATGAATGTCAAGTGTTAACGAACTTGGCTGGGCCGAAGAAAGTAAAAGAGATTTACGTAAAAGGTAAAAAAAAATACACGACCATCAAGTATTAGTTAAACGCAATAACGGTTTTTGTTTATACTTTCAAGTTGCTCCAAATATAACGCTTACCCAAGCAAAATTGGTTGCGAATTTTACACAACATTATCAAGTGGATTGTATTTCTTTCGGCTTTCCCAGACCGACTGTTACGTGGCTAAGGTGTTGTAAATACAGAGTTGTGCCCCGTATTAACATAATGAGCGTTATGTTGATGCAGGAATAAACACCAAATTACTGGGTCAACAACAGCATCTAGTATTTATGAAGCTTTACACACGACAGGAAATTATTCTCAAACTGTTCGACTTTATTTTACCATTAACAGTATCGTGGAATCTGGTGTTTACGTTTGTCAAACTACTATTGATGCTGGTGGTACATTTAGGAAAATGACATTGCAAGTCCAAGGTTCGTGATTTAGTAGTTTAAAATCCAGTTTAAATATGTGTGCTACTGTTAACTTTTCGTAGTGCCCGCCAATATTTCAATTTCGTCAACCAGCAAAGCTGCAACAATTCCTGATGAATTCGTGATCGATTGTGAATCTTATGGATTTCCACGACCAAAGTTAGAATGGACACGGTATTATGATTTGTGTATCACTTACTGTTCCAAACTTTTAATGCAATGTTTGTTTAGGAATGGAAGTCCAGTTAGTTCATTCCCCATAGACCCGATATACCAACAGAAAACCAATATTAGCGAATACAAATCAATATCCAAGTTGTTCTTCAATATTTCATCAATTGAACAAATTGGAAACTACACATGCCAGGCTACAAACATAGATACTAGAGGTGTTTATGCTGTCTTTATAGCAGAAGGTTAGATACAGTTTGCTTACTAGATATACATTTATTTGCTGACTTATCATATATGTGACTCTTCATTTTGTCTTGTTTATAATACACATGTACTGTTTTGTAGTGAAGCCTAACACATACTTATCAACTACCGAGTTAACGGTTTTAGAAGAAATAATTTCAAGCATAAATTGCACTTATTTGGGATTTCCCGCTATGGGTGTTTATTGGACCAGGTAAGATTATTGTAACGCGAACGATGAAGTAATTTGTTTTGTAAAGTTGTAAACGATTCTCCGTGGTATTCTTACATATACAGGATAGAACATTCTCCTATAATTCCAAATTATGTCGTTTACTTACCTACTTGCTATCTATAATTTAAGATTGGCATGTTGTTATTTTAGAGTGCCTGTTACATCAAGTATGCTTTTTAACAGACGTTCGTACAATGTTTCATTGAACGTCTCAAATAAGGTGTATCAAAGACTTGTCAAAGCCACCGATTTCCAAATAACATCGTCGTTAAATTTTTACCGACCCACAATCGATGACAGTGGGGAATATACTTGCAACACTGTAGGAGCCGGATCTACTGCTAGCGCAAACGTGTAAGGTGGTAAACAGAACTAATTTAAACATATTGAAATAATTTGCATAAATTCAACATTATGTCTTTTTAGTTGGTCCATATGTTTCCTTTGTTGGTGCGCCACCCACTTTTAGCCAATCACAAACGTTTACGTGTGCTTTTACTGGAGATCCCATTCCAACTGTTTATTGGAGCATTAATGGACGTCATATTGGAAACGAATCGATTGCACAAACTCAGATCACAAACCTGAAAGAAGACAATCAAATCAAATCCGAATTACTGGTTTCAAGTTCATTAATATTTGGTCCCAATTCGACAGTTGGGTGTTGGTCCGAAAATTTTGCACAATCAAAACAAAGAGCAATAAAAATGAATGCAGGTAATCATAAGAAAAACAAATTCGTGACATAGTTACTTCCTAAAGTTCCCCGTACTTCAGATAGAGAGAAATCCTTTTCTCTTGGTATAACTATACCTCTTAATGCTTTCAGACCTTCATTTCGCTAATGGAACATATTTTACTAAACCCAATGCAACACTTGATTTCTTCATTGCCAAGAAGTATTGTGAATCCATTGGTGGTGTCTTGCCCACGTTGTACATTTTAAACAGCAGCTCCTTACTTAATGAAGTTGATGTTAATGTTTCATGGCTGCAAGGTAAGTTACTAGAAAATCGCCCCTTTTTGAAATCAGACGCTTGTTGTTTTACAACAGAAAACATGACATCCAATAGAGGAGATGATTGTATTGCCTTCAATATAAAAACACAATCAGTTAACACACGGAACTGTACGATGAAAAATCAGTTCATATGCGTATTTTCAGGTGTACTTTTTATAATATTTTACCAACACATAAATGAGTATAAAACTATTTTGTATGGGTAACTCCACACAATGGCATTTTCGATCGTTTTCAGTAAAAACTGTTTTATGTTATTCACGTTTTCGTATAGACCCCGTGACTAACAATTTAATTGATGTCATTTATCAACAGCGATTAAAGTTCTTGGTACAAGTAATTGCTACCCCGATCGAATCACAGTGAAATGGAAAGACATTACTGGTAACAACGGATCAATATCTCACATCGTAACAGCTGTGAATTCCAACTACTCTATTAATACCAGTACACTTGTCACACAAACTGCAACAAACAACCACATATACACAAGTATAGTCGGAAATTTGACTTCAGACGCTTCCTATGATGTATCCGTGGGTATTGATTATAATAGATCGGTTAAACTCAATATCACAACAATGCTCTGTTTAGATACAATTGTTTCCGGAAGTTTGGAAAATCAATGCTCCCGCAACCTCTGCAGTAACGTCAAGTATTTTTCGTGACGTCAGCGCTCAAATGTCACTGAAGGCAGAAGTTTGTGAAATCGCAATTAATATCCCTGAAAATATAACAAGTGTCATTAGTGGGATCAAGGTATATTAAAACTCTAGCGCAAACTGACATTAAAAACCGTGAAGCATATGTCTGTTACAGTTGACAATTGAATATATTACACAATTGAATAATATTTTATTCAGTGCGCTGGTGCATGTTACATATTACAAGATTTACATACATTTTGCAGCTGCGCTACTTAAAAACGCAAATTGGAAGCACTGCTGATCAAAACAATTGGACCGAAGTGACTTTGTCTCCGAATGCATCAAAACACAGCGAGATGATTGGTTTAAATCAACAACTATTTGCCACGTTTCAACCAATCACAACGCATTGTCGCAATACGGTGTTCAAAGTTGGCGGAGAATGCAGAGCTTCCCTAAACTCGGAGAGTAAGTCACCTTTTGAAGTATATTGTAAAGTTTTAACAAATGTTGTTGCCAAAAAATGTTTGCCAAAAGTTGATGAGAAAAATCTTGCATGAGGTTTTATGAGTATACTTTGCTTGTTATATTACATAAAATATACACTCATGGTTATGTATAAGCCAAGGCACTTTTTTAAAGTTATTTTATTGTAGCTCCTGACGCCCTGCCTCTCGCTGCAATCGCCGCACCATCATCGATTTTTCTTTTGCTTGTAATTGTCTTCATACTTTGCGGCGTTTACAGGTAAGGAAATTTCATTTGACTTAGTTTAATGCAATTTCATGAAAGCTGTGTTAAAACATAAGTTTGTTATGCTAAAGAGAGCAAGTGAGAAGATGGATTTCACATAGAAAATCACCTGGTGCTGCAAGAGGAGACACTGTGATGCGACGTAAAAGTTCACAACATATGCCACTGTCAAACACAGGTTCGTCACACGAGTTTGAACCGATTTTCCATGATTATGCTTTCAAGACATTACTGTCCTTGTACGGTAAACAAATCTCTAACTAAAACGTTGCAAAACGTTTTATGCAACTCTATTTTCATTAAAAATAGTAAACAAAAACAACTAGAAATGGTGATATACAACCGAGAATTGAATGCTAATTTTGTATGGATAAACTTGTTATGTTCCCTTATCCGTAAAGAAAACTTAAAAGGCAGACTAGCTTGTTTTATGTATTTTTGCGTAATACTAATATGTAATTAGTATTACCAACACTTAATTGAAAATTATAGACGTTCTTGTTGAATCTGCGGAAAGCAACACGAAGATTTTGAGGTTTTATCTTGTGGACTTCTACATCGATAGCTCAAAGAGCGACCACAAGACTTTAAAATCACAGTTTAAAGTACGTGAAACTGCTTCCTTATTGTCTGACATAATACATTCGGCTTTAAGACAACAGGAAATAATCATTACTCATTCAATTTATGTTGCAACACACCAATGCGTAATCTACATTGCCATATGGTTTGCGATTCAATGCAAGGATGAGTAATAAGTCAAACAAAGTAACAACCTTTTTACTTTGTGGTTGATCTAATGCTGGCAACTCTTTGTTTTTGTTTCATGATACATGTTGTCGATGGCGTTTTACAACACGATGGCGTTTTACAACACATTTAGGTGTGCTCTTTGACACTATGATATAGCTACAGACCTGCAGTGTTAATTTGCCTCGTTTTTTGAAACACTTTGTTTGTTTAAACACTGAAATACATTGTACTTCGCGTAGCAACTTATCGGTGGTAAAGTTGCTGCGCTTTGTCCCCTTATTCCTGTTACGTAGTTGACTTAGTCATATGAACGCTTCCTGTACAGGCATCAGTAAAGTGTGCAATCTACTATGTGCCGCTTTATTTAAAACTAACGTGAAGTGTCGTATTATATCCATATGCAATTATGCACAAAGTCAACTGCATGTTGCAATCTGTTAAACACTTCGTAAGTCAGGGGTTCTCAGCTAGGGCCCAGGGCTCCCCAGGGCGGCCACGAGCTGTGTAGATTCACCAGAAACACCCACTAAAAGTCATTTTCTTTTTTAATGCACCTAACTAAGTATGTGCTGCAAATAACTTGTTCTAATTTAATTGACTATTTCACACACTATTTGTCTATATTGAGGTTTTTTACGATTACGGATTCTTGTTCACTCTGAGCAAAAAAAATCAGAGCCAGTACATTTGTGTAGAACATAACTACGTTTCGACAAGTACACAAATGTACTGGCTCCGATTTTTTGCTCAGATTATTCAAAACCGTGAATAGTGTGCCTTGTTCACTCTATTTGACCTGTTTGAAGCCAAAATTAGTACCGAATTTTAAAGATTTAGTGGATGTTTGTTGTAACCCTTTTGCGATGTGCTTAGTAAGCAATTATCTTATGCTTAGTCATCATTTGACGTTTGCAGACAATCAAGGATGAATCGATCAACAATGCAAGTGTGTATGAAAACACAACAGCATCAACGAATGCTAAGAAAAACCGATACAAGAACATAACACCATGTAAGTCATTATCTTAAGTTGCCTACTTGTTACAAATCCTACATACTAATATTAGTTTCCTATCGTAACTGATACTGTAGCATCCAAAGGCAAAAGGCTCAAACAGGCTAGAAACACCCAAAAATCAAAGTGTATGTTACTAGTTTTTTAATAGCCGCTGACATGAGTCAGCACTAAAACGTCTGAACTTTCGGTTGTATTTAATGACAGATGATAACAACCGAGTAATTCTCCGTGGTGCACAAGGAAACCAAAACCATTACATTAATGCCTCATATGTGGAGGTTGGTACATTCAAATTTAATGTCATAATGTAAACACCTTTGCCGTTGTTAAAATTTTCTCTTCAGGGTTACAATCGACCAAACAAGTGGATCGCAACCCAAGGTCCCCTTGACAGCACAGTGGGTGATTTTTGGACAATGGTATTGGAACAAAATGTTCGAGTTATCGTTATGCTGGCAAATCTATGGGAGAAGGGAAAGGTAATTTTCTTCAATCTTCTATCAGTTATATTCAACAAGCCGTTATGCATTTTTTATTCCAAAGCTGTTACAAATATTACGTTTTTGTGTATATTCACCACATTTTAGTCGAAATGTGCCCGATATTGGCCTGAAGACGTCCATGAAACCAAAAGCTACGAGGGAGTAAATATCACCGTCATTGACGTCATCAAGAAGGGCTCTTACGTCATCAGAAGAATGAACGTTGAAGAAACAAACAGTACTTATGAAATAGTAAGTGTTTAGTGTTAAAAAAGCTTTCAAATGTGTCAACTCGAAAAAGCCATTTTTTCTGTAATTGTAGGGAAAGAACATTCTGTTAGCAATTGTTTGTTTCCAAGAACTAGGTGGAAAGCTTCATTTACTAGCCAAAACACATAGCCAAAACATTAAACCTAATAACTTGTTTCCGCTAGAGCAGAGTTTTGCGAAGTTTTACCCATTTTGACATGGCAAGTACATTGGTACTTGTTACAGCACTATTTTTATCTCAGGAGCAATACATCGTTACACAATATCACTTCATAGCTTGGCCCGACCACGGAGTTCCACAAACCACCACAGGCCTTGTTAGGTTTATGAAGGAAGTACAAGAAACTCAAACACAACTACAATGCGATTTGCGCACAGAAACTCCTACTATAGTTCACTGCAGGTGAGTAAACGTCAAACTGGGGTCAGTTATTTTCGTTTCATGACTTTAGGATTGTTTTCTTTGAGCAGTGCTGGGGCTGGACGAACAGGAACTTTCATAGGTTTCGATTATTTGACGGATGAATTAAACGAATCTGGTTCGATTGATGTTTTTAAGGCGGTTTCTCATATGCGTAATCAGAGAATGGATATGGTTCAAAATGTGGTAAGTAGATCGGTAGCTGTAAAACAGCTAAAATCTACTTAATATGTTTCATCTGCATTACATTTGCCAGAAGAGCTCTATAAACCTAATATTATGCCTGGCAGCAATAGCTGATATGTTTAATCTGCAGGTTGCGAAAATTGATCGTTTGTACTTTAGTTGGTAAACCCCATAAAAATCGGTGATAACAAATACTGCACAATCAATCATGATTACGACTTATTTTTGCAGAACCAATATGTGTTTCTACACAAACTGCTTGTTGAAACAGCAACCTTCAAGGAAACGAATTTGACCCAGCTTGAAAGGTAGAAATGTGATTTGTTTGAATCGCAATTTTGTTTACCTAATAGTGTTTGTTGCAGATTTCCAGATGCCAACCAGATCCAAAAAGAATTCAATGACCTAAGCATATTATTTGATGAGTCAGCATCTTCTCTGGTAACGTTTCAAAACTCAACATCTGTCTCATGTAACAACTCATATACGTTTTGGAACTCGAGTCGTTTATAAACAGCAGTTTTTTTATTTAGACAAATCACCAGAAGCGGAAAGTGCATACATGAACGTCGGAAATGACCGAAAATCTGTTTATAAGATCGAGGTTGGTGGGTTTCGAGTTGCTTATAAAATGCTTCCAACTTCGACTGGCATTTGATTGGGCACTTTGATAAATGGCTTTAAAGGGTTATGAATGAATGAAATACACGGGTATTTATCCACCTCCTAAGCCCTAAGGTGACTCTGTTTCAGTCAGTTCGAGTTTGCCGAGTTAGCGTTGATAGACGCGCTTGTTTTCGCAAACAATCTGTTATTTTTTTCTTGTTTAATGTTGTTTCTATTTCTTTGTCGTATATTATGATTATTCAAGAAGGAAGCACTGTACTACTTTGCCTGTTTTCCTACTTTGCTTTCTACTTTTGCGTTACATGTTTTTCGTTTAGGCTTACAATCAATCTGACCGTATAATGATCAGTGAAGAACCGACTGCTGGCGAAGTGGAAAACTTCTTGAGCACGTTAGTGCACGAAAACACGGAGTTCGTCGTTATACTGAAGAACCCAATGGTCTGTGCTTTTGTTGGTTTTAATTTGGAAAAAAATGCATTTGTGTATTGTTTTGCAGAAAGTCCTTGTTTGGCCAAACCAGAAAAAGCGGGAGATTGTGCAAGGTGGAATAAAAATGAAGTTTGTTAAAGGATCTACTCAGGGGCAGTTTCAATTGGCTAAGATATCTATTGATGACACAAATCAACAACGAAAGGTTTGTTACTCTACACTCAAGGCACATTTGTTAAATAAAAGCGTAACTTTATAGAAATGTAACGACTGGTACCAACGGTTGTCACTTTACACAAATTTATCGCGGTGATTATTACATATTGTTTGCAAACGGCTGCATATAACACAACTTAAAGCGCCCCGTGTGTAGAACGTTCTTGGTTTTAACCGGTGGTTCTCAAACCTTTTTATTGTCAGGGCCAAAAAAACCTTGAGAAAATCACTAAAGATTACCCTGAAAGCTAAAATAGCAATTTTTGATAGTTTTCTGAGTTTTGGTGGGAGCCGCCAAATAAGTAGTTGGGAGCCGCATGCGGACCTAAGAGCCGTGTTTGAGAGTCAGTGGTTTAAACAAACATGGACGGCAAGACTTATTGAAGGCGTCTTACCGAATAACAATGCAAGGCAAAGCCAAATCAGAAGCACCGTTGCCTTAAGCACAAGCACGGATAGGTCCTACGAAACTGACCTGTGCAAAATATAAAGCAGGCAACGTTGCTTGTGATTCGGCTTTCGACGGCCTTGCCAGTAAGGCTAGGAAGCTCAGTTAGTATAGCGTGAGTCCCGTAAAGGCTCCTGTCGTGACCTCGACTCCCACCGCAGACAACATGTTATTAGCCTATGCCTTGCCGTATGGGAAATGGCCGGCTGATTCGGCATTACGCCTTCTAGGCCTGGCGTAATTTAATTGTATATAAGTGTGTCGTGATCGCTGGTCTGTGCAGATCTCTCAGAACTGATCCCAGTATTTTATTTTTATGTTCATTATAATTTATTTGATAAAAACGACGTAACAGTATTTATTTTCAAAAACAAAACTAGAAAAGATGGATATAAACTTGTGTCTTTTGGGAATAGACTTACATTACATTGTTGGAATTTGATGCTTGGACTGACAATGATATTCCTGACAACATCAATCACTTCATTGAATTTCTTTCACTGCTCAAGTCACTTCAGATGAATTCGCTTGTGTATAGCATGGCTGTTCTTTCTAGGTAATGGACATCGATTGTATGTTGCATTTAAGTGCGTTTTAAAATCTTTGTTGTACTTAGAACTGGATATTCGAGGTCCATTGTCTTTTGTGCTGTTTGGAATCTGATAGCTCGCTACAATGCTGAAAAAATGGTCGATGTGTTCAGAACAGTGAAGAATATCACCGACTCTTTTTCCGATATACACCTTACTGTGGTAAGATTTGCCGTTGAACAGATACCTAGTGTCGTTTAGGTGATGCCACACATGGAAAAATAAACGTTTGAACTGTTTTTATTTATTTTTAGGAGCAATACAAGGCTTGTTACACCCTGGCCAAAGCATGCATTGAATTTTACAAAGAATAGAGCTGTCAGTTAAACGCTTTTTTGAGTTATTGACCTAATCAGGGTGTTCCAAATTCGTGCGTCCGTGCAGCCCATATGTACCGTTTGGGATTTCTAGTAGTGCCGCATTATAATCGTGGTCTTAAATAGCAGTAAGCCAGTAACATCACAAGGCGAAAAGTCGTTATTGTAAGCACTGTTTCCAGTAGCATTGAAATTACCACTTTTTTTTCGTTTTGTTAAACCTTTTTGCGACGCTTAATTTGTACCCCAGCAATATCCAACTATAAATATCTGAACCTAAAATAGAGTTAAATGTCATGAACAAAAATTATACATGTAGAAGATTAATACGCCGCACGCAAAAACGACTTGGAACTACTGGAATGAACTACTTAATATCTTATTGTGACTGTTCGTGCATGTTGACATTTGTGCTTTTTCATGTTGTATGAAATCTTTTCGTGCATATTTTTGCGGAAGTCATTTCTTTTACTGCCGTTTTTTATATTATATCGCTGTGAAATTTCTAATTTTTTATTTCGTTGTTAATCCATGTTGTAAAATAAACTGTATTGTTTGAGAAAATCAGTCTTATGTTCGGCGAAGTTTAAGTGTAACAATTTATGAATTCCTGTGTTTTGCAGTCGTTTGTGGAATGCACATAAACTTTATTATTTATGAAGTCTTATGTTCGGAGAAGTCTAAGTAAGTGTAGCAATTGATTAATTTTCTGCACTTGGTGGTCGTTTGTGTTTTGCATACTTATTTGCATACAACTTGTTTGGATGTTTTTATCTTTCTTTGTCGCCTACCTACTATGTTGCAGGAAACAGACGATCGGCAAACGGTGGTGAAACACGAGCGATTGAGTAATGGCTTTGCAATTACTTCAAAAGTTGGATACAAAATATTTCTTGGAAATTTTACCCTTTACCTAGCAAGTCTGTTTTTGTAGAAATTGGCACTAGTAATACCCTGAAGTCCTACGCAGCTGCGAAAGGAAGCATACTTTTGAATAAAGTTACCGGTAAATGCATTTTGTAGGCTACAAAAAACAAAATAAGCTGATGTTTAATCTTGTGAGAGAATGCAGATATAGACCATTCCAAGCCTACATGTGTTTTGTAGTAAACAGGGTTAAATGCACCGCGAAGGGCTGAATGTGATAGGCTTGTATGTTAACTTGATAAGGCAGGAATTTTTAGGTAGGGCATGTTTAGTTTGTAAAGAAGACAAACAGAGTTCAAAAACATGTTAAAATGGATATAAACCTCTGTTGTAAATGATGACTTTTAACAGATGGTTGTTTACACGTGTGGTTAGTTTATAGGGGCTTGACTGGCTCCGCCAACGTCCACCTCCAGTCGTTTTTACTCTCAATGCGCCAACCTCGCATTCTTGTGAGCCCCGTAATGACGGTGTGGCTGTAGCGCGTTTGGCTATCATCCACCAATTGTGTACTTTACTTTTATGCGCTCCATAACGTTTCCACGTTGCGCAGCTATTTCAGGCTTGGTTATTGTTTTAGTGCAATTGTATCGCTATGTTGTCTTAAACCGAGCGAAATAAACTCAACTCAAATCGCCAACTTTGATTGTGAGCTTTGCTAAAGGACTGATTAATCTTGCAGCAATACAACTCGCTGCACGTTCTTAGGCGTTGCGCTGCACAAAACTTCCTTCTTCCTAAGCTCTGTGGTACTAACTTAGACACCGCGCAACTGACGGAAAATAAGTGCGACCAATTTAGATCATTTGATTGGGATATAAAACACATCGCGGTTGTCGTCTTTATTACACACAGCTTCTGCTTGTCAGATGACTGGTAAACGTTTGTTTTGTTGAGACAAATGTTGCATTAGTTGCACGAAACTAAATCATGAAGAAACATTTGGTCTGCTTTAATCTGTGGTGTATTTTTATTGGTAAGTATAATCTGTACTTTTTAGCAACTTCGTCATTAGGGTAATTAATATGCAAAAGCTCGAAAAGTTACATGGGGTTAGGGCTATATACTTGTTTACATTCAGTTTTTCGATGTGTGCCTTAGTTGCGTGGAAAATCAGCGCTTTGTTCCATAATTTTACCCAAAGATATCATGTTTGAAAATATTTTTACCAGGTACGACTTTTGCCACACCTCAATGTCAAGGTCGTGTCTTTGTGTTATCAACAAACCAGCGAAGCTGGGATGATGCAAATAGTGAATGCATGAATATGAATGGGACGCTGGCAAGTGTTCATGATAAGAAAACACACAACCTACTTGTTAAGAAGGCAAAGACGATGTGGCCCGGCCTCAATAATGTTTGTAAGTTTAATAAAGTTCACAGTTTGTTGAATAGGGTAAGGGGACCTTGATACTGATCACAATGTTTTTGTAAATGCGTCAGAAACTTTTAAGTGAGGATTTATTTCTTACAGATATCTATTTGGGAAGTAGAAGAGGGACGAATGAAAATAGGTTTGAATGGACGAATGCATCAGTGTTTGCGGAACGAAAATCATCGTCAGGTCAGTGCTGCCTTGAAGGGTATTTGCTTTATTTTACATGCAGTAAGCATAGCGTAATCGATTTTAATTAAACAAAAACGTTTTATTCTTTTCGATGGAAATGGTATGAGTTTAGATGATTGGGAAAGCGTCGGATACGGAGCATGGTTGAATGGAAATATTGGAAGTGGTTTGTGTGTTCGACTTTTACGAGAATCAAATAAATGGGGATGGGGTACTGGTAGCTGTGACGCAAGAAACAACTACATTTGCGATAGTACAGGTTGATATCCTCCAAAATTAAAGATCTTTTTTAGGACAGCGTGTTTTTTATTTTTTGTCATGATGATATTTAATACTTTTGTTTAACAAAACGATTTAAATAAGTGTAACCATACTTCTATTTACTTAGAAACAAGACTCATCACGTTTTCTCAACCGAGTTATTCAGCGAAGATCGGCGATTCAATCACAATAAGTGGAAACATTTCAGAACTTTACACACAGTCTCTCAACGTTTCAGCGATTTACAATAATCAACGCGTGACGTTCCAAACTAATTACATTGGAGATGCATTTAGTTACCGAATGAGCAACGTACAATCGTTTCACATTGGTAACGTAAAAATCGAAATCGCAGGACAAAATCCCAAATGTCGCACTGTGGCGAGTGTGACCTTGTTACTGAAAGGTAATGGGCTTTAAATAAACGTAAAATGCAGATAGCGATGCAAATTAACTCCATCATCGAATGTATTTCTTTACAGAATCTGTCCAACTTTCACTGGACAAGAAAGAAATTGTGGTTATTTATGGAAGCATACAAGTTGTCACTTGTACAGCAACTGGATATCTTAATCCATCGGTTAAATGGAAAAGGTACAAAATTGTAACATGTGCTGTATTGCCTACTACATTGCATTTACTAGTTATTCGGTCTGCCTTCAAAAGTTTGTTTTTAGGAATCTGCTTTTAGACACTTTTATTAAAACATAGCTTTGTGTAAGAAATCAGTCATTGCAGTATCGCACATATGTGACTATGTTACAGAAACGATACATTGGTGAAAAAATCTTCTAACATTTATCAAGTCACGAGTCGAACGGACAATTACGCTGGACAGTCTGTGCTGTATATAAATGTTGGAAACTATACTGAATTAGGAAATTATGTTTGTGAAGCGACAAACTGGATTAAAGGTGGAGAAAAGACAAAGAATCTGCAAGTGAAAGGTTGATTTGTGTATCTTCTGGCGCTTTTATATGTTTACTGTATTATAAAGCGTTTTATTTTGATTTCCTATAGTATCCGCGGACATATCGATTACTCATACTTCAATCATTGCTAATTATGGTCAAAAGATTGCCGTTGGATGTTATTCGTATGGATTTCCAAGACCAACCGTAAAATGGGAAAGGTATCTTTGTCGATAATTACCAACAAGTTTCGACAAAAGATAAACATACTTGCAATTGGCTGGTTTAAGTCGAATAAAGTCCCTTGCGCGTACAAGTCCACCCACGACTCCGTGGTTTCGACACTATAAACGAAAACATCAAGATAACATTTAATTTAGAAACATTGTCTCTTTATCTTAGACGTAGTTGCAGTGAGACAAAACCACACTGATTGTCTGAACGACTAGAGCAGTGGTTCTCAAACTGTGGTACGCGTACCACTAGTGGTACGTCAGAACTTTTCAGGTGGTACCCGAGTGAATTTCTGTGATATACGTACTACCGAATTTAAGCCTGATCCCTAATTTAAGTCCGATATAAAATTGCAACTCAACTGACAAAACTGATCAGCCCTGGTTTGGGCGAAACGCGTGTTTAGGACATTGTTTTGAAATTGCTAATTATGCTAACCATCTATTTAAACAGGGTTTAGGTGGTACGCAGCAATAGAAAAAGTTGTCAGGTGGTACGCGATCCGCAAAAGATTGAGAACCACTGGACTAGAGCCACAAGCGCACAAAATTTCATAGCCATAAAACTAGTAATAAGGCAAAAGATTTTTCAATGTAAACAATTTTAATACACATAAAATATTAATCGATTCCAAGCTCAAACCCGAGTGAGACTTGCGGTCGGTTTAGCATACCAGTCAGGCTTCAAATTTTGTCGTAACCATATATTACAAAATAGAAATCTTTAATTTCTAATTTCTGTTTTTTTAGTTAAAATGTTTGAACCAAATCATGTTTTAGGAACGGTTCAACTGTTACTGGCAACTCAAATTTCCCGGACTATCAAAGTCTGGTCCGAAAACGAGATTTCGAACATCGAGTTCGACTCTATTTCACAGTATTTGACGTATCACAAGCTGATCAGTACCAATGCACGGCAACTAACGGTGTTGGCACTAAAAAGTTCAAATCGCTTATAATTTATGGTAAGCACATCATTCACTAACGTTTTCTTTTTTAAAAAAAAAACACCCACTGTATGAATAACACAAACTATGTTCCAAATGTTTGGCAAATACAAAATTTAGTTTAGAAACATGAATTTAATACTTACATAGTTCCAGCGAACATATCTGTGAGTCAAAGCAACGTTACAGTGGAACAACATGTGTCTAAAAAGATTATCTGCGCGTCGTATGGAAATCCAAAACCGGTCCTTCAGTGGTTAAGGTTGGTTTATCTATATCTAACTAACGTTACAATATCAACAACACAAAAGCATTTGTTTCAGATCAAATCAACGCCTTCAAGGGCAATACATTTTGCAGGGAACTTACTTTCAAACAAACCAGCTGAATTTAAACTTTAAAGACGTTACTGAGGGTGGAAAATATGAATGTCGAGTTTTAAGAAACTTGGCTGGACCGGAAAAGATGAAAGAAATTTACGTGAAAGGTAAACCAATGAAATTTTAAATTAAAACTCCCTGAATACTTTTGTAACATTCCAAGCTTGTACTTGATGATTATATTTGTTACACTTTACTTTTAGTTGCCCCAAACATAACACTTACAAGGTCAAAAGTGGTGGCTGAGACGGCAAAACATTTTCAAGTGGATTGCATTTCGTATGGTTTCCCGAGACCAACTGTCACATGGCTAAGGTGCTGTAACTATGTTCAAATTTCAACTTTGGTCTCAAAGATCCGATCGTTGCCTTCTAAACTTTGCCTTGATGTAGGAATAAAAACCCAATTACCAGATCAGCAACGTCATCTGGTATTTATACAGCTGTACATGAAACAACCACGTACTCCCAAACTGTCCGACTTCATTTTACAATTACCGATACCAACGAATCTGGTTTTTACGTTTGTCAAACCACCAATGATAGTCTTTCATCTATTAACTTGGCGTTGCAAATCCAAGGTAATTGGAAGTGGAAGGTGTTACGTTTTATGATGAAATCATTTACAAACACTTGTTTTTCGCAGTTCCCGCAAACATTTCAATTTCATCAATCAGCAAAATTGTTAAAATTCCTGAGGCGTTGACTATCAGTTGTGAATCTATTGGGTTTCCACGACCACAAACTCAATGGAAACGGTATGAACGCAAATATCTTTATTATAATGTAGTTCTAATCGTTTTATAAATAGGCAATCGGCCTCATTGTCGCCGGCTGAGGTTTCAGTGTACCAAACGAAAATGATTATCGGAAAATACAAATCAACTTCTCAACTGAAGTTGAATATAACTGATATCAAAATGGCTGGAAAATACAGATGCCAAGCAAGAAATGTTGACACAGTGGGTGTGGCCGCAATATTTACTGCAAGAGGTTGGTAACAATTTCCTTGTCTTGGCGACTTAAGCTCACGTTGTATATATTCTAATCAAGGAGAATATATCACTATCAACAACTGATGTAACAATTCAAGAAGACCAGACCGCACATATCAATTGCACTTCTTTCGGTTATCCAACTCCTTTTGTTTCCTGGAGCAGGTTTGAAAACATGTACATTGTTAGTGCCTTTTTATTTATAACGACGATTGATATGTCCCAGAAACTCAACCAATGTGTCAACACACCAAAGTGCAAAGGCTTACCAAAAATTGTTTTTGAACGGCGAATTTCAAAGCACTGCTAGTCTGTACTTTCTGGGACCGCTGATTAAAGATAGTGGTCAATACGTTTGCCAGTCAAAAAACTTCTTGGATACCGGACACTTAACTGAAGCCACGTTAAATATCAACAGCAAGCAATTATTTCTAAAAATGCAGAAAAAATGCGAAATGATAACACTTCTTTCAATTGCAGTTCGTCCATATTTGGTTTTCCATACAGTCCCAGATACTTTTAGTCAAAGACAAACATTTACCTGCGCTTTCGATGGAATTCCACCACCAGATGTTTACTGGATGATCAACAGCCAAGTTGTTGGCGGTAAAATGAAAATTCCAGCCAAAGTCACTAATATGAAGCAAAAGGACCAAACTTTGTCGGATTTGGTGGTTTTGAGTTCGGTTATATTTGGTCCAAACTCCACAGTAAAATGTTGGGCTAAAAATGCGGTTGCCTCTTCAAAGAAAAACGACATGGAAATGAATTCTGGTAAGTCAGTTAAGGATCTGGTGCAGAATATGTATAAAACAACCTCATTCCCAGACCTTCATTACCGTAATGGAGAACATTTTATCAAGTCCAGTGCAAAGTACGACTATTCACGTGCTAAACATTACTGTATCTCGCATGGGGGAAACTTGCCAACAGTTGATTTTATGGAAAACTCAACCCTACATTTGGAGGCTTCAGAAAATGGCATTGTATGGTGGTTACAGGGTAATTTAAATGTACAAATAATCCCTTTAAAGGAAAATGCCCTAGTAATGTATACTTCTTTACAGATACAAGCGGATCAGCTAGTTTCGAACACAAATGTATCGCTTTTAATTTTTCAACAGAGACTTCTCGAGAAGTTACGAGAAGTTGCTCTGAAAGTCATTATTTTGCATGTGTTTTTTCAGGTCAGTTGTATAACCGTTAGCCATGAAATTATTAAGAATAAGACAAACCATATATGTTTCAGCATTGGAAGTCCTTGGCACTAGTAAATGCCACTATAACAAAATCACAGTTGATTGGCAAGACATGACTACCAATAATGGATCTATAACTCACATCATAACAGCTGTGAATTCCGACTATTCTGTTAATGCAAACTTACCACACAAACTGCAACAAGCAATCACATCTACACAAGCACAATTGAAAACCTTGCGCCAGATGTATCCTATGACGTATCAGTAAGCCGTTTAACATGTACTGTGTAGCTTTGGAGAGCTGCCTAATTATTGCCATATTCAGGTTCAAATGTTTCCTGAGGTATGGAAACTTGATCTTCGTACGACAACCGCAATGACGTCAAGCGTATTTCGTAACGTCAACGGTGAAATGATACTCCAATCAGGAAAGTGTAAAATAGTACTCCACATTCCAGCAAAAGCTAGAAACAAAATTAGCTTAATCAAGGTAAACGATGCTTTTTTAAAAAAAAAAAACAAATTTGTTTAACATGTTTAAAACGTTTCTTTCTCCATTGATATAACACCGAGTATGGTTTGACGTTTTTTTTTTCAGCTTCGGTCTTCAAACGATAAGATTGGAACAAAAACAGATAAACGCAACTGGACGAAGAACACATTTGGACCCGATGATGAATTAGAACACAGTGAAGGGATTGGTCAAGGTCAATAACTCATTGCCACATTTCGACCAATCACACCATTCTGTTTGAATACGATATTTACGGTTACTGGTCAATGCAAAGTGCCTTTAAATGAAGGTAAGGCCTGTTACACGTCTCTTTAAAAGCCAGTATTTTAGTATGTAAAGGCAATTTTCACTAATCCACTGCTAAAGCTTTCCAGCTGTTATGCTTTTGTGTTCATGTAATGCCTCAATATAAACCATGATCATTCACATATATTCATCTTGTAGAGTTTTTGGCAAGCAAATCCCTACTTAGCATAGTCGGATACAAATATTGACCAGTATGTTTGGCCGCCTAGCTTTGTTATATTATTCCATATTTAATCCATAACTTCCTTGTTAGGCCTTTTTATAACCAGTTTATTTTAATCAAACACCAGCTACAGTATGCAGGAAATGTTTTGAATTCCTTCCTACTCATTAACAGCCAACAATAGCAACATTGTAGTTATATTTAGCAACGAAGGTGTTTGACATTGTAACGCCTGTATATTTTTAGGTATTGTAAGGAAATTATTGCGGCCTACGATTGCTATATTAGTCGATAGTTTGAGAATTAGGCGAGTAGTATGCAAATTAGGCAAAACAATATGCAAATCATTTACTACTTTATTTTTCGCAATACGAATATGTTATTTTGTAGAGTCACCAACATCAATGCACGTATCCACGATTGTTGGTTCGTCTTCAGCCTTTCTTATACTTCTACTTATTATCGTTGTCTCATTAATATACAGGTAATTGCAACACCATTGTTAATGATTAAAAAGCCTTTATTTGTAGCATCACTTTGGGACTTAATATTACACTATAAGCCTAAAATAGTGGTAACTGGGTTTATGACGTCTACACTCCACAGAGACCGCATACAAAAGAGGATTCCACTTCGAAATTCGGTTGAACAGAATCCGACCGACCTTGCTATTCGACGTAAAGGTGCGGTTGGTTAGTGGATAAAGAGTGTTGTTGAGTTCATTTGATTACTTTATTGTTTAGAAGTTGCAGTCGAGTCATTAGAAGTCAACACCAAGGTTCCGAAATTTTATCTTGTAGACTTTTACATGGATAGTTTAAAGAACACCCACAGTACTTTGAAATCTCAGTTCGAGGTACACACTTCTTAAGCTACTCATGTAGACTTAACAGGGTTATCGAATCAGCGTCATGAGAAGTACGTAAATACCCACTTCCCGAAACCACCTCAAGGCGACAGAAACTGGTTCTTAATTAGGAAATACTGCTCTAATGGTTTTAGGTTTCCATTACTTTAACCCAATGCGTTACGATAGTGCAAATTTATTTGAATTAGCTGTTAGTAGTTTCCGATTGGGCATTTGCAATACGATCCATACTTTAACAATTAGGGAACGAAACAAGGGCCTAAACCAGGGGTGGGCAAACTACGGCCCGCGGGCCGCATGCGGCCCGGCAAAGGAGTTTGTGCGGCCCGCCAAATGTTCGCAAACTTTGAAGAGAAAGTGACCAAGCAACGCTGAATAGAATTATAAGCACAGGCGTAGAGTTTTAAAAATACCGGGGATGCGACTTGCCTAAACGCAGATACTTTTTACGTGCTTTAGCCGGTTGTTTCTGCCACGTTATTATGCAAATCGTCACTTGACACAATTTCTTTGTTCGATAAAGCAAAAACGGTTTACGTTTTCAAATACAGCCCACTTTGCAATGTTGACGCCAAAACTTTGGTCACTTTGGATCAAGTTTAGGTCGTTGCAGTTCTTTGCAAACGAACATTAAACACGGCTATTACAAGCGGCTCGCATTGTTTAATGTTAGCGCAAGGAATTTATTAACAAAAAAACGTGGTGTAGCCTATGTTGAAATAAATGCTGTAGTGTTTACAATTAGTAATATATGATCTCTATGTTAACAGTATATCACGTGACCGTATTGACCATGCCGTTTCATTCTATGAGCACGAGCAATAGCGAAAGCATATAAACAAACACTTTGTGTTATGTCTAGTCTCTGACAAAGCACTAGGCAGCGGAACACTATAACTGGCGACGAGGATAATTAATCGTAATCAAGGATTGACGAAGATACCTTTAAAGTCACCTTGAAACTCGTAAAACACCTAAAAGTTGAGGAGAAAGACAGACGAAAAAGCAGAACAAAACAAGATGGCTGCTACACTGTCAGATAGTTTACCTCCATTTGACGTTACCGATCATTCAACAGCTCGTACACGTTGGACAAAATGGGTGAAACGCCTTGAAAACTTATTTGTGGTAAAAGACATCACAAGTGACAAGATTAAACGTGCTTGTTTGCTACATTATGCAGGAGCAGAAGTATTTGACATTTTTGAAACATTACCAGATAATGGCAATACTGAAGAGTATAACAAAGCTCTGCAAGCTCTTAACAAGTACTTTATTCCAATGAAACATGTTGATTATGAAATATTCAAGTTTCGTGAGACGAAACAAGAAGAAGATGAAAACATGAATCAATTTTATTCACGTCTTCGACAATTATCTGTTGATTGTGATTTCACTGATCGAGACAAAGAGATCAAAAGTCAAATCATCAGCAAGTGCAGAGATAACAAGTTGAGATTAAGAGCACTTGAAAAGAAAGATATCAATTTAACACAACTACTTGATATTGCATATTCAATGGAATCATCAGAAGTCCAAGCAAAAGCAATTGCAAATCGAGTGAAGTTGGAAACAACAAATGAAGAAATGGTTTCCAGAGTAAAGCAGAAAAGATTTCCAAAAGAGAAGAGAAGAGTATCAGTCGACCAAGAAGACTTGAGACAAAGGAAATGCTACTTTTGTGCAGGAAACTACCCTCATAAACATGGACGCAAGTCTTGTCCAGCATATGGAAAGAAATGTTCCAAGTGTGGAAAGTACAATCATTTTCCCCAATGTTGTTTCATGAACAGAAATAGGAAGCATGTGAGAAATGCAGAAAACACCTCTGGTTCAGATTACAGTGATGAAGAATCACAATGTGTATCCATGTGTACAGTGAAAAGTATTAACCACAAAACACCTCACATGATCTTGAAAGTGAATGAACAAGAAATTCCTTTCGTAGTTGATTCTGGTGCATCTGTAAACATAATCGATGAGAAAACTCTCCAAAAGTTGAAAGATTGCACACTTGAAGATACTGAAACAGTAATACATGCATATGGAGCAAAGAGACCACTGCCCATATTGGGAAAGATACATGCTGAAGTCAGAACAGCAAGTTACAAAATCAAGACAAAGTTGTATGTGGTGAAAGGTAAACATGGATGTTTGTTGAGTTATGGCACATCCAAAAAGCTACATTTGCTTGAAGTTGCAAACACTGTGGTAAAGGCTGCAGAAGAAAATATCCTTAAATCATTCGCTGACCGATTTGAAGCAAACTGAAAGGATACAAAGCAAAGCTGCACATTGACAAGTCAGTGCAACCAGTCGCACAGCCCCACAGAAGAATACCTTTCCACATCAGAGACAAAGTAAAGAAAGAACTTGAGTATCTTGAAAAGAATGACATTATTGAAAAGGTTAAAGGTCCTACCCCGTGGGTTTCTCCAATAGTTACTCCACCAAAACCAAATAGTCCAGAAGAAGTTCGCATCTGTGTTGACATGAGGCAAGCCAATAGAGCTATACACAGAGAAAGACACATCTGTCCTACACTTGATGATATGATTCACAGTTTGAATGGAGCAACAGTATTCTCCAAGTTGGATCTTAACAAAGGATATCATCAAATTGAGTTGGATGAAAACAGTAGATACATCACAACTTTCTCAACACATGATGGTCTTTACAGATACAAACGATTGAACTTCGGAGTATGTTCAGCTGCAGAATTATTTCAGAAGATTATTCAACAACTGATTGAAGGCATACCAGGTGCATTGAATGTTAGTGATGACATCATTGTATTTGGAAAGACAAAAGTCGAACATGACAAAAGTCTTACTGCAGTACTTAACACTCTAAGAGAGAAGAATCTTACATTGAACAAGAAAAAATGTGAGTTTAACAAGTCTAAACTTGAATTCTTTGGATTTGTGGTGAGCAAATCAGGAATCTATGCTCAAGAAAAGAAAATTGAAGCAATCAAAAATGCTGAAATTCCCAAATCAGTACAAGAAGTAAGAAGCTTACTTGGATTAGCAAATTACTGTTCAAGGTTGATAAAAGATTATGCTACGATTACTCAACCGTTAAGAGAACTTACTCACAAGAATTCTCCCTGGAAGTGGAATGCAAAACATGATCATGCATTACAACAACTAAAAGACAGTTTAACAAACAAATCTGTCATACACTATTTTGATCAAGAAAAGGACACTGAGCTAGTAGTCGATGCAAGTCCAGTTGGATTAGGTGCTGTCCTTACCCAACGAGATGAAAACAAAAACCTCCACATCATTGCTTATGCCAGCAAAGTGCTGACACCAGTTGAACAAAGATATTCGCAAACAGAACGTGAAGCATTAGCAATTGTATGGGGATGTGAACATTTTCACCTTTATTTGTATGGAATACAAAAACCATTTACACTTGTAACAGATCACAAGCCTCTAGAATTAATATTCAAAAACCCATCATCAAAGCCTCCAGCAAGAATTGAAAGATGGAATTTGAGATTGCAAGCGTACAATTTCAAAGTTGTATACCGTCCCGGCAAAGACAACCCAGCAGACTACATGTCAAGACATCCTATTACACATCATTCAGTACAAGAAACAAATGATACTGAAAAATACATCAATTTTGTTGCCACATCAGCTATACCAGCAGCATTAACAAAAGCTGAACTACAACAAGCCTTACAAAATGATGAAAAACTTCAAAAAGTGATTGAAATGACAAGAAGCAACAAATGGAAAGAAGAAATAAAAGATTCAAGTCTTAAACCATTCTTGTTAATCAGAAATGAATTGTCAGTAACAGAAGATGGTCTACTTCTGAAAGGCTCAAAAATAATCATTCCAAAAATACTCCAAAAGAAAGTCATCAAATTAGCACATGAAGGACACCAAGGGATTGTAAAAACCAAGAAACTCCTTCGAGAACATGTCTGGTTTCCTGGAATAGACAAAACAGTGGAAGAAACTGTTAAAGATTGTATATACTGCCAAGCTGCTACAGTTACCAATAATTATCAACCACTGCAAATGTCTGAACTACCTAAAAGTCCATGGACAGAACTTAGTTTAGATTTCTCAGGCCCATTTCCCTCAGGAGAATATCTTTTTGTATTAATTGATGATTACTCGAGATATCCAATTGTTGAAGTTATCAGGTCCACAAAAGCAACATCAGTCATTCCTATATTGGAAAAGACATTTTCATGCTTTGGGATACCAAATATCTTAAAAACTGATAATGGTCCACCATTTAACAGTCATGAGTTTAAGAAATTTGCAAAACAACTTGGATTTACTCATCGAAAGATTACTCCACATTGGCCAAAAGCAAATGCTGAAGCAGAACGATTCATGAAAACTCTTAACAAAGAAGTAATCTACACCAATTTCTGAGAAACTACAGAGCAACACCTCATTCTACAACACAAGTGAGTCCTGCTGAATTACTATTCGGAAGAAAAATCCAAATCACCATTCCTCACATTGATGAGAAGAAGGAAGATACACAACTTCGCATCACAGATGAACATGCTAAAAAGAAGATGAAGAAATATGCCGACAACCGAGTGCATGCAAAAGAATCTCATTTTCAAATTGGAGATAAAGTTCTTTTGAAAGAAAGAAAAGAAGGAAAATTAATGCTTCCATATAATCCAAATGCATTCACAGTTACACACATCAAAGGCACAATGATCACGGCACAAAACAAATACAAAACAGTAACCAGAAATTCATCATTCTTTAAGAAAATAAACAAAACATCACAACATGATGTACATACAGATGATGATCACCCGTACTTTACATATGACCATGATAACACAACACCTTGTGAAGAACAAAATGCAAATGATATTGTAGAAAATGACCCTGTTCGTCGTTACCCTACTAGAAATCGTAGACCCCCTCAACATCTGAGAGATGGTACTTACATTTAAGTGTTAGTGTGAATATTTGATTTGCTTGTATATTGCATTTCTTTACCTATAGTGCTATTCTTCACACAACGTATTCAGTGCTATTCTTCACAACGTACTTCAAACATCCTTTTTATAAGAAGCCAATGTATGAGTGTCAAACAAACTGTGTTATCTTGCCAAATTGTATCCGAATACCTTTTTGTATTTTCATATAGCAGTAAGTGTCATTGTACTGTGTCTTTTCTAAACAAACTGCCATTGTGTATTATGTTAAATAACTTTGTGATTTAACATCTATAACTTAGGGAGGAATGTAGTGTTTACAATTAGTAATATATGATCTCTATGTTAACAGTATATCACGTGACCGTATTGACCATGCCGTTTCATTCTATGAGCACGAGCAATAGCGAAAGCATATAAACAAACACTTTGTGTTATGTCTAGTCTCTGACAAAGCACTAGGCAGCGGAACACTATAAATGCTTGTTTATTTTTTAAAACAATTACAATTGTAGCGTTTCAACCAATGTTTGTACAATCATTAAAGTGACAACAAACGTATTTGCACATAGCTGAAAATATACTATGTTAATATTTTGGGCTAAATCAGGGGTACACAATGTGCGGCCGTAAGGCGACATGGGGCCGCGGAGACAAGTTTGTGCGGTCGTGGCCATGTATGTTAAAATACATGTACTGGCGGCCGTGACGTAACTAAAACTATTTTGCCTAATATTTTGATTTTCAAACAGCTAAAAACAGCTTTCGTGAGACTGGAAAAAAAGACTACCAGCCTAGTGACCATATACGCCAGGCTTTTTATCCGCTTATTGTGTTCAAACAATGCGAAAGAACAGGCACCGCAATCGTCACAATACAGTTTATGACGTCATAAACAGTTAGCTCCGTTCAGCTAAACTAATGCACCAAGTTAGAAATTATTAATCTGGGCATTTTAGGCGACTTAAAATGATATATATATGTGATATAAACCAAATTCTTTACACAAGTTATTTTAAAACAAAAAAACAAGTAAGCAATTGGCGTCCGTTGGTGAAATACTATGCGGCCCGATAAGATTAAAAACCTTTGAATGCGGCCCTTGCACTGAAAAGTTTGCCCACCCCTGGCCTAAACCGACGATCGCTGTGTTATATTTTTCTATCCTGTAGCAGCTTGACCAGGGCGGTAAAATTGTTGCCTAAACTTTAGCTTAGGCCCTAAGGCACCATACTTCAGGTGAAATGGAAAAGTAAATGATAGGAAAATGTTTTTTTTCCTATTTGACATTGCAGTTCTCTTAAAACAAATTTGGATCTAGTGAAACTATTTAGAATCTAGGAAATGTGAAAAGCGACTGCCCCATCCCCCCAAATAACGAATATTAGAAAATGTATGACTTTTAGATTGAATCGATGTTCTTAGTTCTTGATTAGGCAAGATCTATTTTGCAGGAGATTAAAGAATTATCCAAAGGCGTTTCAAGCGTTTATGAGGCAACGGAGCAGAAAAATGCTGCCAGGAATCGTTACAAAAACATTATACCGTGTAAGTTGTATTAGTTTGCATCACATTAAACACTCGTTTTTCTGTTTGTGCTTAACACAATGAAAAAATAATTAGTGGAAAGTTATTTAAAGTGTCGGTTTTACGTTGGCACAGATGACCACAACCGGGTGATTTTGAGTGGCATTGAGGGAAGTAACAACCATTACATTAACGCTTCGTTCGTAGAGGTATTTTTTTAACATACAAAATTTCAAATAACTGGTCTGTAAAAATAATTTCACGTTTAAAGGGCTTTCAAGAACCGAACAAGTGGATTGCTACTCAAGGTCTATTAGACAAGACTGTAAATGATTTCTGGACCATGATTTGGGAACAAAATGTTCGAGTTATCGTGATGCTAGCAAACTTACGAAAGAAAGGAAGGTGAGTTTATTTGAACAGAAAAATTGCCTTGAAAATGTGCAATACAAACTTGTTGCACCAGGCAAAATGTGCTCACTATTGTCCCGAGAATGTTGGTAAAAACAAAAACTACGAACGGGTGACCGTCAGGGTGGTTAACGTCACAAATAAAGGAAGTTACGTCATTAGGAAAATGACGATTGAGGAACTGAACAGCACATACGTCTCGGTAATTAAAAGTTACGCATATTTTCTTGTACTGTTGCTTGTTGTAAAACATCTTTTATTATGTAGAACCAACATATTGTCACACAATATCACTTTATTGCTTGGCCCGACCATGGCGTCCCACAAACCACCACTGGTCTGGTTAGGTTTGCAAAGGAAATACGGATGACTCAAACACAGATTAAAACTGATTTGGAAACTGATGTACCAACCGTCGTTCACTGCAGGTGACCGTGTTTTTTGTTTAGACATTTTCGAAGTACTAATGTTTGTTTTATCTTTGCCACACGACAGCGCTGGAGCTGGAAGAACTGGAACTTTTATTGGTTTGGATTATCTGATAAAAGAATTAAATGAAACCGGCTCGATTGATGTATTCAAGGCGGTTTTCCGCATGAGAGAACAAAGAATGGAAATGGTTCAAACTATTGTAAGTACAGTCAAGCACGGATACGTCAATCAACTTAATGATAATTTCACTTATCGATTTTTACTCTAATTAGTAAATAAAAACCCATCTAGCCTACAACACCATATAAGTTCTAGCTTACGCATTGTACTTTGGTGCCATTTTATCTTGAATATTAAACAGGAGCAGTGCGTGCTTCTTCACAAACTTGTTGCTGAAATAGTGGCCTTTAATGAAGCCAACTTGGATAGTGATAAACTAGATGAAAAGATTGACCAAAACAGAAAGTACGAATCTTTGCTTTTTGTTCTCTTGTAGTTTTCCCTCTCAAACTTACAATTTTTTTAGGTTTCCGCTTTCAAATGAAATCAGTAAGGAGTTTATAGATTTGAGGGCACTGTGCAACGGAGAAAATGTTTCTGCTGTAACAATTCAAAGTTTGACTGCAGTATCATGTAAATATTAACTTGTTTGTTTTCAGACCTGCAATACAATTTAGTTTTTCAACGCTTAATTCAAATCTAGATAAACCATCCACAAGAAAGAACAGCAACGAGTCTAATGCAGTGTATAAGGTGGAGGTGTGTAAAACAAGTTTTTGTCTAATAATTGTGTAAAATTTCGGAGTAACGTTCGTTGTCATGTAGTCTTACAATCCTGAAGACCGTCTCATAATTGGGGAAGAACCAAGTGCTGACAATGTTGAAAACTTTTTGAGTGTTTTGATGCTGGAAAACACAAGACTGATTGTGCAACTGGAACATCCTATGGTGGGAGAAAATGTATTAAAGTCACCTATTTATTTTTTAGCCTAAACAACAATTGCCAAACAGTTTTTTTTATTAGTTTTGCGCTTTAGGCTGAACAAAAGGTTTCTTTATTTAACCATATAATATTTTTTCCAGAAAAATCTAGTTTGGCCAAATTCCAAAACAAAGGAAACTGTGTATGGTGGTATAATAGTGAAATTTGTGGAAGAAAACGAACATGGCAATGTCAAAGTAATTAAAATACTCATGGAAAATGTGGAAGCGTCAAGGAAGGTAAGAAGAATAGGAAGAAAATGCATTTAGATTATTTTAACAATTTATTTCCACCTTTATGTAAATCAACAGAATAACGTACAGCTAGTTTTGTTTACCTCCTTGGACATTGCCGATACCAAGGAATTTAGCAAGGAATTGATAATACTAACGTCCATTGTGGAATATCTTCATGAAGACCAAGCTACCAGTAGTATGGTAGTCCTTAGTAGGTAAACATCCTCACACAATAGTTTTGGCCTCACTAATTGTTCTTCTCGAAACCTGACTGGAATGTTTTCTGCACCTAGAAGCGGGTTTTCTACATCTGCTTTCTTCTTTTCTGCTTGGAATCTTATAACTTGCAATAAAGCTGAAAAAATGATCGACGTTTTTAGAGCGGTAAAGGATATCACTGACTGTCTTCCTGAAATGCACCTCACAGTGGTAAAATTTTGGTGTCGAATTTCCCCGTTAGGTGGTGTATTATAAACCAGGGAGACGAACCGCTTGTCATACGGGTTTAGGTTCGGTTCGGGTTCGCTTCGTTTTGTTTTTAAAGGTTCGGGTTCGGTTCCGGTTCCGGTTTTTAAAAATGGATATTTTCGGGTTCGGGTTTTGTTCCGGTTTGGGCAAATTATCCGGTCCGAACCGGTTTGCGGTTTCAAACCGGTTCAAATTTCCATTCATTTCAATTTAATTCTAAACATCATCTACCTGGCCTTATGCCTTATCAAACTCCTAAAGAATTTTGCCCGTGTAGTGTTAATTTTTGACACGCCCTATATGTGTTATCTCGCGTATTCTTCAGTGCGCTGTTTTTAAAAATCACAAAATATAAAACAGACTGCATTTTTTACTGGTTCGGTTCCGGTTCGGGTCCAACACTAAACAAAATATGGGGTTCAACTCCGGTTCGGGTTTTTCGGAAATCGTAATGAGAGGTTCGGGTTCGGTTCGGGTTTAATGAAATTAACCGCTCAAACCGGTTCGCGGGTTCGGGTTCAGTTCCGGTTCGACTCCCTGTTATAAACAATAGGTAATGTCTTTTTTATTGCAACAGGATCAGTATGAGGCTTGCTACACTCTTATGCAAACCTTCATCGGCACAGAGGAATGACGTTTTTGAAATTAAACTTTTATTTTGAAACACAGTTTGTCGGGCATAGAGTTTCACTGCAACAAAAATACAACTGTATTGCCTGGTAAAAAATGAAGAATAATTAAATTATCTTGTTTTTTTGCAATATGTATGAACACATATGATATGCTTATTGTATGCAGTTGTCACTTTTTTGTTAATGAAAAGAAAACCGAATAAACATATAGCCGGAAGATATTAGTATGTGTATCTTAATTACACTTATCTATCGTTTGTAAGTTTTAGCTTGCACTAATCATTTTTCAACAAAACAACAGGTAAGTTCAAATTCATTCTGTGTGGCATACCAAGGACTTTTTACTTCTCTGAGAATTTTCAGATCCGTTTTGTCATTTTGAAAATAAACGTTCTTGATTTCCAAAGCAATGAAATTTTACATGTTTTTCAAATTTAAACTAAAACAGTGCAGCGAATGCAAAGCTAACTCCTGGTTTAATAACTGCTATAGCACAAACTTAAGTATCTACTTCACGAGTTTTATTACAAGCAACATAACAAACAGACGAACACAGATAACTTACTTATACGATTTCAGCGGACATCAAGTTCACGATCGACGCATACGTTGGCGAATAAAGACAGAATATAGTATTCGCACTTTGACCAGAATTTTAACGGTTAGAACTAGAATCCGAATTAGAATTAGAATGAATTTCAGAGTTTGTGGCGTGGTATTTATAGGGCCAGCGCTTGAGTAAACAACGGTTAAAGAAACTCAGGGCCAGCGCTTGAGTAAACAACGGTTAAAGAAACTCGGGGGGGAACAAATTTGACCCAAGGGAGTTAAACAATGAACTCGATGAACCAAAGTCATCGCGCTTGATTAGCTTAGGGTTAAAGGGTTCGACAAAATTACAAAAAAACAATCACGAGAAATAAACATGTTGTGGATGATTAATTCCGGGAGACTGAACACGTGATTGATGCAACAGTGATTTTTTGCATTCACGATAGTAATGTCTTGCTATTACTACCAACAACCATTTCGAGAAACACATCATATCCGTTTCGAAGTTGTAAACAGGCTTGAATGCGATGCCTACGTCCGACGCGAAAAGCCTGACCCACAACTCTACTCAGTGCCGTACTCGTCCTGGTCGTCTACGTTTGAATAGTAGCTGCTGACGTCTATAAGAAAGAATTGCTTCGTTGGGTGACAAAAGTATCACATTACCTCCAAACCGCATATAGGTCCTTCCTAGGTTTTATTTAGTGAATTTATCTAACCCTTGTTTTAAATCAACCGCGTAAAGCAGAAATGTCGTTTGCTTTAACTATGTAAAATAGGACTTGTATCCCAACATCGCCGGATTTTAAGGCCTATGCACCTTCCCCACTGAAATGTACATTATGCTGTTGGTTTGCCCTACTGGTGTAAAGTCACCGTTATGCTCACTAGATCTAAATGCTGTTTTACTTTTATTTGTATTGCATATTAATTTGAAAGATTTGTTTTTGTTCGTTTGTTTAGTTGGGTGACGTTGCGAACAGTTACTAAAAATACTCGACTAAGGAAGCGTGGGTTTTCCAACTGACATCATTTGGTATAATAAATATTGCCCCAATAACATAACGCCTACTTTACAACTACCTGTAGCTGATGAAAGGCTGACTTAATTACATGTAGGTTAGCTCAGATATTTACAATAGTATGGAGAACTGATGAGTAAAGCCGAGGCATGGAGATTTTATCTCGACTTGTAACATTTTTGGTGATATTTTATTCAACCCTGTGTAAAAATGCTTTTCGTAAGTCTACTAACGTTTTTGTGATGTATTCTTTATAACAGCAGCACGTTTGTCAAGTAAATTAGTACGCTTATCAGACACTGTACGTGTAACTAAATAACAAACGTCATTGCACAGCAATTAAACGAACTTAACTGAGTCAGACAGCTGTAAAACCAAGGGGGCACAAACCCAATGGTCTTCTAAAAAAATCTAAAATATTCTCTTTGTTGGCGGTTAAAGGTGTTTGCAGTTAAACAATGTCAGAAGTTCGTTTCGTCCAAGACTGTTGCGAAAGTGTTGTTTGTTTGCAGAAACGTCAGCTGCAGAATGCAAAGGACGTTTTTATGTGTTGTCTACAAATCAACTAAATTGGGATGAAGCAAACACAGCTTGTATGAATGATGGTGGACGACTTGCTATCATCAAAGATGCAGAAACACAAAATGTATCAAGCAAAAGCGAAATGGTCAAGCGGAAATGTTTGTAAGTGTTCGGTTGAAAAGACAATTCTTGGTGTGATTGGTGTCCTTGAAAAATGTAGTTATTTTACGGAAAAGAAAATGCAAAGTTTCTTTAGTAATACTTTAACCCGTTTCTTGTCGATATGTATTTGGGAAGTAAAAGAGACTCGAGTGGTTTCTCGTTTAAATGGTTGGATGGAACTGTGTTTGCAAAACAACTATTAGGAGAAGGTAATGATGTACTTACACGTAACTTGTACTGTTCTACTTGGTACTCGGAGTGCAATCGGTTGACAAATTAGTGCTTGTGTGTTAAACGTTTTTTTCGCAGACATACAGTTGATTACATGCGCAAATACCTTGATCTAGAGCAGAAAGCATCAACCGTGGTACATTTGCATGACAATGAGTGTTTATTTGTTTGTACATATGATCTGGGTAAGACGCGCAACTTGCTGTTAACAACCCCACTAACCATTCCAATGCGTCATATAGTTCACACTGTAGCTAGTAACTACATTTCCAACATTTCGGATAGTAGCTTTCCTATAAAACAGTTACTAAACTTTTTTTTTTTTCTATGTAGAGGCCCCACCTCGCCTCAACAAGTGACGACCAGCCGGTCTTGTTCGTGTCGTCTCCTTCCTATGCGATGGCGCAAAAGGCGAGGAGAAAAAAAGTGTAAACAAAAGAACAAATTAAAACTACTTAAACCAGAAAACGAATAGGGGGTAATCCCTACAGGAGACAAGTAGCTTGCGCAAAGAAGAAGGGGTTTTGTGTTTAACAAAGTAAAAGGTGAAAAACAAACATGTAATTAAGACTATTCACTAAGCAGTACTTAAAACTAATACCCGTTGTTGGTAGGAGGGCGAGTTAGGTTTTCACTTGATATGTTAGTCGTTGTCAATAAGATTACAGCATACAGGTTTTCTTAAGGTATAGATATCTCGTTTTTTTTTTTTTTTGGGGGGGGGGGGGTTTGTGTGTATAGAAGGGTAGCGTAGCTCATTAGTTTAAAAAAAAATTAAAGGGTCTGGGTAGGTTAGGTTTGGATTTCATTACATCGGGAAGTTAAAAGATCAAGGGTTTATATCTAAAAGGTGTTGGTTAAGTTTCGTATATGTGTTATAGTAATGTGTGGTTAAAGGGTTTGCAAGGTTAGAGTAAGATAGGGTTCGGGGATATGTGTTTGTAAATATCAGAAAAAGTTCCGAGTCAGCTTGTACATTAGAGAGTATAAGTTTGCCTGTGTTATAGTTCAGTTAAATTGAGTGTATGTTTATGTTTCTTCTCTTGCTTGTTGGTGTATTCCCATCATCTTCTTCTTTTTCTTCTTCGTCTGCTACATCTGAGTCGACTAGTAAATTTCTTTGGTGCTCAGTGTAAAAATGGGGAAAGTGAGGTGATCTTCTGTCACTTTCATCGCATTTTTGAGAGTGGACTTTGTATTTGTGAATAGAAGAGTCAGTAGGAGTCTTAGGGGTCTTGTAAACGAGACAGGCAGGTGGAAAGAGCTTTTTTGAGTAAGATGCATCAAGAGAATGTTTGGTTGTCGAAGCTTTCTTGGGACCTAGTTTGACAGTATCATCAGTTTTTTGGGGAGCACTTTGTTTTTGTGGCGAATTGCTAGATGCTTTTGGGTTTTCTGTTATTGTTTTTCCTAGTGGCGTTTCAGAAATGTCAACTTGTTCCACTGTAGAAGATTGCTCTTTCGATAAAGATTTGTTTGTTTGTGAGACCTCACTGTTGCGTAGAGGAGTACGAGGGCAATCTACGGCACGATGGTCGGGCTGATTGCACCTGTAGCACTTTTGTTTGCTTGGACACTGAGAAGCCCAGTGTCCCCTTTCCTTGCAGATTTTACAGGAGGGCCCAAAGGACTCTCCAGGTTTAACTGTCTGCATGTCATGACCGAAAATTTTGATATTGGGTTTAATGTTCTTGAGTTGAGGGTCTTCTAAGAAGAGGTTCATGTACCCATTGCAAATTTCGGGGTGTGCTTTGTAGGTCAAGAAATTGTGCTTATAGTATTTTCCCCATTGTAGTTTTTCTGTCACCTCGATCCAGTGTTTTTTTCCGAGTTCTAAAGGAACCGGGTACAGTGTTATTCTTGTCAAAGGTTTGTGCGGTAGTTCGGAGGTTAAGCGGTGCAGGGTTTCATTATCTTGAATGAGAATACCATCTTCTAGCAATTTGTGTAAACCTCTTAAATACACAACATGTTCTTCGTTGACTGTAATTTTAAAAATTGATTTTTGTTTGTTTATACATCGAGCGCCTTTAATGTAAGATTTGAAATCAGTCAAGGGCCCTTTAGTGGAGAAAAGTCTAAGCAGTTTCCCAATTTCAGTGTCTTCTAGGTTGGTGGCGTGTAGTAGGAGTGATCTATATTCTTCATAATATTCATCAATGACAAGGTTAGTATTAGCCATTTTATTGTATATATAGTTCAAGTTGACTCGGATTTTATGATAATGTTGTGAGAGGTATATGGAGTATATTAGTGTTTGTGGGGTGTGCCAAGGGCGGCAAAAGCAAAGCAAAGACTAGCGTGGACTAGCCTTGAAAGTCGGTTACGACTAATCAAACAATTAGCCGATTACGGGACAAGCGGAAAGGGCTAATTGGCAAAAGGGGAAAACCCAAGGGGCACCTCGCAGGCAATTAAGCCGGGGAGGGTGGCCAGGGGCTTTTCCTCAGAGTGAGAAGACCTCTCGTACGCTATACCCTCCGCACCACTTCAATTTGAAGTGGAGAAGGACGGCAGAGCGCAAGAGGGCGAAAAAGGGCAGTAAAGAATCTATACCACGCAACAAAGCCTTAGAGGGCAGGAACTTGACCGAATGGTCTGGCGCGCCTGCCCCATATACAGACATAGAAAACCCTGATCGGGATTCGTCCCCGGGAGGTTCCTGGGTTCGAACCCCGTGAAAAAAAAAAAAAAAAAAAGCCTTAGAGGCAGTTAAACAAAATACTACACACTATCTACTACCCGGTTAAGGTTACCAGAACGAGTTATTACCACGTGGGGGAGTGAGCCTTTAAGAGGAAAGTTAAACTACTATCTACTACAAAGTTGTTACCAGAGAAAGAGTTTACCAAAAGGGGATTTCGCGGCCTATTTTATATTTGTCAGTAAAGAGCGGTAAAGAAAAAAAATAAAGTACACAAAAAAAACACTTGGTGGTGCCTATGCACACAATACAAATACGCCTGATGCGCACTAAACTGCACAAAACTGAACAAAAACAACACTAAACTAACTGTTTACCACCCTCCTGCCGGTTAGGATACGTGCAAAACAAAAAGGCAAAAAAAGATTAAACAAACATGCAAGCTATCAAAATCTCGTGCAGCGATTCTACCGAACCAGGCAGCCCAGCAGCGCTGATGCTTACCTTATTCAAATAGAATGTGGTTAACTTTTGTGGTTAAACTTCACTATCACAAAATTTAATCACGAGCAGTGCGGCACTTAAACTCTGATTAATTAGGGTGTAGAATTTGGTTTTGTATGTACAGCAACTGAAGTGGAATAGAAACTTCCCAGTGTACTTTTTACCACATGTTGGCGTGGGTGATAAATTTCAATATTGTACTTTTTAAAACGTCGCTTTGTCCTTGCTACAGTTATGCTGAGTGTTAATAAAGACTGCGGGATATAAATTTGTTCTCCTTAAGAGACAAAAAGCGTCATGAAGTATGACATTACAAGGCCCCAAGCTGAAACAACTTGTGTGTTGCTGCCATAAATAGCATAATTTTAATGCAGATCGCTGGACAAGCGTTGGATACGGAGCATGGTTCAACGGAATTATAGGGAGTGGTCTGTGTGTTCGACTCATACGAGAATCAAATGTATGGGGATGGGGTACTGGTAGCTGTGACGCGAACAATTACTACATTTGCAAGATCAAAGGTTTGCTATAATGTAATGCAAAAACCAAAAGATTTATAACTTATGATTTCATGTTTAACTGTAAACTATACTAACGTTTTTTAAACGTTCGTAATTTAATCCAAAACGTTATGCGTAATTAGGAAATTTCTGTTTGTTTGTCTCCGCGCAATTAACTCTGTGCAAAAATAAAGGATTTTTAAAGTGAGAGTATGCTAAAGAAGGAAAGTACGTGTTAATAGTATTTTAAGATTGTACCAGTGGTAAGAGTGACAGTGACTTAGCTTAAAAGTTTTGTTTTTCTGTCGCAATTATAAACTAAGTGTTTATCCATTTTCATATTTTCGACACTATCAGTGGTTCGTGAACTGTATTTGTACAGAACCAAGAATCGTCTTATTTTCCCAACCAAGCTACTCAGTGTTGTATGGCGGATCAATCACCACAAGGGAACAATATCAGGACTTTACACAGAACCTCTCACCGTCACAGCAATTTACAACAACCATCAACGAGTGACGCTCTTAACTCATTACAACGGAACCAGTTTTAGTCACACAATAAGCAGTGTCACAGAGTCGCATGTTGGTAACTTACGAATTGAAATTTTCGGAAACTCAAACTGCATAACTACTGGAACGGTCAATTTGGGGATAACAGGTAATGTATGACATTGTTGCAAATGATCGATATTCTTTGTATTTTTTATTTCTACAGCAAGCCTTACACATTCAATCGAAAAAAGCGAGATAATAGCACAGTATGGAGTACAACACAGAGTTCTTATGTAAATAACATGTTTAATGCAAATCTCTGCCTTCATTTTTGACCAGGAATGGAATGGTAGTGACATTTTCAACGCCAAGGAACATTTATCAAACCACCAGTCAACCGAACACATACACAGGTCGATCTGTGTTATATTTTACCTTGAGAGACGCGACTGAAGCAGGAAACTACGTTTGTGAAGCTACAAACTGGAACGGTGGTGGAATGAAAACAAAGAACCTCAGAGTTAAAGGTATCAATTATTTGAGACGTAAATATTGGTGCCATTTCCTCAGTTGGAATTGAATGCGAAAAACATCGTAAAATCCCGTTTGATACCATTTCAAGCAAGGCCCAAATTGAATGACATGTCTTCTGTACAACAGGTCAATATTAAATACTTAGACTCAAGCCACCTCTCTACTTAGACTCAAGTCACTTAATATCAACTTGTAATAAAATGTTTAACTTGTTATGTTTAGTTTCTTCAAACATAACCATCGAATCTGCAATCAGTGTCAGTTCTGCTCATCATCGTTTGGTTGATTGTTTTTCTTTTGGATATCCATCTCCCAGTGTTACATGGAAAAAGTATACAAATGCAATACGTTTGTTGGGCTTGGTTCTTTATTCGCTTTAAACCGTGTGTTTAGAAATGGAGTAGCGTTGCCCACGAACACATCTTTGTCTGTTTACCAAGCCACAGTAGCAAACTCGTTCTTCATGAAACGTGCCAGACTATATATAACCATCACGGATGTTTCACAATCTGATGTTTACCTATGTACAACAACTAACGGTGTCGGAAGCACTAAAACGGAATCGTTTACAGCTAACAGTAAGTTCAAATCTGTGGTTTTCAACGTTTTTCACTCCTCTACCCATTTTAGCAACCAAATGTAACTTTCCAAACCTATTCACAATTTTTTGTATTTATTTAATAATCACTAGAATAATCTCTTACATTGAAAACTTGTTGGTCCGTTCGTTCGGTTTTTCATACATAAAATATTTTGTCACAGCACGCTGAGACCTTTACCTACTAGCCTTTGAATGTTTCGAACTTCGTTTGCCCACGAGGCGCAGTGCTTGCATTGAATTGTCTATTATATACATGGTGACGTAATAAAGCATTTATATTGTATTGTAAAGGTCATAATAAAACACAAAACATGTTTTAATCATATGGTTTAACTATTTATTGCTATCAGATGTTTTCATTTTGTTATGATAAACATTATCTTTTGTGATCCTTATCAAAAGGCCGCGCGAGTAAAAATGGCAAACCACTGGTTTAAATGATGTTTCGCCACGGGTTTACCACACATTTATTACTACATTTGCCTTCAGATTTGGTGGGTACTGAAATAAAAAAATGTGTAACATGATTTTTTCTTAGTACCGGCTGCTGTAACTGTCTCCAGAAGTAACTTTACAGCAGACTATGGTGTTGAAGTGAGAGTTGACTGCACTTCGTTTGGATTTTCAAAACCCGAAGTCAATTGGTACAGGTAACCAGGGGCGGCTCGTGCTAGGGTGCTGCGGAGCTGCAGCACCCCCTAGATATTTTCACCTAATATTCCTGCCACAACAATACAGATAACTTTCTTGATACTTATTTTTTTATTCCTAAGTATAATTTTTATAAGTATAATTTCCGCCTTGATCGGCATTTTTTTCATTTGAAAAAAAAATTATGGCATTAATATGTTATCTATGGTAGAACTGCAGCTCCAGTTTCATGACGAATCGTGACGTTTCATGACGTTTTGCACTTGTGCGCATGCGCACTTGGAAAAGCTACATGCCGGGCGAAATAGGCGACTGGGTGCTGCGGCTCGCGCAGCTCCACCAATCACGCAGCGTGTGAACCGGCCGCTGTAGTTGTGTTGTCTGTTCCGGGTTTATATTGTGCTCCAAAGCCAAACCCGTGTACTATATTCTAAGTTCGACAGTGAGTACAGTTAAACAATTTTTTTGCCATGTTTTAATTTATTTGTTTGAATTTGAAGGTTAGTCGTGAATTTTTAAGATGACTGTGAGTGAGCTTCAGTTTTTGCAGTTATCATTAAATTAGAAAGTGTATCTACCACCTTGAAAAAGAAAAAGGTCATCTAACACTTTGAAAAGTCACGATTAACCTTTATAATAAAAACCTGAAAAAAAAAAGTTAAGAAAAATAAATTACTTGTTTCCGATTTGTGTACCGTTTTAGGTAAGCTTGTTTCCTAAAGTGTGGATATTTGACGTTTCCACCGCAGTGACGTCAAGCGTGTTTCGTGACGTCAGCGGTCACATGTCAGTGGTGGCGGGAGTTTGCGAAATTGAGATTGATATTCCTTTCAATACCTCAACTCATATTACTGAGCTCAAGGTAAATAATTTTTCACATTTGATGTATGTTATTTTGTGGAATCGACCTTTAATTAATTTCAATAATTTTTAGCTGCGTTATAAAATAGCGGAGATTAAAAATATTTCTGATCAAGACAACTGGACCGAAGTAAGTTTATTTCCGAATCGGTCACTGAAACACAGCGTGATAATTGGTGCAAACCAACAAGTTATTGCCACGCTTCAACCAATCACAAAATTTTGCACTAACACTGTGTTTGAAGTTACGGGAGAGTGCAAGGCACATTTAGCCGAAGGTACGATTTTTGTGTTTTGGTTCGATAAATGTTAGCTTAACGGTGCAGCGATGTAAAGAGTTTTCAATTTCAACAGTTTTTGTTTGTTTTCATTCTAATTGGCCCTCACGTTCTTGTCTCACGTTCTTGCACCTGGCAAAAATTGTTAGAATCACTTTCTGTAATAATTGTAACGAATTGTTTTTGTTATACTTTGTTCGTGTTAAGTTTTATTGTAAATGCATTGTTTTACAGCCTCCGTTGCATTACCCGTGGCTGCAATTTCTGTTCCTATGTCTGCATTTCTTCTTATTATTGTATTTGCTCTGCTTGCCGTTTACAGGTGACAGTTTCTATCTTTATAGTTACATTATATTTTTGTTTTTGTGATACATGAAAAACAAAACATTTTGCTTGGCATCAAAACATTTGTTTTTTTAAAGAAAGCGAATACAACAATGGTTTTCAAGAAGAAAATCCATTGAACTCACAGAATCAAACTCTGCTAAACGGTTAAGTAGTTTAAAAACAGGTATACTGAGTTTGAAATGGATGGTGGTAAAATATTTTTTTAATCATAAAATTTACATATTTGTTTGGAAAGCAACACCGAAATTGTTAAATCTCGTCTTGTGGATTTTTACGTTGACAGCATGAAAAACGGCCACTGTACCTTAAGAACACAGTTTGAAGTATGTCAAACGGATTTTTTTTTTTTTCAAAACGCAGTTACAAACTGTATTAGATGTCTAAATAAGTTCATTCAAATATATCGAGTCTTTCATACTTTTCGTTTAAATAGCACAATGTAATTTCGTTTTTTTCATTTAATTTCTTGAAAACCTTCTGTATTTTTGCAGATAATCAAGAAAACATCCACAAACAAGTTGGGGTTTTATGAAACCCCAACACCACATGACAACTCGAGTCGTATCCAATACGAGAATATTATACCACGTAAGTTGGAAACAAATGTGTTAGCACCAGCAAACCAAAGTTCTCAAAAACAAAGTTCAATATAGTGCTTTTGCGAGTGAGCCAAACTTATAAAGTATGAAAAATGATATTTTTCGTTTTGTGCAGATGGACGCAACACAGGAAATCTTCGTGTTTTGGAAGAAAGTTTAAACCAATCTATTGATGCCCATTACGTGAAGGTTGGTTAATGTAGTTGTAAACGAGTAAAACCCCCTGTTTTAACATACGGTTCCACAAAACAGGGTTACAAGCAACAAGAGAAATGGATCGTCACTGAAGGTCCGCTTGGCAAGAGTATGGGTGAGTTTTTGAAAATGATTTGGTACAAACGTGTTCAAATTATTGTAGTGCTTGGCAATGTGAACGAAGATGCAAACGTAATTTTAACATACACTTGTAAATACTGTTTTGGAATTCCCTTTTTTGGAGCCAAATGTTTTTTTATCAGACAAAACGTTCCCATCGTTGGCCTGAGAATGCACATGAACACAAAACCTATGGGTTTTTTCGTATAACCGTCGATGCCGTTATCAAAAAAGGCAGTTACGTCATCAGAAAAATGAATGTGGAAGAATCGAACAGCACTTATGAAATGGTATGTGTATAATAGTTTCCGTATAAAGAAGCGCTTCAAACGTGGTCGTTTGTTTTCGCTTATCTTAGTTGTAAGCAAATGTTGGCATCTAATCTTAATTGTGCTTTTCCTTCTGTGTAAACATTACTGGTGTTTTGGTGTCTACGCATACAGCTTTTAGGATCAAAGATATCCTGATACAGAAACACCTAAAGAAATTAACTTAAAAAAAATAGCTTCACAATGTATTATACAGGAACCATGCGTTGTCACACAATATCACTTTGTAGCTTGGCCCAGCGATGGAGTTCAACAGACCACCACAGCCATAATTAGGTTTCTTAACGAAATACGAGAAACTCAAGCACAACTGCAAGAAAAGTTGCAAATGGAAATACCTACTATAGTTCACTGCAGGTATTTGAACGAATGTGTAAATGTTGGTTACAAAGTGCACTGTAAGGCTTCTAAACTTTGAATTGTTAAACTTTGTCAGTGCCGGAGCTAGAGGAACTGGAACTTTTATCGGATTCGATTATTTGATTGCGGAATTGGGTGAAACTGGTTCGGTTGATATTTACAAGGCGGTTCTGCACATGCGACAACAGAAAGATGAATTGCTTCAAAATTTGGTATGTAGGATGATTTGTCCTACTGAGTGATGCGAATGATGTACTTTTTATACTTAAAGTTGTGCAACAGTCAGTTTTGTGTGTGTGATTATTTTTCAGGGCCAATACGTGTTTCTACACAAATTGATAGCTGAAACAATAGCTTTCGATCAAATTGACCGGGTGCATCTGCAAAGGTACTGTTGTGACTTTTTATTTGAAACACTTTCTTGCTAATTCTGTTGAATACAGATTTCCAAATCCAAATCAGATCCGCAAAGAGTTCATTGACCTAGACTTGTTTTTTGATCAATCAACATCCAAACCAGTAACACTCCTTAACGCCACAACAGTGTCATGTAACTACACCATTAGCCGTATACGCCGAAAACGTTTAAGTAAACCTTGTTTTTTATGCTTTAGCTGAGTCTGCCCTGACAGAAAACGCATACATGGACATAGATGGAAAAAGGTTCCTTTACAAAATCGAGGTGGTCATTCGTTTGGTTCGGTTTTGATAAAACCAATTTTGACATACATGCTAAAACTAGATAAATACATCTATATTGCATGTCATCTTTAGACTTATTATCAAGCTGATAGTTTCATGATTGGAGAAGAACCACCTGTTGAAGAAATGAAAAACTTTTTAAGTACCTTGTTGCATGAAAACTCAGGATTTGTCGTCCAACTAGGGAAACCAATGGTTTGTGCAACTGTTTGTCAGTAATTACAAAGCAATAACATCTGATCTTGAACATTGCAGAATGTGCTTGTATGGCCGAACCAAATGAACAAGGAAATCGTGATTGGTGGATTTAAATTGAAGTTCATTAAAGGAACTAGGCAACGGGATTTTGAAGTGACAAAAATATCTATTGAAGATTTGATACACCATCGTCAAGTTTGTTTGACTTTCTATTTGTAAAAGTATTATTAAAACAGAATCGAGGGATTTCATCCGGGATTACTTTAGTGTAATATTTACTTGTCGAAGGTCAATTGTTTGTTTTCTTGACAGTGTAACATTACTTTGGTGGAATTTGATGCTTGGGATGACAATGATACTCCAACCAATAAAAACCAATTCATTGAATCTTTGATGGGGTTTGAATCTCTTCAATTTGAGGCACCTACTTGTAACACGATAGTTTTGACCAGGTAGTGAATGTACATACATTAAGTTTTTTGAGACATGTGGTTACATGTTTTTTGTGCATAGATCTGGTTTTTCAAGATCAACTATTTTCTGTGCTGTGTGGAACCTCATAATACGCTATAAAGCTGAAAAGACGGTTGATGTCTTTAGAACAATAAAGGATATTACTGACTGTTTACCTGAAATGCATGTCACAATGGTAAGGTTTTGCCAATTAAAATACTTGACACTTTTGGTAATATTATTTGCATGCTAAGTGATTATTTTGAGTGTTTATTGTTTGGGTAGTTGTTTCGAATCTACTTCCATTCCCTGCGTAACGTTTTTTCATGTTTTGTTTATTTCAGGAACAGTACAAGACTTGCTATTCCCTTATCAATGCCTATGTTGCGTCGTACAAAGACTAAATACTTCCTAGACCAGTGGTTCTTAACCGGTGGGAAATTTCCCACTAGTGGGAAATTTGATGTTTTCGGAGGGAAATTATGTAAGCTTGAAAACAGCAAACTCGGGCTCGATGGTCGAAACCGGCTTTGAATTAACCGTTGAAAGTTACTTTACTAACATTTTTCTGCAACAACATGTAAGATTGATTTAACCAAGGTTTAAGACACATACAAATCCAAAGGCCGTTTGTTACATCACAGACAAGACTGAAACCATCAATGACTTTGCTGTTGTGCGCGAATAGAAGCCTTTTCTTTGTTGATTGTGATGCAATAAATGACTAATGCAAGCATAGCAGTCTCTTCAGTATTCCAAAAAGTTTAATCTCTCACAGAAGCACTATTTAAACTAAATAAGATTGCAGTATACCTTTAGGGTCCAGACCAAAGCGCTCAAGAAAATTATTTCACTTTCTTAAAGAATATTCTTTTTTGTTAACGTAGGGCACAAAACATGTTTATAAAAATAACAGAGGGGGGAATTCGAAGTTGGTGATTGACTTTAGTGGGAAACTACACCAAAAAGGTTAAGAACCACTGTCCTAGACAATTTAGGCATTTCCTAATCTACAGCTGTGATCAGGATCTATTGCTATTTCATCTATTAAAATGATTGATACGCAAAGAGTCTATCTTATTGTTTGTTTATTTTATAAAGTTACTGTTTGCACTTTTTTTTTACACGAAAGGCATGTACAAAAGTAGCCTAAACTTACGCAACCACCTCTAATAATATTTTATCCTCTAATAATGTTTTATTAAAGAAAATACACTTCGCATAAAGTGCGAATTACAAAATGCGTTTTCAGTATGTTTTGTTTCATGCTAATAAGTGGAAACACATACGTTTGTAAATAAATTGTAATAGTAACAACTGTTATGCTTGACTACAAAGCCTCAACTCTGTCTTTTACTTCGGTGGAACCAGTCAAGTTGGCATGTTTAATCTGACCACCCGTGGTAAGGCATGATGGTGTGCTTAAAATTTATTCGTAGCACGCATTAGATAGACCATGTATAAGACCGGCTGAGATACGATAAATAGACAATAGGGAAAAACAGAAAGGGGCTGAGGGGGATTAGTCATATGATCAATTTTTTTCTGGTGGTAAGTTGACTGTAAAAATTAGCAACATGTCATCTGTTTGAGCAACTACCGGACAACTATATACACACATCGAAAGTAATTCTGTTAGTTTTTGTCACGTTTATTCATAAAAAATGCGGTTTTCAACTCAAAAAACTCCTTGTTAAAGAGCATCTTATGTCGGACCTTGGGGTTAGTTTATTATGATAAAGTCGTTTGTGTAAAATATTCAACGCAAGATGCAAGCTTAGTGAAAACAAAAAAATACATAAGTCACACACAATCGCAGGCATTTTCCGCATATCTGGTCTGTCGCATATTCCTTCAAACAAGGACCAGCCCAGTTATAGAATATTTGGACTTTAGCGCCACCAGTCAATAGAAGTATCCAACCGCGGGAAGATTGATCAGTGACTTCGAACAGGTTAAGTTTGTGCGCATTTTTCCCAATATGCAGAATTTTTTTGAATTGTTGACGGTATGCAGTAATGCACTCAAACCAAAAAATTATTGCAGTTTGAGCATATAAAACAAGCAATGCTCAAAACTACTAAAGCACCTTAACAAACGCTCAACCAAAGGTAAATGTTGATAATGCTCTTCGAGTTTGCATTAGCACATATTGTTGAGAGTGAGATAGAAAGTTGTCATTTAACGATATGTTGCTTTTTGTATTATCATCGTTTGTGAAATATCGACAAAGTTGCTCGAAAGCCTGTCTCGGATTGGGTTGGATGTTTCTGAGCAAAGACCTAGTGTACTTTAAAAATTATGGTTTGGCAATAACTTGTGTATTAACATGGATTTTTTACTGCATCATATTTTATGGTCCTACATGCATGAGCCTTAATTAAGCATTGTTTGTTTAACTGAAAGGGTATATATACAGTTTTTAAGTACAATATGTATATCCTCAAGTCACTAGAGAGTAAGTGCAAACAATGGGAACATCAATCACAAGTTTTGCAGACTGCAAAATTCTGGCAAGCCATGCAATGTTTTTTAAAGGTGTATGTACATATACATATATATCACTTCAGCATTAGGCATTTTTGGCATCTGAAAACAACAATATTTTTTTACGGTTTCCTTGCCTGCTATTTTGCAACTTTGCATTATTATTCTTTTACTATTACAACAGTGTTTGTTACTGTTTGAATGCGAAAGTTGTCTATTCCTTAGGTGAAATAATAAGCATACTTTCGACTTCTGACTTGTCAAAGTTTTCTGTCTGTTAGGCCATTGTGACCCAGTTAACTCGTGTCCTATTGTGTCATCAAACAGAATAGGTGAGGCATGGCATTATAGCCTGTTATTCCCAACAAACTGGCGTGCCCATAGTTGGCTTTGCTAGCCAATATGGCCTATCTCTTGTCACCAGCTACACTGATGAGTCCTTATAGGTCCTGAAACCAATGACAATGTTAGTATTCTTCTAGCAGATCAAGGTAGCAGTACTGTTATTCTAAACCAAAAGCATTATAAAGAGAAAAATGTTATGTACAGAAGACGTTTAAAGTAAAAAGTTGTTTATATTTTAAATTTTCATGCACAGACAATTCCAGTTTATTTTATTATCATTAAACAAGTTTTAGACAAATGCACTGTGAACACTTATCGTGTCACAACTTCTGATTAAACACAAAGAATCTTGGGAACATAAGGAAGTGATTACCCTAAACCAGGTGGGATGCATGGGTAAAATCAAACATGATTAAGAGTATGAGTAGTAGGTCATAATCTAGAATACTAAACTTGTGTATTTGTTTTAAACTAGATATTTGTTTTGTTGGTTGGGGTAGTAATATGTAACAATTGCTGTGACAATTGTTGTTGCCATGTAATCTAATTAAATATTGTACTAGCTATTAAACCAATAGTTGAAATAATAAAATTATATGGATGTTTGTTTTCCCTCCTTCTGTACATAAATTGGTTTGTTTGAGAGCCCCAGTTTTGAACCTGCTTGTCTAACTATAACATAACTTAGATCTACATGTTGGTCAACCTATGCTTTACTGTGTTGTTAGACAATTAGGCTTTAAGACCATTTTTGGTCCAGAACTACATTTGACATCAATGCCCTTGCAAGTTTTCAATGTTGCATGTATATGTAAAATTTAGTTTGGCTAGTGGCTACTGCAGAATAAATAGGACTGTAATATTCAGCAAGTGTGCAATTACCAGGATTACCTTTTGTTTTAAAACTTGACATGATCTTTTTTGCAAACGAGTGACAATTTGCCTATGCAAATGTTGTCACATTTTTATGATTTAATTGGTAAAGACACAAAGCTATGTGAATAAAATAGTTGTTGCAGCAAAATAGAGCTATGTTTTAGCCATTGTACAATAAACCATTCTTAGGTGTGGAATATTTTTTCTTTTGTAAGCCGCATGCTAAGGTGTCAAAAAATATTATAAATCGCCGTCGATTGTAAACCGCACAAACGGTAAGGTAGAAAATAGTGATGGGACGATACCAGGTTTTGGAGCGAGTACCGATACCGAGTACGAGGGCCACATGTATATACCTTCGATACCGAGTACCGAGTATGATTACCGAGTACTTAAGTGTAGTGTTGTACTTAGTTGTATATCATTGGCTAATTTATCTGCCATGGTCGGGGCACACACACATGACGAAAAATGTAATCGCCACGTGATAGCGAAAAAGATATACGTAAACTGGTGGAACTTTTTTTCCAATTTTATGCTGCCGGAAGCTAATATTGGCATAAAGTTGCCCGTATTCTTATGGTGTAAATTGGCCTTCGGTACGCGCACGTTGGTATCGAAAACTGAGACAAAATATTTTCGATACCGAGACGTGTGTAAAACGGAAGTGATTTAATGTATCAACTACTGTATAAACCTTTTTGGTATGACTTAAATCTCATTTACACTATGCTTAGTGGCGCCCAACCTATACCCTTACCTTGCGACCCCTACCGTTTACACTGCGATTTTCGATGCATACCGAAATTTACTAAATGAAATGCTGGACGTGATTTTTAGCTCACATCAGCTGTCGATGACCATATACATCACCACATAAGCTTGTCGTTACAATAAGCTTCGTATGAATCTAAGTTAAATAATTTTTTGTTAGTAAACATGATTTTGTATCTTGGTATTCATAAAGGATTGGTTAGGACGCTGTGGTTGACTGGTGGCATTCTGATCTGACTTTTATGTTTTTTTATAACATGTAGTCCCCTGTGCTGGGTAGAATGTACAAACATCAATTATTTAAATGGACCTAATTACAATATATATTCAAACACACAAAAAACAACCCTTGATCACAACAATGTGCTACTGATAAATAATTACATTTTAGGCAAATTACGTACCATTATAAATGTTTGTCAAATGAACCAACTTTTTCAAATCACAAACCGTACAAAACGATTAACACAACCCGTTTTTGCACAGGTTTAAGCTGCTCATTGTGCGAAACCAGACAGAAAAATGGGAACAAACAAACTTACGCAGGTTCGAACGCGCGCACTACGCATGGTGTAAACTGGCCGTTGGAAAAAACTATAACTAACCAAAAACCCATTACAACTAACTAAACTGGAAAAAACTATTACAACTAACCATTTAAAAAAAAACTTATTATAGGGACACCCATTTTGTTCAAGAAGTCAAAAGGCAAGCACAGCGAACTGCAACCCTGTAGCATTTGTATTACGTATTACGGTATTACGTACTCCAGGTGGATATACATCGTCCTTCCGGCGTTCTTGGCATGTGATGAAGCATTTAATCGCGTGCACAATTGACTAAGGTGTTTGATACAAGGAAGCAAAAATATAACTGTGTTCTGCATGGTGAGGTTTGCAATATGAGTTGGTCTTTTAGTGTATTTTTTATTTTGTTTGCTCTGTTTGGTGCAATCTATGTCTTCGATACCAGTAAGTAGCATACCTGTTGCTTTTGTTTGTTGTACTTTTGTAGCTTGATAATTTCGTAAAGTAACTTACCCTATAAAGTTAACCAGTGTTATTAGCCTACCTCAATAAAAAGGTTAGTAGGGATACTAAACACTTTTTATCGACGCGGGACTGAAAACGTAAAGATGGGTTATAATCGAAAACAGTATGTGTTTAGAGTTGTTAAAGAATGTTGCTGCATCAACAATTTGTTTTAGTTGCAGCTGGTACGTGTCAGGGGCGTCGATTTTTATTATCTGGCGGGCGAAAAACGGCGGAAGGTGCAGAAGCACGATGCAGCGACAGTGAAATCAGAGGATTTCTCACTAGCATTAAAGACGTGGAAACACAAAACCTTCTTGTTGACAAAGCACAACAAGAGTATGGGGCCGGAAATATTTGTAAGTAAAATTGACTGCCATGTGGCGTTGCTTCACTTGCTTGTATCAGGTGTAATTAAATTAATATCTTCAAAATGGGTTTCACTCCCGGGACAAAATTTTGCCCCCTAAACAAACTCCAGATAGTACTCCAAAGAGGCTATTTTTAAACCTCTTTGGCGTCTTCGTTATCGAACAGAAGGTCCGACTATAAGCACGCCGAAAGTTGAATCACAAGCACCGATGCATGTTTCGTATGCTGCGCATATCCGCTTCGTATAATAGGACTTTCAGGCTTTGTATGGTTGGGGTTGTAACCTTAATGCTGGTGTAATGTTATTAAACTAAGCTCGCTTTGTCTAATTGTGTCAAACATTCCTGTACATTTTTCTAAATTAATAGCAGTAGCAGTAAATGTTTATGGCCTAAAGTGGTCTGTACAAAAAATGGTTTTGCAATCGCCTGTATTATATCATATACTTCTTGCTAAAAACCAGTCGGTTGAGGTCAAGTGTCGCTTAAAACTGGATGGTATTTTTGGCAGTACAAATCTACAAATCAAAGTTTTGTTCTATGAAGTGGTTGCAGTACGATCATAGTTTGCTGTATTGTCGGATTTACCAAAGCGTTGTAGCCTAAGTATAATGTTGCCATAAGCACCCGGCTATGCATTCAAACTGCCACAAAACACTAGTAAAAATTAAACATATTATTTTGTAAATTGTTTGGTGATCGTAGCTGAGCTATATATATATATAGGTGAGACAATCATTGGTGGTATACGTACGATGTAGTATAATGCCATTAGATGGATCTCTAAGTCACTTATCTATCCTTCTGTTACTTGTGTGTTTAAGATGCCCGGTTGGGAGGTAGAAGAAACGACAACAATGACAACACATTTCAATGGCTTGATGGAACAGTATTTACCAGTCGAATCTCATCTACATCAGGTAGGTAAACTGATTTTTTAAACGCAAGATTTACTGTGTTTTGCTACTGTTTTTGTTCCTTATAGCAGTTTTGTTTGATTAGTGTTGGTGGGTGGTATTACCCTGTTTACACGAAACCAAAACATTGTTTTGCAAACGTGAAAAAAGGTTTTGCACGTTTTCGCATGATTGTATTCGGAAAGTGTATACGGCAGTCTGGTATCAGATAGTTTTAACTTTGGTATTTTGTTAAGATTGGACAAAAGTTGGATACACGTCATGGAAGGATGGCGATGTTGGAAGTGGTTTGTGCGTTGTACTCGCTAAAGAAGATGGTGGATGGGGATGGATTACGAATAATTGTAACACTAGAAATTACTTCATTTGTGAAAGGCAAGGTTGGTGAATAATGTTGTACCTTAACAACGGTAATCACCGTAAACAATCGCCGTTTGGATAGCACAATAGCCCGCTTAGAATCCCTTGCATAGCAGCACTACCTTGGGAGATTAAAGCTTTACTAATTGTATAATTCGAAGCTTATGGTACAAATTATATTAATCAATTTCAATAAACCGCTTTTTGATGCAAAAAAATCTCAAACGAAGTTATAAGCAAACACTAAAAGCTTTTGACGAAGTAGCACGTACATTTTTTTCTGTTTGGCGGTAAAAACAAGTTTTTGCTATTAACACTTATATCTAGAACCAAGAGAAATATCATTTTCTCCATCAAGTTACATTGCAACGACTGGAGAATCAATCACAATTAGCGGAACAATATCAGAACATTTCATGGAACCTCTAACCGTTACGGCTATTTACAACAATTATCAACGAGTACTGCAAACTAATTATAAAGGAAGCACTTTTAGTTACACAATAAGCAGAGTGACATCATCGCATTTCGGTGATATACAAATCGAAATTGTTGGCGAAACCTCTTCTTGCCAAACCGTGGCAACTGTGACATTGATAGAAGGTAAACAGTTTTTTTTTATAAATTTAAAATTTAGGACAAAACAAATAAAGTATGAACATTTGCAGCATCTCTTACACTTTCTCTGGACCAAAGTGAGATTGTAGCAACTTATGGTGCACAGAACGTTATCACTTGTACAGGTTCTGGATATCTCAACCCAATAGTTCAATGGAAAAAGTATTTTTTATATGTTTTAAACGCCCTATCATTTTTGTTGCGAAAAAGTCAGATTATTAAAAATGCCTTTTTTTTAGAAACAGGGCCTGTTTTTATAGGATTGAACTTGTTTTCAAATTTATTACTTGTGTGATTGTTTATGTTACAATTTTGCGTGGAGGTTGACAGAAAAATTTTGATAGAAATAACCAAGGCAATATGTGTGGGTGAAACATTTTGTAACTTTTTAACATTTTATTCCTTTATCGCTGCCTGTAAGTAAAAATGAAGCACATTTTAGCCAGGATATGTTGATAAGCACATGGTTCTTGACTTTACAGTTTACCTCAACAACCTCGTACACGTACTGTTTAACTCGATCACTGATATATAAAATTACTGAAGTCGCAGTGACTTAACCGGCTTGCTTTGTTTTTACCATACTTTGTGACATTTATCTTAAATTATAGAAACACGGCATTGATCCCTGCATCTTCTTCAAATAACATTTACCAAACCAGTGAAACGAACAAGTACGAAGCACGATCTGTGCTTCGTGTAAGTATTGGTGACGTTGCTGAATCTGGGGATTATATTTGTGAAGCTACAAACTGGGATGGTGGTGGAGTAAGAACGACTTTAACTGTTAAAGGTTTGTTTAAACATTTCTACGAGATAAAAATACCTTAAATTTGTTTCATACCCTCCTTTAGTGCCAGCAAACCTAACAACAACACATCCTTCTACTATCGGCAATTACGCCGAACGAAAGTCAGTTGGTTGTGTATCCTATGGATTTCCAAGACCCAGCGCTACATGGAAAAGGTACAGATTCCTATTGACCGAGTTGTTACGTTTGGGTCGCATTTATGCGTAAAGGGGATTGCATAGTTTTTTAAATCAACTTAGTTTAAGGCTTAATTTTAGTATTTGCGTGTATTTATTTAGCAAGTTTCGTGTTTTATTACGTTTTATTATATTGTTGGCAGCTCTTATGGATGCGTTGGGTTAAGATAGTAGAAATGGGGCTCCAGTTGTGCTTTAAACATGTTTGCAAATCTAATTTGAGCATATTATGTGAAATTATAGAGTTATTACGAATATTTTGTGTGGAAATTTATTCATGGGTTGCATTTCAGAAACGGGATCACCGTATCCAGAAACTCCAATTTACCGGTGTATTTCGTCATTGTAAGAAACATAGGATTTGAATATAGAGTTCGACTTTACTTAAACATCAGTGACGTCTCGCAAAGTGGAGAATATCAATGCTTTGCAAGTAACAGTGTCGGGAATCTACAAACTCAAGTTTTCACTTTGTATGGCAAGTAACAAAATAACTAACAAATAAAGGGTTATGTTTCTTCATCATATACGTGTTATTTAAATTAAATTTGTATTTATTAAAGTACCTGCAAATATATCTGTTACACAAAGCAACGTTACGGTTGAACAAGATGTGGCAAAAACCGTTAACTGCTCATCGTATGGAAACCCTAATCCCAGAATTCTTTGGTATAGGTGGGTGTTTCAAACACATTTAATGCGTAACAAAATCTTCAATTTGTAATCTTGTAAACCAATGTTTTAGATTAAACCGATTGGTCGCAAATTCGGACAGCTATGGGATAACACGGCAAATATACATTTTACAAGGAACTTACTTCAGAATAAACGAGTTAAATCTTAACATTAAAGACGTTACTGAGGGCGGAATATATGAATGTCGAGTTTTAAAAAACTCAGCTGGACCCGAGATAGTAAAAGAGATTTACGTAAAAGGTAAAAATTTGTATATTTTATTATCAATCAAGTGTTAATAACGTGCAGTAACGGTATTTGTTTGCAACTTTTTAGTGGCACCGAACCTAACGCTTACGCAAACAAAAGTGGTTGTGAATTTTACACAACGTTATGAAGTGGATTGTATTTCGTACGGCTTTCCCAAACCGACTGTTACGTGGCTAAGGTGTTGTAAATATAGAGTTGTGCCACGTATTAACATAATGAGCGTTATGTTGATGCAGGAACAAACACCAAATTACTGGGTCAACAACAGCATCTCGTATTTATGCAGCTTTACACACGACAGGAAATTATTCTCAAACTGTTCGACTTTATTTTACCATTAACAATATCATGGAATCTGGTTTTTACGTTTGTCAAGCGACAAATGATGCTGGCAATACATTTAGGAAAAAGACATTGCAAATCCAAGGTTCGTGATTTTGTAGTTTAAAATCCAGTTTCAATACATTTGCTACTGTTAACTTTTCGCAGTGCCCGCCAATATATCAATTTCGTTAACCAGCAAAGTTGCAACAATTCCTGATGAATTCGTGATCGATTGTGAATCTTACGGGTTTCCGCGACCAAAGTTAGAATGGACACGGTATTATTGTGAGTTTATAACTTACTGTTCCAAAACTTGCAATGTAATGTTTGTTCAGGAATGGAAGTCCAGTTAGTTCATCACCCCTAAGCCCGATATACCAACATAAAACCAATATTAGCGAATACGAATCAATATCAAAGCTGTTCTTCAATATTTCGGCAATCGAACAATTTGGAAAATACAAATGTCAAGCTACAAATGTTGATACAAGCGGTGCAATGGCTATTTTTACAGCAACAGGTTAGATGTAATTTGTTTACATGATAGATTTTCATTTGCCTTATTTTGAACTTTGGTTTGTCTTTTGTGGTACAATTATGAAGTTATGTGTCATATTGTTTTGCAGTGAAGCCGAACACATACTTATCAACAACTGAGTTAACTGTTTTAGAAGACAAAATTACCAGCACAAATTGCACTTATTTAGGATATCCCGCTTTGCATGTTTATTGGACCAGGTAAGAGCACTACAAAGCGGAATACTACGTAATTTGTTTCTAAACTACACTTGTTTTTGTATGATTTTACTTTTTATGTGTTTGCTTGTTACATAAAATATTGAATTTGGCAGAGGTTCCTACAATGTTTCAACCAACACATCAAATACGGTGTATCAACGGCTTATCAAAGTCACCGATTTCCAAATAACCTCATCGTTAACCTTTTACCGACCCACAATCGAGGACAGTGGAGAATATACTTGCAACACAATAGGAACCGGATCTGCAACTAACGCAAATGTGAAAGGTAATGATAAAATGCAGACATGATTTCGATTAAACCAACATAAAATGTGTTTCAGTTGCTCCATATGTTGCCACTATTGGTACATCGCCAAACTTTAGCCAATCACAAACGTTTACGTGCACATTCACCGGAGATCCCGTTCCAACTGTTTATTGGACAATTAATGGGCGACAAATTGGAAACGAATCAAATACACCATCTAAGATCACAAATCAGCAAACAGGCAATGAAGTCGAGTCTAAGTTGCTAGTTTCAAGTTCAATAGTATTCGGTCCCAATTCGTCAGTTGGGTGTTGGTCCAAAAATTTTGCACTATCAAAACAAAGAACAATAAAATTGAATGCAGGTAATCGTAAACAGAAACATGTGACTTACCTACCCTAAAAAAACGTATTTCAGATTTGCCGAAATAATTTGCATTATTATTATTACTCTTAATGCTTATAGACCTCCTTGTTGCTGCCGGGACATATTTTGCCACATCCAATGGAACTCTTGATTTCTCCAGTGCTAAAAAATATTGTGAATCCGTTGGTGGTGTATTGCCCACTTTGTCCATTTTAAACAGCAGCGTTTACTTGAATGAAGTTGGTGTTAATATTTCATGGCTGCAAGGTACGTTATTGAAACTCACTCGTTTTTTAAAATCAAAGGGTTGTTGTTTTTGAACAGGTAACGTGACCACTAATGGAAGAGATGATTGTGTTGCTTTTAATACAGTAACGCAATCAGTAAACACACGGAAATGCACGAAAGAAAATCAGTTCATATGCGTGTTTTCAGGTGTAACTTTTGTAATAAGCTACAGATGGTGCATACTGTTTTGACATAATAGGCTATTATTTGTTGGCTTGATATTTTCAACTTTTGCAATGTTTTACTAATACGTGTGTGAGTATGTAGTGTGTATGGGTAAGTCGTAAAACGGTTTTGTTTCTGCACCCTACTGATTTTGTGACTAATAATTTTCATTATATTCCTAATAGCGATTAAAATTCTGGGTACAAGTAATTGCTACCCCGACCGAATCACAGTGGAATGGAAAGACGTGACTGGTAACAACGGATCAATATCTCACATCGTAACAACAGTAAATTCCAACCACTCTGTTAATGTCAGTAAACTTGTCACACAAACTGCAACAAGCAACCACATCTACACAAGTATAGTCGGAAATTTGACTTCAGACGCTTCCTATGATGTATCCGTGGGTATTGGTTATAATAGATTGGTTAAACTCATTATCACAACAATGCTCTGTTTAGATACAATTGTTTCCGGAAGTTTGGAAAATCAATGCCCCCGCAACCTCTGCAGTAACGTCAAGTATTTTTCGTGACGTCAGCGCTCAAATGTCACTGAAGGCAGAAGTTTGTGAAATCGCAATTAATATCCCTGAAAATATATCAAGTGTGATTAGTGAGATCAAGGTATATTAAAACTCTAGCGCAAACTGACATTAAAAACCGTGAAGCATATGTCTATTACAGTTGACAATTGAATGTATTACACAATTGAATAATATTTTATTTAGTGCGCTGGTGCATGTTACATATTACAAGATTTACATACATTTTGCAGCTGCGCTACTTAAAAACGCAAATTGGGGGCACTGCTGATCAAAACAATTGGACCGAAGTGACTTTGTCTCCGAATGCATCAAAACACAGCGAGATGATTGGTTTAAATCAGCAACTATTTGCCACGTTTCAACCAATCACAACGCATTGTCGCAACACAGTGTTTAAACTTAGCGGAGAATGCAAAGTTTCCTTAAGCTCGGAGAGTAAGTTACCTTTTGAAATATATTGTAAAGTTTTAACATAAAATGTTGTTGCCGAAAAAATGTTTGCCAAAAGTTAATGGGAAAAATCTTGCACTGGATTTGATGAGTATACTTTGCTTGTTACATTACGTAAAATATACACTCATGGTTAAGTATAACCCAAGGCACTTTTTTCAAGTTATTTTATTGTAGCTCCTTCTGAGGCCCTGCCTCTAGCTGCAATCGCCGCCCCCTCATCGATTTTCCTTTTGTTTCTAATTGTCTTCATACTTTGCGGCGTTTACAGGTAAGGAAATGTCAGTTGACTTAGTTTAATGCAATTTCATGAAAGCTGGGTTAAAACATACGTTTGTAATGCTAAAGAGAGCAACTAAAAATATGGATTTCGCAAAGAAAATCGCCTGATGCTGCAAGAGGAAACACGGTGATACGACGTAAAAGTTCACAGCAGATGCCACTGTCAAACAGTACAGGTTCGTCACACAAGTTTAAAACGATTTTCCATGATTATGCTTTCAGGACATTGCTGTCTTTGTACGGTCAAAAAAAACTAAAACGTTGCACAACGTTTTATACAATTCTATGTTCATCAAAAAATAGTAAACAAAAACAACTAGAAATGGTGATATACAGCCGAGAATTGACAGCTCATTTTGTATAAACTTGTTATTTTCTCTTATCCGTAAAGAATACTTAAAAGGCAGACTAGCTTGTTGTTTCTAAGTAATTACGTAATACCAACATGTAAATAGTATTACTAACACTTATTTGTAAATTATAGACGTTCTTGTTGAATCTGCGGAAAACCACACGAAGATTTTGAGGTTTTATCTTGTGGACTTCTACATCGATAGCTCAAAAAGCGACCACAAGACTTTAAAATCACAGTTTAAAGTAAGTGTAACTGCTTCCTTATTGTCTGACATAATACATTCGGCTTCAAGACAACAGGAAATAGTCATTACTCATTCAATTTCTGTTGCAACACACCAATGCGTAATCTACTTTGCCATTTGGTTTGCGATTCAATGCAAGGCTGAGTAATAAGCCAAACAAAGTAACAACCTTTTTACTTTGTGGTTAATCTATAGCTGGCACCTCTTTTGTTTTTGCTTCATGATACATGTTGTCGATGGCGTTTTACAACACTTGTGTTGGAACGTTTTTAACGCGACAAAACCGTTATTATGTGCTCTTTGACACTATGATATAGCTACAGTGTTAATTTGCCTCGTTTTTCGAAACACTGATTTTGTTTAAACACTGAAGTGCATTGTACTTCGCGTAGCGACTTTTCGGTGGTAAAGTTGCTGCGCTTTGTCCCCTTATTCCTGTTACGTAGTTGACTTAGTCATATGAACGCTTCCTGTACAGGCGTCAGTAAAGTGTGCAATCTACTATGTGCCGCTTTATTTGAAACTAACGTGAAGTGTCGTATTATATCCATATGCAATTATGCACAAAGTCATCTGTTTGTTGCAATCTGTTAAACACTTCGTAAGTCAGGGGTTCTCAGCTAGGGCCCAGGACCCCCCCAGGGCGGCCACGAGCTGCGTTCCGGGCAGAGTTGCAAGTCGGGCCGGGTTCGGGCTTAGGTATTTGTGAGAAAACGGGCTTAAAACGGGCCTGACTTTACGTTCCGTGTCCGCCATTGTTTTTTAAATAAAATCACTCAGCTAAGTAACAATTCTCTGGCTTTGACCTAATGCCCACCCTCCTCTAAAACGTATTGTTTACCTCATTGTCTACTATTGTTCATTGTGTTTGTTGTCTTTCTCTTTTTTCTATCTCATCCTTTGTTGCAAGGCTTTCGTGGATAGGCCTGTCAATCAAAATTTCGGGCCTAAACGGGCTTTGCAAAAGCGTTTCGGGTTCGGGCCGGGCTTCGGGCTTATACTTTCGGGTTCGGGCTCAGATTTCGGGCCCGCTTGCAACTCTGGTTCCGGGGGCCACGGGTGTAGATTCACTAGAAACACCCACTAAAAGTCATTTTCTTTTTTAATGCACCTAGTTAAGTGTGTGTTGCAAATAACTTGTTCTAATTTAATTGACTATTTCACACACCATTTGTCTATATTGAGTTTTTCACGATTACGGATTCTTGTTCACTCTGAGCAAAAAATCAGAGCCAGTACATTTGTGTAGAACATAACTACGTTTCAAGTTTGTAGAGCTCTTCTGGCAAATGTAATTTTATTCCGACGTTTTGACGTCCTATACAGGTCGTCTTCATCAGGGTAAATAACACTGAATGCGACTAGTACAGTGCACGATAAACAAAGGAAAAAAGAATCGAACGCAAGCACGTTACAACGCAACGAAAACACCGCGCGATAACGAATGATTGGGCCTCTAATCTTTAAGCAGGTGCCTGTAGCACGCTGAAAGCATCACGTCTGTTTTGATGTTCATTGTGTTGCCCCGTTGGTGAATATTCCATGACTCAAGAAATAGTCTTTTCCTGTAGTCAGGCTTCCGGGCCACAACAGACGCCGCATTGAAATCAATACGGTGGCCTTGTGATACCGCGTGATTGGAGAGGGCCGACTTCTTCGCGTCGCTGTTGGCAACATCCCGTTGATGTTCTTTTCGTCGGGTGTTGAGTGACCTTCGAGTCTCCCCGATATATATTAACGGACACTCGGCGCAGGGAATAGAATATACAACACCACGTTGTTCAAAGGTGTTGATTGGATCTTTCGGGTGATTCAGTAGCTTGCGGAGAGTATTGGCAGGTTGGACGCCAACCGCCACGCCGAAGTCACGCAACATACGCCGCAGAATATCCGTCAGTTTCGGTATGTACGGAAGTGTCACAAAACCCTCTGTTTTTGGATGAGTCACCTGTTTGGAACAAGTTGCCCGTCGATCACGGAGAATGCACTGTACTAGTCGCATTCAGTGTTATTTACCCTGATTAAGACGACCTGTATAGGACGTCGAAACGTCGGAAGAAAATTACATTTGCCAGAAGAGCTCTACAAACTTGATATTATGCCTGGCAGCAATAGCTTATATATAACTACGTTTCGACAAGTACATAAATGTACTGGATCGAATTTTAAAGATTTAGTGGATGTTTGTTGTAACCCTTTTGCGATGTGCTTAGTAAGCAATTATCTTATGCTTAGTCATCATTTGACGTTTGCAGACAATCAAGGATGAATCGATTACCAATGCAAGTGTGTATGAAAACACAACAGCATCAACGAATGCTAAGAAAAACCGATACGAGAACATAACACCATGTAAGTCATTATCTTAAGTTACCTACTTGTTACAAATCCTACATACTAATATTAGTTTCCTATCGTAACTGATACTGTGCATCTAAAGGCAAGTAAAGCTCAGACAGGCTAGAAACACCCAAAAATCAAAGTGTATGTTACTAGTTTATCACTGCTTTAAATAAGTGCCTCCTCTTGATTTTGGAAGTTGAGATGATTAGGTTTTTTACTAACCGCTAAAATGAGTCAACACTAAAACGTCTGAACTTTTGGTTATATTGCTTGACAGATGATAACAACCGAGTAATTCTCCGTGGTTTACAAGGAAACCAAAACCATTACATTAATGCCTCATATGTGGAGGTTGGTACATTCAAATATAATGTCATAATGTAAACACCTTTGCCGTTGTTAAAAGTTTCTCTTCAGGGTTACAATCGACCACACAAGTGGATCGCAACCCAAGGTCCCCTTGACAGCACAGTGGGTGATTTTTGGACAATGGTATTGGAACAAAATGTTCGAGTTATCGTTATGCTGGCAAATCTATGGGAGAAGGGAAAGGTAATTTTCTTCAATCTTCTATCAGTTATATTCAACAAACCGTTATGCATTTTTTATTCCAAAGCTGTTACAAATATTACATTTTTGTGTATATTCACGACTTTTTAGTCGCAATGTGCCCGATATTGGCCTGAAGACGTCCATGAAACCAAAAGCTACGAGGGAGTAAATATCACCGTCATTGACGTCATCAAGAAGGGCTCTTACGTCATCAGAAGAATGAACGTTGAAGAAACAAACAGTACTTATGAAATAGTAAGCGTTTAGTGTTAAAAAAGCTTTCAAATGTGTCAACTCGTAAAAGCCATTTTTCTGTAATTGTAGGGAAAGAACATTCTGTTAGCAATTGTTTGTTTCCAAGAACTAGGTGGAAAGCTTTATTTACTTCCTACACACATAACCAAAACATTAAACCTAATAAGTTGTTTCCGCTAGAGCAGAGTTTTGCGAAGTTTTACCCATTTTGACATGGCAAGTACATTGGTACATGTTCCAACACTATTTTTATCTCAGGAGCAATACATCGTTACTCAATACCATTTCATAGCTTGGCCCGACCACGGAGTTCCACAAACCACCACAGGCCTTCTTAGGTTTATAAAGGAAGTACAAGAAACTCAAACACAACTACAATGCGATTTGCGCACAGAAACTCCTACTATAGTTCACTGCAGGTGAGTAAACGTCAAACTGGGATCAGTTATTTTCGTTTCATGACTTTCGGATTGCTTTCTTTGGGCAGTGTTGGGGCTGGAAGAACTGGAACTTTCATTGGTTTTGATTATTTGACGGATGAATTAAACGAAACTGGTTCGATTGATGTTTTTAAGGCGGTTTCTCATATGCGTAAACAGAGAATGGATATGGTTCAAAATGTGGTAAGTAGATCGGTAGCTAAAATCTACTTAATATGTTTAATCTGCATTACATTTGCCAGAAGAGCTCTATAAACCTAATATTATGCCTGGCAGCAATAGCTTATATATTTAATCTGCATGTTGCGAAAATTAATCGTTTACACTTAAATTGGTAAAGCCCTTGAATATCGGTGATATTAAATACAGTACAATAAATAATGATTTCGACCAATCTTTGCAGAATCAATACGCATTTCTACACAAATTGCTTGTTGAAACAGCAACTTTTGAGGAAACGAATTTAACCCAGCTTGAAAGGTAGAAATGTGATTTGTTTGAATTGCGATTGTGTTTACTTACACGTGTTGGTTAAAGATTTCCAGAAGCAAAACAGATCCAAAAAGAATTCAATGACCTAAGCATATTGTTTGATGAGTCAGCATTTTCTCTAGTGACGTTTCAAAACTCCACATCTGTCGCATGTAACAACGCACATACGTTTTGAAACTCGAGTCGTTTATTAACAGCAACTTTGTTTTTTTAGACAAATCGCAAGAAGCGGAAAGTGCGTACATAAACGTCGGAAATGACCGAAAATATTTTTATAAGATCGAGGTTAGTAGTTTTGTGAACACTGTACTACGTTACTCGTTTTCTACTTTGCTGTATACTTTTACGCTACATGTTTTTTTCGTTCAGGCTTACAATCAATCTGACCGCATAATGATCGGGGAAGAACCAACTGCCGACGAAGTGGAAAACTTCTTGAGCACTTTAGTGCACGAAAACACAGAGTTTGTTGTTTTGCTGAAGAAACCAATGGTCTGTGCTATTCTTAGTTTTGTTTGGGAAAAAAGTGCATTGTGTATGGTTTTTCAGAAAGTTCTTGTTTGGCCAAACCAGAAAAAGCGTGAGATTGTGCAAGGTGGAATAAAATTGAAGTTTGTTGAAGGATCTACTCAGGGGCAGTTTCAATTGGCTAAGATATCTATTGAAGACACAAATCAACAACGAAAGGTTTGTTGCTCTACTCCAGGGGTTCCCAAACTTTTTTGGTCTGTGGCCCAAATGTCAATTTAATAGCGATTCGTGGCTCACCGCGTGCTGTTAATTTGGGCACAAACAAAAAAATAACTCAAAAAGAGGCGAAATGGTTTCTAGCAATTTATTTTTAATGAGATTCATGCTCCTGAAATTTGGCTACAAGATTCGGAATTGTTTGCAAATATTATGTTTTTTCAAAACAAAGCACATAATATCTACAGCATAACAAAACAGTAGAATCTGTTCAAATGGCTCTGCGGCCCATTGAAAATGTCTTGGTGGCCTAGTACTGGGCCATGGCCCACAGTTTGGGAACCACTGCTCTACACTCAAGACACATTTGTTAAATAAAAGCGTAACTTTATGGAAATGTAACGACCGGTACCAACGGTTGTCACTTTACGCAAATTTATCGCGGTGATTATCACTTATTGTTTGCAAACGGCTCCGTATAACACAACCTAAAGCGCCCCGTGTGTAGAACGTTCTTGGTTTAAACAAAAAAAACGAATACTTGAGAAAATCACTAAAGATTACCTTGAAAGCTAAAATAGCAATTTTTGATGGTTTTCTGGGGTTTGGTAGGAGCCGCCAAATAAGTAGTTGGGAGCCGCAAGCGGACCTGAGAGCCGCGTTTGAGAATCACTGGTTTAAACAAACATGGACGTCCAGACTTATTGAAGGCGTCTTACCAATGCAAGGCAAAGCCAAATCAGAAGCACCGTTGCCTTAAGCACAAGCACGGATAGGTCCTACGAAACTGACCTGTGCAAAATACAAAGCAGGCAACGTTGCTTGTGATTCGGCTTTCGACGGCCTTGCCAGTAAGGCTAGGAAGCTCAGTTAGTATAGCGTGAGTCCCGTAAAGGCTCCTGTCGTGACCTCGACTCCCACCGCAGACAAGATGTTAGTACCCTACGCCTTGCCGTATGAGAAATGGCCGGCTGGTTCGGCATTACGCCTTCTAGGCCTGGCGTAATTTAATTGTATGTAAGTGTGTCGTGATTGCTGGTCTGTGCAGATCTCTCAGAACTGATCCCAGTATTTTATTTTTATGTTCATTATAATTTATTTGATAAAAACGACGTAACAGTATTTATTTTCAAAAACAAAACTAAAAAAGATGGATATAAACCTGTGTTTTTGGGATAGACTTACATTGCCTTGCTGGAATTTGATGCTTGGACCGACAATGATATTCCTGACAACATCAATCAGTTTGTTAAATTTCTTTCACTGCTCGAGTCTCTTCAGACGAATTCGCTTGTGTACAGCATGGCTGTTCTTTCTAGGTATAATGGACATCCATTGTATGTTGCAATTAAATGTGTTTTTAAGATCTTTGTTGTATTAGAACGGGATACTCGAGGTCCATTGTCTTCTGTGCTGTTTGGAATCTGATATCTCGGTACAAAGCTGAGAAAATGGTTGATGTCTTTAGAACAGTAAAGGATATCACCGATTCTTTTTTCGATATACACCTTACGGTGGTAAGATTTGCCGTTAAACAAATACCTAGTGTTGTTGTTAACATAATATTTTTTCTTTGTTTTTAAGTTTTTTGTTTATGTGATGCCACACATGGAGTAATAAACGTTTTAACTGTTTTTTATTTATTTTTAGGAGCAATACAAGGTTTGTTACTCCTTGGTCAAAGCATACATCGAATCTTACAAAGAATAGAGCTATCAGTTAAACGCTTTATGAGTAAAAGTCTGATTAACTGTTTGTAAATTCGTGCGTCGCGCCGTCCTTATGCGCCTATTGGGATTTCTAATAGTGACGCATTATAACTTCGGTCTTAAATAGCAGTAACACAACTCGGCGAAAAGTCGTGATTATAAGCACTGTTTCCAGTAACACTAAAGTTACCACATTTTTTATCGTTTAAAACAAACACAGTGTGACGCTTTATTCGTACAACGACGTTATCCAACTTTGCGTTTTTTGCTGCTATTCAATCAAATATCTAAACTTAAAATAGAATTAAATGTCATAAACAAAAATTATGCGTCTGAAACTTTAATACGCCGACACAAAAACGATTTGGAACCACTGGGATAAACTAAGTTACTTGATATCTTATTGTGACTATTCGTGCATGTTTGCATTTGTACCTTTTTATGTTGTATAAGATCGTTTCGTGTTTATATTTGCGGAAGTTTTTCCTTTTACTTCCGTTTTTTTTTATATTGTATCGTTGTAAAATTTGTATTTTTTTATTCCTTAATAATCCATGTTGTGCAATAAACTGTATTATGTTAGGAAATCAGTCTTATGTTCGGCGAAGTTTATTTTTTCAATTCATGAATTCCTGTGCTTTGCAGTCGTTTGTGGTATGCACATAAACTTTATTATTTATGAAATCTTATGTTCGGTGAAGTCTAAGTGTAGCAATTTATAAATTTCCTGTGCTTTGTGGTCGTTTATGATCAGCGTATTTATTTGCATACAATTTGAGCGTGTCTCCTCGGAGGTAGGTATCTGCATGCAATGTATAGTCTACAGTTTTTGTTTCTTTGTCGACTACCTACTATGTTGCAGAAAACAAGCGATCGACATACAGTGGTGAAACACGAACGATTGAAGTTATGCAATTACTTCAAAAGTTCCATCAAAAAGGTTTCAAATCCCGTTAATGGTAAGTTAGATACAAAGCATTCCTTTGAATTTAACCTTATACCCTTTAAGTCTTTTTTTGTGAAAATTGGCCCTGGTAATACCCTAACGTCCCTCGCAGCTGCGGAAGGTAGCATCCTATTGTTTATTATTGCATTGAGTTACCAGAAAATGTATTTTGTAGGCTTAGTCCACAGAAAAAAACATGTCGAAAAATAATGTTTGATCTTGGAAGAGGATGCAAACAGAAACAATTTTCAAGCCTACATGTGTTTTATGGTAAATAGTGTTAAATGCGCCGCCAAGGGCTAAATGTGATATGCTTTATTTAGGTTAACTTGATAAGGCAGGGATTTGTAGGTAGGGTATGCGGTTTAGTGTGCAAAGAAAACAGACTAAGTTAAAAAAACGTGTGAAAATGGGTATAAACCTCAGTGCTAAATGATGATTTTTAACAAATGGTTGTTTACACGTAAGATTAGTTCATAGTAGTCCATAACGTGGTTGCCGTCTTGAACACACCGCTTCTGATTGTCACATAACTGGTCAACATTTGTTTCGTACGGACAAATGTTCTATTGGTTACATAAAACTAAATCATAAAGAAACTTTTGGTCTGCTTTTATCTGTACCAGCGTCAAAGAAAGCAAGTAGATTATCAAAAAAATGCAATTGTACTATTTTAACAGTTTGTTTCCACAAGGCAGTGATTGCAAGTCCATTTGTTGAATCTCTTCGTAAAGACCAAGCTACCAGTAGTATGCTGGTCTTTAGTAGGTAAATGCCCTCACTCTATACTTTTGGCTTAACTAATAGTTCTTCTCGTAATCTGACTGGCGTATTTTTTGTACTTAGAAGCGGGGTTTCTAAATCTGTGCTCTTTTGTGCTGCCATTTATAGGAGCTGGTTGTTATGTTTAACCTTGTAGCCCTAATTTCACCCCACTACCCCCTGAAATGGGTGAGTTTATTAAACAGTGTCGGAATTGGCTAAAATTTGGGTAGCATGTAAAGCAGGGGTGTCAAACTTGTCGGGTACGGGGGCCACATGGCAGTTTAGAAATTATGCCGAGGGCCGCATGTGATTTTTAATCTGGTTTTAAACACCTAAAAAACCTTTTCGCTACTACGGCCGCTTTGCAGATCCTTATTTCACCAACAGCAGCCAATTACCTGCTGGTTTTTATTTTAAAATTACAGATGTAAAGAAATAGGTTTATATCACATATATATCATCTATTGACGCCCCAAAAGCCCAGATTAATTTCCAACTTGATGCACAGAGTGAGCTGCACAGTGTGAAGATCAGTTTAAATTGCTTGTTACGGCATAATCTATATTGTAACGCTTATGGTTCCCGTTCTTCGCATTGTTTGCACACAATAGGCGTACAAAATGTCTGACGCATATGGCTACTAGGCTGGTAATGCTCTTTCCGGTCCCACAAAATCTGATTAGAGCAGTTTAAAAATTAAAATATTTGGCAAAAAAGTTTTAATTGTGTCACGGCCGCCAGTACCTATATTTGTTCATGGCCGCAAAAATATCTGACAAAATAATACAATTGTTGTTGAGTGTTCGTGGGCCGCATTGGGGAGCTTTGTGGGGCGCATGCGGCCCGCGGGCCGCGAGTTTGACACCCCCCCTGAAGTACGCGATTTGTAAGTTTCGATTGAATTTTACCTTTTAGCCAGTGATGGGATTCAGCCGTTTCGCATCGGTTCTATAGAAACGTCTCACGAAATTTTATGAGATTAGCGAACCGGTTAGCATTATTGCTTACTGTCAATAAACTCTTTTTTAACAGATCCGGCTGAAAAATATGACTTTTGTGATAGAACCGGCCTACATAAATTTTGGATCCCACCAATGCTTGTAGCCACAACATTTACTCCAATAGCGCCCAAAAATGGGTTAATTTTCTAAACAACTTAAATTGAATGCATTATGCCACTATTTACTCCCTCTTTTCTTGTTAAATGTTAAATAGGATTTACTTCAAACAATATCTGGGGTGAATCTGATAGTTTGTACTATACGTAGTATTATTATTTAAACCCAGTGCCGATCACTGTTTTTGCCCTACTATACCCGACTTTTTCATGGTTATCTCTTGAAATGAAACAACTAAGGTTATAAAAGACGGTGGCTAATATGGAATGAAGATTTTTGTCAGATTTGTGCATCTTTGATGATACTTTATTCTGTCCTGTGTAAAAATGCTTATCGTAAGTCTACTAATGTTTTTGTGTTGTATTGTATATGACATCAGTTCGTTTGCCAAGTTAATTAATGCGTTCGTTTGTTAGACATTTTTTAGTGCAATCAAACATAGTTAACTGATTCAAAACAGCTGTGCAAACAAGGGACCACAAACTAAGGGTGGTCCCCTAAAATACTAAAATATTCTCCTCGTTTTTGGTTTAAAACAGGGTTGTGCAACCTGCGGCCCGAGGGCCAAATGCGGCCTTTGATTAAAGGATGTGCGGCCCGCAGAGTTTTTTGCGTGAATATAAAATGCTTTTTGAGATTTTTTTTGCGTGAACAGAAAAAGTTTTTCATCTTTCTGTAAGATTGTTAACCCGTTTCTTGTAGATATGTATTTGGGAAGTAAAAGAGAGTCTATAGTCATTTATCATTTGTATGGATGGATGGAACTGTGTTCGCCAAGAAAATGTCAGGAGAAGGTAAGTGGTTCACAAGTTACCAATTGATATTGGGTTAGCAATCTGTTTACCAATTATTTTTTGTTCATTAAACAGTTTTTCGCAGACAAACAACAAATGACAAGCGAAAATACCTTGATCTAAAGTAGAATTTCCGAGGGGAAAGTTTATGACAAATGTATAGGCATATGTTTTAAAATAAATTGGCTGAAGGTTTACCTATTTGTAGACATGGTTTAGGTAAGACGCGCAACTGGCTGTTATCAACGTTACCAGCCATTCCAAAGCGTCATAGTAATTATGGGTCCCCTTCCCTGAAGGGGACACATATTGATTTTACTCAAAATGTTTGTTTTTTTTTCTTATTTTTTCTTCTACCCAAAGTTTGTCCGACTCGTTTTTCCATCAAATCCTTGATGGATTTGGATGAAATTTACACAGATGGTAGATGTGCATCCCACTTTGTTTTTGTTGATAACCCCAGTATTTACCCCGCTAGCCCCCTAAAATGGGTATTTTTTCCCCGAAGTTTGTCCGACTCGTTTTTCCATCAAATGTTTGATGGATTTGGCTGAAATTTACACAGATGGTAGATGTAGTTATGTAGATGTGCATCCCACTTTGTTTTTGTTGATAACCCCAGTATTTACCCCGCTCGCCCCCTAAAATGGGTGTTTTTACCCCGAAGTTTGTCCGACTTGTTTTACCATCAAATGTTTGATGGATTTGGCTGAAATTTACACAGATGGTAGATATAGTTATGTAGATGTGCATCCCACTTTGTTTTGTTGATAACCCCGTTATTTACCCCGTTAGCCCCCTAAAATGGGTGAGTTTTTAAACAGTGTCAGAATTGGCTAAAATTTGGATTTCTTGTATAGTATGCCATTTATATGTGTCGATTGTTGCGTTCAACTCTGTAGTCCTAACATTTCCCCCACAAGCCCCTAAAGTGTAAAACGTATTTGTGTGTTACTGGTCACCACAAACGAAAGATTTCTTTGGAGCAATAGTGTTACAAGGGCAACCAGTTGTATGTTGCTCATTGGTGGGTTGCTTGGTGGTCGTTTTTGTTGTCAGGCGTGACGTGCCCGAAATTCATCGGCCTGATGATTTCGTTTCTTGAGTTTTTCGTATCGCTTCGTTTATTGGCGTTACAATAAACAAAAGATGCCATGGCAGTTAGGGGCTTGTTAACAGCCCTATGACGTCAGAAACATTAACGGTTGTTGCTTAAAACACCTCTAGTGGTTGAAATTTCAAACATTGGCGGATTAGGCTGAAATTTTGCAGTACTACTGATTGAGTCATTGTGGTTTTTACATATTTTTTAGTTTGTGTGTCGAACCCAATTAGTTGCTCTACTAGCCCCCTAAAATGGGTCAGTTTTTAAAACGTTAAATAGGACATACTTCAAACAATATCTGGGGTGAATCTAATTTTATAGCTTGTATTCATAGTATTATTATTTAAGCCCAGTGCCGATCACTGTGTTTTACCTTACATCACCCGACTTTCTCATGGTTATCTCTTGAATTGCATTATTTTCAACTTTACATGTGTGGGGACCCATGAGTTTTTGCCTGCAGAAACGACTAAAGTTATAAAAGACAATGGCTAATATGGGACCCAATACAAAATAAGCATAGGAAATATATTTATGTTTTAAAATAGGTTATAGTGTATATGCAAGGGCAATATGTGCTAAGCCACCCTTCTAGTTGGTAATAACTTTTCCAACGTTTGGGTTGTAAACTTTCCTATAGAGCAGTTACTAAACATGCGTGGAAGAACTTCAATCATGAAAATATTTGATTCGTCTGCAGATTTTTGTTTTGCATGTTTAGCAATTGATAAAGTTTAAACAGGTTAATGCATTTTTTTCTACACGTTAACGTCGGTACTAAACTTCAATATCGTACTTTTCCAAACATTTTTTTGTTCTTGCCACAGTTATGCTAAATTATGTGGCAATAAACAAGGCGACATAAATTTGGTCCTCCAAACGATACAAAAAGCATTAAGAATGACATCAACCCAACCCGAGACAGCTTGTGTGTTGCTGCAATTATTACTTTAAGTTTATTTCAGGTCACTGGTCCAGTGTTGGATATGGAGCATGGTTGGGTGGAAATATTGGAAATAGTCTGTGTGTTCGACTTGTACGAGAATCTAATGGATGGGGATGGGATACTGGTAGTTGTGATGCGAACAATTACTACATTTGCGAAAACGAAGGTTCGCTAATGTAATGAAATACAAAACTTAAACACTAAAAACTTATATTTCATGTTTCTCTGAAAACGATATGACAACATTTTCGACCTTGGCTGTATAACTCTTAACATAGACAGTTTTTTTTTTTTTATTCGATTGTCTTATTCCGCGCGAATAATGTAGATTTGTTAGTTAGAGTATTCTAAGTAGTATGTTAAAGCACATGTTAAGAGAATGTTAAGTTTGTACCATTCCCGCTGTTAGTTAAGAGTGACAGTGACTCGGTATTAAATTTTGTTTTTCCATCGCAATTAAATCTGTGTTTTATATATTTTAGGAACCTTAGTCAAAGGACTGAAATAAATAAATTCCGTAATTTATATATTCCATGCAATCAATGTTTTGTAAACGGTGTTTATACAGAACCTAGAGTCATATCATTTTCGCAATCAAGCTACTCAGTGCTGTATAAAGGATCAATCACTATTCGCGGAACAATATCAGGACTTTACACAGAGCCTCTCAACGTCACAGCAATTAACAACAACAATCAACGAGTGACGCTCTTAACTAATTACAAAGGAGCCAGCTTCAGTCACACAATAAACAGTGTCACTGAGTCCTTTATTGGTAACTTACAATTTGAAATTTCTGGGAACTTAAACTGTGTAACTACAGGAACGGTCAATCTAGGAATAACAGGTAATGTGAGAAATTGTTGTTAATGACCGATATTATTTGTATTATTTGATTTTACAGCAAGCCTTACACATTCGATCGAAAAAAGCGAGATAATAGCACAGTATGGAGTACAACAAAGTGTTACATGCACTGCAGTTGGATATGAAAACCCAGCAGTTCGATGGAAAAGGTCGTTATTGCAATATTTTGTATGAATAATATATTTGAAGAGAACGTGAGCCCGTATTTTTAACTAGGAGTGGGGTGGCAGTGACATTTTTAATGTCAAGGAACGGTTATCAAACCACCAGTCAACCGAACACCTACACAGGTCGATCTGTGCTATATTTTACTTTGAGAGACGCGACTGAAGCATGAAATTACGTTTGTGAAGCTACAAACTGGAACGGTGGTGGAACGAGAACAAATAACCTCAGAGTTAAAGGTATGAATTGTTTGAGACCTATATATTGGTGCAATTTCCTCAGTTGGAAGTAAAGGCGAAAACCGTCGTAAAATCCTTTTTAATACTATTTCAAGCAACGCCCAAATTGAATGATATGTCTTCTGTACAACAGGTCCCTATTTAATATAACCTGCTCTACTTAACCTCAAGCCACTTAATATCAACTTGTAAGTCGCTGCTTCATTAACTTATGATATTTAGTTTCTCCAAACATAACCATCGAATCTGCAATCAGTGTCAGTTCTACCCAACATCGCTTGATTGACTGTTTTTCTTTTGGATATCCATCCCCCACTGTTACATGGAACAAGTGTACGAATGCAATACATTTGTTGGGCTTGGTTCTTTATTAGCTTTAAACCTTTTTTAGAAATGGAGTAGCATTGCCCACGAACACAACTTTGTCTGTTTACCAAGTCACTGTTGCAAACTCGGCCTACATGCAACGTGTGAGACTATATATAACCATCACTGATGTTTTACAATCTGACGTTTACCAATGTGCAACAACTAATGGTGTTGGAAGTACAAAAACGGAATCATTTACATCTAACAGTAAGTTCAAATCAGTGGTTTTCAACCTTATCCATTCTGCTACCCATTTTAGCAACCAAATGTAACTTCAAATGTAGCGAACCACTTTCAAAATTTTTCACATTTATTTAATAATCACTAGAATTAACTCTCACTTTTTGCAATGAGAAACGGTCTGAACTTGTCGGTCCGTCGTTTTTTTTTCATACATAGAGTATTTTGTCACAACACGCTGTCACAAGACCTTTCACCTACTAGCCTATGTGTGTTTTCATGTTCGTTTGCCCACGCGGCGCAGTGCTTGCATTAAATTATCTTCTATATAGTAACGTAATAAAGCATTTGTTTTGTATTGTAATGGTCTTAATAGTACACAAAAGAAACTTCAGTCACATGATTTGACTATTGAATTGCTTTGAAATGCGGCCCTTGGTTAAAGGTTGTGCGGCCCGCAGAGACGCTTGAATTTGAAATCTATTAACAAACGAGTCAAATTATTAAATATTTTAGAGAAGATTAATATGCCGGATACTATTTTTCTGCGATCGGGCAATATGTGGCTAGAATGTAATGCGAATTTTACTTGTGGTTAGCATATTTGGTAAGCAACGAAGTAAAATCACCTTGTGTTATGCACAGGTGCGGCCCGCGATCTAATTTTGGCTATTGTAAATGGCCCCACAGTAACAAAGGTTGCCCACCCCTGCGGTAAACCTTCGCATTTAGATTTGGTACTGAAAAAATGGAACACATGATTTTTTTTAGTACCGGCTGCTGTAACTGTCTCCAGAAGTAACTTTACAGCAGACTATGGTGTGGAAGTGACAGTTGATTGCACTTCGTTTGGATTTTCAAAACCCGAAGTCAACTGGTACAGGTAACATATCACATGGTAAAGTTTTCGATTTCGTTATTATTGGCAAATCTTTAGAAATGGTGCAACAGTTTTAACTTCGAAGAGTTTGTTGATCTATCAACAAGAAATTCCCACAGCAAGCAACTACTCGAAAAATAGCCGTCTTTATCTCACTGCTACAAGCGATGAACAAAAAGGAATTTTTGAATGTCGAAGCACCATTGGGGATCCTGCACATACAGCGAAAATATATATTAGAGGTAAACAAATAACATTTAAAACTTTCTTTAAACTGCTTGTATGACATTAGTTGTTCAATTTACTTATGTTTCCACAGTCGCTTCAAGAATACTGCTCACAATCCGCAATAATCACTGAGCAGCTTAAACAATACGTGGTTGATTGCATTTCATACGGATCCCCAATACCAATTGTGGAATGGAAAAGGTTTTTTTTTTCATTTTCAGTAATAAACAAATACGGATTTTTTTCAAAATCTTAACATGTTAATTCGCTACAGAAATGGAATTTCGGTCAGCAAATCTGAGTCTGCTCCTATTTACACGAGTGTGTTGAATGAAAACACATACTCCAGAACAACACGACTCCACATTCTTATCAACGATGTTTTATATTCTGGGGTTTACGTTTGTACAACAGATGACGAAAACGTTAAAGAAAAAGTATTATAAAATAATATTAAATATTACAAGTAATCATCAGCATGTCTGTAGTATATAACCGGATTATTTCACCATTAAAACCACTTTATATAGTTGCAGCCAACGTTTCTGTTTCACCAATGAATAGAGCTGTCAAGCTGCCAGAGATGCTTGTTATCACTTGTAAATCATACGGATATCCGTTACCAGTTACCCACTGGATAAGGTATATGTAAAATGTATGTACAAAAATACGTATTAAACTTATATTCTGTTTAGAAATGAAACTTCGATTAGTGCGTCAAACAAATTTTCGATATACCAGCATAGGATGACAATTGGTAAATACAAATCAGTTTCTCATCTTTATTTCAACCCAACAAAAATCGAACAACTTGGTGAATACGAATGTCAAGCTACAAATGTTAATTCATACAATACAACTGCAGTCTTTACGGCAGTAGGTTTGTACTTTTTTAGTATTTTTGAAGTTTTGACTACGAAAAAGGCCCAACAAATTCAAGTTATATAAAGAGTGTCAAAAATAAGTCTCTCTAAAATGATCACTCACCAAATTCACACCAAAATATTTCAGGCCAATAAGCATTAACTTCTGGGTAATTTAGAAGTCTTTGTACAAAAAGTGTTTTTTTAAATTTATGAGTGTTTTATTGTTGGTTTCGTATCAGGTCGTTTTTCGAATAGAGTGTATTACACGAAATTATTAGGCGGCAAATACAGAGGAATATTGCAAAGGAATATTGTAAATCAGTTGGTGGATCTTTGCCAACTCTTGCTCATCTGAATAACAGCTTCATTCAAAATTTAACTAATACCGACTTACTATGGCTGCTAGGTATGTTGTAAATTTTAAAGTCTATTCGGCACTTTTCATGTTGCCTTTGTGATAGGAAACCACACGATAGTCAACACTACAGAAGGAATAGAAAATTTCTGTATTGCGTTTAATTTAACAGCAAACTTGGTTACCACAACAGAATGCAACAAAAACAACCACTACATATGTGTGTTTTCAGGTTTGCTATTAATTGTTTTTATTAACATTGAAATCTTAGAATGAATGCAACTTTAAACGGACATTATTACGACAAATAGTTTATCACTAACAAATTGTTTTTTGAAATTTTATTTTGGCTGATTAGTGTAAAGCATTTAAATCAGGGGTGGGCAACCTGCGGCCGCGGGCCACATGCGGCCTGTTGATTAAAGTTGTGCGGCCCGCAGAGACACTTGGATTTCAAATGTAATGGAAAACGAGTCCAATTATTATCATTTTTTGAGCAGTTTAGTGCACCCGGTGCTATTTTTCTGCGACCTGACAATATGCTGTTAGAATCAAATGCGAATTTTACTTGTAGTAAGGCATTTTTGGTATGTGACGAAGTAAAATCACCTTGTGTTATTATACAAAGGTGCGGCCCACGATCTAATCATCGCAATTGTATTTGGCCCCACAGTAACAAAGTTTGCCCACCCCTGATTTAAATGATTTTTGTTAAAAAAGTTATGTTAACAAACTGATTTAAGTTCACTGCTGTCATGATATAAGACTCGATTTTTTAAAAACTTTCTGCACATTTTTGTGCATTAATAGGAGTGGAAATCATTAGCACAAGCAACTGCTACCCTTATCGAATCACAGTTGAATGGAAAGACATGACTGTCACCAACGAATCGAAGTCTTACATCATAACAGCAGTGAACTTGGATCAGTTTGTTAACATCAGCAAAGTTGTCAACCCAGTGTCAACAAGCAATCATATCTACGCAAGCACAATCGATAATTTCAAGTCAGATGTATCCTATGACGTATCGGTAGTCATGTGTGGGTGTTAGGTTAATTATAAATTACTTGTTTCCGATTTGTGTACCGTTTTAGGTGAGCTTGTTTCCTGAAGTGTGGATATTTGACGTTTCCACAGCGGTGACGTCAAGCGTATTTCATTACGTCAGTGGTCACATGTCACTGGAGTCGGGAGTTTGCGAAATTAATATTGAAATTCCTCTGAATACCTCAATTCGTATAACTGAGGTCAAGGTACATACTTATCACATTTGATGTAAGTTATTTTGTGGAATCGACCTTTAATTTATTTCAATAATTTTTAGCTTCGTTATAATATCATGGAGATTCAAAATATTTCTGATCAAGACAATTGGACCAAAGTAAGTTTAATTCCGAATCGGTCACTGAAACACAGTGTGATGATTGGTGCAAACCAACATATCATTGCCACGTTTCAACCAATCACAACAGTTTGCACCAAAACTGTGTTTAAAGTCACTGGAGAATGCAAGACACATTTTCCTGAAGGTACTTTTTTGTCCGTTTTAGTTCGACAAAAGATAGTTCAACAGTGCAAGAGTTTTCAATTTCAAAAGTTTTAGTTTTTTTTTCTGCAAATCGGTTACTGTCACATTCTTACCTGACAAACAACTTTTAGAAGTAGTTTTTTTTAATTTGTTTCAGCGATTTGATTTCAGATAAAGTTAATTTATGTTAAGGTTTATTGTAATGTATTGTTTTACAGCCCCTGTTACATTACCTGTGACCGCGATTGCTGTTTCCTTAACTGCGTTTCTTCTTATTATTGTATTTGCTCTGCTTGCTGCCTACAGGTGACAGTTTTTCACCTTATTGTTAATTTAATGCATGGCATACAAAAAGTGTTGGTTGTTACAACTACAAAACAAATAATATTGCTTGGCGTCGACATACATTGTTATTTTGACAGAAAGCGAACACAACAATGGTTTTCAAGAAGAAAATCCATTGTACCCACAGAAACAAACTTTGTTAAACGGTTGAGCAGTTTAAATACAGGTGGATTGAGTTGTGAATGGATAATGGTAAAATGTTTTTTAAATCATAAAACTTACTTCATGTTCGTTTAGAAAGCAACACTGAAATTGTGAAGTCTCGTCTTGTGGATTTCTACGTTAAAAGCATGAAAAACGGTCACCAAACTTTAAGAACACAGTTTGAAGTATGTTGTTTGTGTATTTTTTCGTGCTAAGATGTTATTGCTAATGTACTTCTATAGTGGTTAAACCGTGATTAATAAATGTATTCCAATATTTTAAGTTATGGGTATTTATTTTAAGTAAAACTAATCTGGTTTTTACACTTGTAGACAATCGAGAAAAAATCCACAACAAACTCAGGCGTTTATGAAACCCCAACACCAAACCACAACCCGAGTCGAATCCACTACGAGAATATTATACCACGTAAGTTAGATACAAGTATTGTGTTAAACTAGTATCAGCAAACTGTATTTACCTTTGGTAAAAGTTTATTTAAGAACGCCAAAATTAGGACGAAGTATCAATAAAGTTTTTTTCTACGTTTTATGAAGATGAACGCAGCCGAGCAACTGTTCGTGGTGTGGAAGAAAATGTGAACTATTCTTTTTACGCTCATTATGTGAAGGTTGGTAAATGTAGTTGTTAACGAGTAAAATCCTGTGTTTTCATTTTCAATTCCACAAAACAGGGTTACAAGCAACCAAAGAAATGGATCGCCATTGAAGGTCCGCTTGACAAAAGTATGGACGAATTGTTAAAGTTGGTTTGAAACAAACGTGTTCAACTTATAGTCGTGCTTGGCAATTTGAACGAAGATGCAAACGTAATTTTAACATACACTTGTAAATACTGTTTTCAAATTCCCTTTTTTGGAGCCAAATGTTTTTTTATCAGACAAAACGTTCCCATTGTTGGCCTGAGAATGCACATGAACACAAAACCTGTGTGGGTTTTCGTATAAGCGTCGTTGACGTAATTTCAAAAGGCAGTTACATCATCAGAAAAATGAATGTGGAAGAATCGAACAGCACTTATGAAATGGTATGTGTATAATAGTTTTCGTATAAAGAAGCGCTTTAAACGTGGTGGTTTGTTTTCGCTTATCTGAGTTGTAAGCAAATGTTGGAATCTAATCTTATTTGTGCTTTTCCTTCTGGTTTAAGCATTATTGGTGTTTTGGTGTATACGCATACAGCATTTACGACAAAGATATCCTCATACAGAAATACCTGAAGAAAATAAATTTCAAAAATAGCTTCACTTATGTTGTATTATGCAGGAACCATGTGTTGTCACACAATATCACTTTGTAGCTTGGCCCAGCGATGGAGTTCACCAGACCACCACAGGCATGATTAGGTTTCTTAACGAAATACGAGAAACTCAAGTACAACTGCAAGGAAAGCTGCAAATGGAAATACCTACTATAGTTCACTGCAGGTATTGGCACGAATGTAAATGTTTGTTGCAAAGTGCAAAGTTAGGCTTTTGAACCACGATTCTTTTAACTTTGTCAGTACCGGAGCCAACGGAACTGGAACTTTTATCGGATTCGATTATTTGATTGAGGAATTGGGTGAAACTGGTTCGGTTGATATTTTTAAGGCGTTTTTTTTACATACGACAACAGAGAGTTGAAATGATTCAAAATCTGGTACGAGAAACGAATTAAATTTAAAATAAGCCATATGTAACGGTTTTTGCAAGATTTTGCTCTGCCTGCCATTGCATACTTGTTATTAATCAGACGCACATTTTGCAGAGACAATACGTCTTCTTACACAAATTGATAGCTGAAACACTAGCATTCGAGCAGACTAACAGAACGCACAGGCAAAGGTACAAACAGTATTTGTAATTTGCTTGAAACACTTATGATTGTAACATGTTAAATACAAGTTTCCTAAACTAAAAGAAATGGTAAAATAATTCAATGATCTTGATGTGTTTTTTGATCAATCGACATCCAACCCAGTAACACTTTTCAACCCCTCATCAGTGTCATGTAACTACACAAATAATTTTGTGCTTGTACTGCAGTTAATTAAAATGTTTGCTTCAGATCATTCTCCCGAGACAGAAACATGGACATAGATGGGAAACGGTTTCTTTATAAAATCAAGGTCGGTCAAATTTGAGTTTTGATTAGGTAAGATTTGAATTTGAATTGCCTTTAACTTGTTGTTGGCGTAATTTCAGGCCTATAATCCAACTGATAATTTGATGATTGGAGAAGAACCATCTGGTGGTGAAGTGGAAAGTTTTTTGAGAACCGTTTTGCATGAAAGCATAGCATTTATCGTTCAACTTGAGAAACCAATGGTTTGTGTCCCTATTTGTTGGTAATTACAAAGCAATGATTGCTGCTTATGTAAATTGCAGAATGTACTTGTATGGCCGAACCAAATGAACAAGGAAATTGTGCTTGATGGAATAAATTTAAAGTTTATCAAAGCAACTACACAACGACAGTTTCAAGTGGCAAAAATATCTGTAGAGGATCTGATACACCATAAACAAGTTTGTTTATCATAATATGTCCTGTCATTGTATAAAGCGTCCTTTATTTGAAGTATTTCTCCCACGTTGGTCAGCAGAATCTAGTTGAATTACTTTTTCCACGTTAACTTTTAATTAAACTTAACTGGCCTAGGCTCCCTGTCTAATTTATGGATTTTGAATTTTATTCTTCTTACTGTTTATTCTTCTTACTGGTGCTTGTGACTCAACTTTTGGCAGATTCTCGACTGAGCCTGCGTAACTCAGTTAGTGGAGCGCGAGTCCCGGAAAGACTCTTGTCGTGGGTACCAGATCCCGCCGCGGGCTAGATTTTTGTTGCTTACACTTTGTCATATGGTGGTAAATGCTTGGTGATCGGCTGATTCGGTATTGCGCCTTCAATGGGCTTTTATGAATGTTCCGTGATCGCTGGTTTGCATAGACGCTTCAGGGCGGATGGCAGTTATGAATTTATGTTCATCTTAACTGTTACCGTTAATGGTTTAATGTTCTCCTGAAGCCGACGTATCAAGCAACAAAAGCCGATAAAATACAAAACCTTCTACAGGATCTACCAACGTAGATGTTACGTCATCGCAGTACAGAAACTTGTTGTTTTTGTGCTTGACGTCTATGGCACTGTGTTTGCTGGGAAGCAACGCGCGTTGTGTTGGACTAAGAGTCGATTTGTTTGTTTTTTCTTTTTCGACAGTGTAACATTACTTTGCTGGAATTTGATGCATGGACTGACAATAATACTCCGACCAGCAACGATCATTTCATTAAATCTGTGCAAATGCTTGAATCTCTTCAGTGGGATTTGCCTGCTTGTAGCACATTAATTCTAACAAGGTAATCACAATGCGAACCTTGTAACATCGTCGAAGTAGTACCTAATATCGTTGTTATCAAAGAACTGGATATTCGAGATCCATTTTCTTCTGTGCTGTATGGAATCTAATATCCCGCTACAAATCCGAGAAAATGGTTGATGTGTTTAGAGTAGTAAAGGATATCACCGACTCTCTTCCTGAAATACAAATCACAATGGTAGGATTTTGATATAGAAGGCAAGTTGAACAAATATACAATGGTTTCTCCCTGTAGAACGACGCCTTCACTTTTAAACTACCTTGTACCACTCACACGTCGGGGCCCAAAAATCTTGTCGTGGTAATCAAAGTCTGTAGGAAAATTGCGTTGCATTCTTGTGCTAAATAGAGTTTTATTTGTCAGGTAATCAAAGTTTTTATTTTGTTTATTTTTAGGAACAGTACAAGGCTTGCTACTTATCAAGGCCTACGTCGAATCTTGCAAAGAATAAGAGACCAAGAAGTTATGAGCAAATTAAATCGTCTAATTTTTTACGACTGTTTTTTGTATTTGTTTAATGGACTTGTATAATAATATACCCAATCTGATGCGTTTGTACCATAATAAAGTTGCTTGTTTGCACAACTTGGTGGTTTTCAAACGCAACATTTTCACTGAAAATTGAAACCTGAGGCTATTGTTACAAGAACTTCAACTGCCTTTAGACTTAACATGCCTGTTGGTTTTAACTGTGCATAGTCGTTGTTTTATCAACCATAGATTTGGTGTTGACCCCCATGATGCAAAGGAACCACTGTTAGGTATAAAGCTTTTGTATGATCTTGTTAGTTGTATGTAACAAGCTGGAACAGTGTTTGCCGTTCCGTGTGGAAACAATATGCAAACACATTCTTGCTTTTTTATTATAGGCTTGGTTTATGACATAGAGAAACAATGTTGCCTTTTTGTATTTTGCGGACTGAACCTAAAATCCGCGTTCATTTCATTTGACTTTATTGTATATGTTCTTGATTTAAAAATTGAAGAGGGTGGTGTTTAATGATCTTAAACAGAATAAGATTACTTGTTTTTCATGTAGTTAGTAATTTGTAATTTAAAAAATCTTAATTTTCAGTCACTGTTGACGTGGACTATTAGGATCGAGACTCGGCGCTCAATTTGCACCGTTGAAATTACACAAAACTTAAATTAGTATGTTTTATGTCAACAGGCCACGTATGTGGTTTACCATACTAAGAGACCACGCGCTAACAGCGGACAATCTATGCTGTCTGTATTGAAGGCAAGGAAACCAAGCTTGTGGTGCTGAGATCTACCTTAATAAGAGTAAAAAAATAAGCCCATCAAACCCATATCCGCCTAGTTGTAATTGCGTGTTTGTCATTTTAATATCAAATACTGAACCTGGAAACGAAAATAAAACTGATTTGTTCGGTAGCTGAACACACAATTTAATAATAGTTCGGTCTCAGCTGTTGTTCAGTGACTCAATCGATTCTGTTTGTGACGTAAGAAGGCGTGTGACGTCACCTGTTGGTTTTGTGAATTCTCCGCAATAACAGGAGATCGCCCACTTTACTGTTGTCTATATAAATATTGTATATTGTTTGGTGTATAGATGTGCAGTATGATGGACTGCTTTTAGGTTAGACCGAAAAAATGAAGTTTTTGTGTCAAAATACGACATTTTGGGGGATTCTTTATTTTACTCTCTCAGGGAACACGTACCGTAAGTATACATCAATGTTTTGTTGTGCTATTTGGTTTGGTTTAACTTATAAACGCAAATATTGGTACGCTTAACGTAAAAGCAACTAAACAGTGCGAGTTTGTACTTCAAACGACATAAACCAGGGGCGGGCAACATACGGCCCGCGGGCCGGATCCGGCCCGCGACGGGGTTTTGAGCGGCCTGCAGACAGTTTCCGGTCATACATGATAATGTGGCCCGCGGCTACAGTCTGCTGCAATCCGCCACTACTTGCTTACTATGTCAAATTATAGTTGTAACGGACAGTAACGTTCCCCAATAGTAAAAAACTTTCCCGCCGTTGTTACCATTGCACATACGTCCATTGTTACGACATAACTGCCAACCTTGTGGGTGGCCTGATTTCTCCGTTTTCTTTCTTTCCACACGTGTAGCCTAGTTAGTGTTTCAGCAGTATCTAAGTCTGTGGTGTATGCATTAAATTTGCTGTGGTGAATAATTTTATGTTATATCAGTTAGATTGTTTGGACTGTATTGTAATTGCGACGTTCTTGATTGTATTTAGTTTAGGTGGTCAAAAATCCGTTTTAAATCACTGGATAAATACGCGATTAATGTATCGATTCAGGGATCCGGCCCGCCAAGTACTTCATTTTCCCATATCAGGCCCGCCGACTGGAGAAGTTGCCCGCCCCTGACATAAACCCTTTTAATCACACCAAAAATGTTCGAAAATGTTACAGACACGTCAGCTGTCGAATGCAAAGGACGTTTTTATGTGTTATCTACATATCAACGTAATTGGGATGATGCAAACACAGCTTGTATGAATGATGGGGGCAGATTAGCTATTATCAAAGATGCAGAAACGCAAAACTTACTCGTTGGTAAAGCAAGAACGAGGTGGCCAAACGGAAATGTTTGTAAGTTCTTCATTCAAATGCCAAGTTATCGTGAATTTGTTTTGCATTTAATAATGGCGAATAAACAAAGAATAAAGTTTTTGATCTTTCTGTAACGTTTAACCGGTTATCGCAGATATCTTTTTAGGAAGTAAAAGAGTCACGTTTATTTATAAAAAATGCGGTTTTCAACTCAAAAAACTCCTTGTTAAAGAGCATCTTATGTCGGACCTTGGGGTTAGTTTATTATGATAAAGTCGTTTGTGTAAAATATTCAACGCAAGATGCAAGCTTAGTGAAAACAAAAAAATACATAAGTCACACACAATCGCAGGCATTTTCCGCATATCTGGTCTGTCGCATATTCCTTCAACCAAGGACCAGCCCAGTTATAGAATATTTGGACTTTAGCGCCACCAGTCAATAGAAGTATCCAACCGCGGGAAGATTGATCAGTGACTTCGAACAGGTTAAGTTTGTACGCGTTTTTCCCAATATGCAGAATTTTTTTGAATTGTTGACGGTATGCAGTAATGCACTTAAACCAAAAAATTATTGCAGTTTGAGCATATAAAACAAGCAATGCTCAAAACTACTAAAGCACCTTAACAAACGCTCAACCAAAGGTAAATGTTGATAATGCTCTTCGAGTTTGCATTAGCACATATTGTTGAGAGTGAGATAGAAAGTTGTCATTTAACGATATGTTGCTTTTTGTATTATTATCGTTTGTGAAATATCGACAAAGTTGCTCAAAAGCCTGTCTCTGATTGGGTTGGATGTTTCTGAGCAAAGACCTAGTGTACTTTAAAAATTATGGTTTGGCAATAACTTGTGTGTTAACATGGATTTTTTACTGCATCATATTTTATGGTCCTACATGCATGAGCCTTAATTAAGCATTGTTTTTTTAACTGAAAGGGTATATATACAGTTTTTAAGTACAATATGTATATCCTCAAGTCACTAGAGAGTAAGTGCAAACAATGGGAACATCAATCACAAGTTTTGCAGACTGCAAAATTCTGGCAAGCCATGCAATGTTTTTTAAAGGTGTATGTACATATACATATATATCACTTCAGCATTAGGCATTTTTGGCATCTGAAAACAACAATATTTTTTTACGGTTTCCTTGCCTGCTATTTTGCAACTTTGCATTATTATTCTTTTACTATTACAACAGTGTTTGTTACTGTTTGAATGCGAAAGTTGTCTATTCCTTAGGTGAAATAATAAGCATACTTTCGACTTCTGACTTGTCAAAGTTTTCTGTCTGTTAGGCCATTGTGACCCAGTTAACTCGTGTCCAATTGTGTCATCAAACAGAATAGGTGAGGCATGGCATTATAGCCTGTTATTCCCAACAAACTGGCGTGCCCATAGTTGGCTTTGCTAGCCAATATGGCCTATCTCTTGTCAACAGCTACAGTGATGAGTCCTTATAGGTCCTGAAACCAATGACAATGTTAGTATTCTTCTAGCAGATCAAGGTAGCAGTACTGTTATTCTAAACCAAAAGCATTAAAAAGAGAAAAATGTTATGTACAGAAGCCGTTTAAAGTAAAAAGTTGTTTATATTTTAAATTTTCATGCACAGACAATTCCAGTTTATTATCATTAAACAAGTTTTAGACAAATGCACTGTGAACACTTATCGTGTCACAACTTCTGATTAAACACAAAGAATCTTGGGAACATCAGGAAGTGATTACCCTAAACCAGGTGGGATGCATGGGCAAAATCAAACATGATTAAGAGTATGAGTAGTAGGTCATAATCTAGAATACTAAACTTGTGTATTTGTTTTAAACTAGATATTTGTTTTGTTGGTTGGGGTAGTAATATGTAACAATTGCTGTGACAATTGTTGTTGCCATGTAATCTAATTAAATATTGTACTAGCTATTAAACCAATAGTTGAAATAATAAAATTATATGGATGTTTGTTTTCCCTCCTTCTGTACATAAATTGGTTTGTTTGAGAGCCCCAGTTTTGAACCTGCTTGTCTAACTATAACATAACTTAGATCTACATGTTGGTCAACCTATGCTTTACTGTGTTGTCAGACAATTAGGCTTTAAGACCATTTTTGGTCCAGAACTACATTTGACATCAATGCCCTTGCAAGTTTTCAATGTCGCATGTATATGTAAAATTTAGTTTGGCTAGTGGCTACTGCAGAATAAATAGGACTGTAATATTCAGCAAGTGTGCAATTACCAGGATAACCTTTTGTTTTAAAACTTGACATGATCTTTTTTGCAAACGAGTGACAATTTGCCTATGCAAATGTTGTCACATTTTTATGATTTAATTGGTAAAGACACAAAAAAGCTATGTGAATAAAATAGTTATTGCAGCAAAATAGAGCTATGTTTTAGCCATTGTACAATAAACCATTCTTAGGTGTGGAATATTTTTCATAATTGGGATAGATAATGATAAAGGAGTGTATTTACACTTGATGACATTTAACATTTACCTTGCTCTTTGAATGCCATTATAATACCTCATTGATGGTTGGTAGTTCCTGCTTTGCCTCCGTTTTCTGGCAGCGGTGGTAATGTATTCTCTTCAAAGCTTTTTTTTACTAATCAAAGCTGTGGAGCTGTACACTGTACTCGATTGTAAGCCGCATGCTAAGGTGTCAAAAAATATTATAAGTCGCCGTCGATTGTAAACCGCACAAACGGTAAGGTAGAAAATAGTGATGGGACGATACCAGGTTTTGGAGCGAGTACCGATACCGAGTACGAGGACCACATGTATATACCTTCGATACCGAGTATGATTACCGAGTACTTAAGTGTAGTGTTGTACTTAGTTGTATATCATTGGCTAATTTATCTGCCATGGTCGGGGCACACACACATGACGAAAAATGTAATCGCCACGTGATAGCGAAAAAGATATACGTAAACTGGTGGAACTTTTTTTCCAATTTTGTGCTGTCGGAAGCTAATATTGGCATAAAGTTGCCCGTATTCTTATGGTGTAAATTGAACCTTCGGTACGCGCACGTTGGTATCGAAAACTGAGACAAAATATTTTCGATACCGAGACGTGTGTAAAACGGAAGTGATTTAATGTCTCAACTACTCTATTAACCTTTTTGGTATGACTTAAATCTCATTTACACTATGCTTAGTGGCGCCCAACCTATACCCTTACCTTGCGACCCCTACCGTTTACACTGCGATTTTCGATGCATACCGAAATTTACTAAATGAAATGCTGGACGTGATTTTTAGCTCACATCAGCTGTCGATGACCATATACATCACCATATAAGCTTGTCGTTACAATAAGCTTCGTATAAATCTAAGTTAAATAATTTTTTGTGAGTAAACATGATTTTGTATCTTGGTATTCATAAAGGATTGGTTAGGACGCTGTGGTTAACTGGTGGCATTCTGATCTGACTTTTATGTTTTTTTTATAACATGTAGTCCCCTGTGCTGGGTAGAATGTACAAACATCAATTATTTAAATGGACCTAATTACAATATATATTCAAACACACAAAAAACAATCCTTGATCATAACAATGTGCTACTGATAAATAATTACATTTTAGGCAAATTACGTACCATTATAAATGTTTGTCAAATGAACCAACTTTTTCAAATCACAAACCGTACAAAACGATTAACACAACCCGTTTTTGCACAGGTTTAAGCTGCTCATTGTGCGAAAGCAGACAGAAAAATGGGAACAAACAAACTTACGCAGGTTCGAACGCGCGCACTACGCATGGTGTAAACTGGCCGTTGGAAAAAACTATAACTAACCAAAAACCCATTACAACTAACTAAACTGGAAAAAACTATTACAACTAACCATTTTAAAAAAAACTTATTATAGGGACACCCATTTTGTTCAAGAAGTCAAAAGGCAAGCACAGCGAACTGCAACCCTGTAGTATTTGTATTACGTATTACGGTATTACGTACTCCAGGTGGATATACATCGTCCTTCCGGCGTTCTTGGCATGTGATGAAGCATTTAATCGCGTGCACAATTGACTAAGGTGTTTGATACAAGGAAGCAAAAATATAACTGTGTTCTGCATGGTGAGGTTTGCAATATGAGTTGGTCTTTTAGTGTATTTTTTATTTTGTTTGCTCTGTTTGGAGCAATCTATGTCTTCGATACCAGTAAGTAGCATACCTGTTGCTTTTGTTTGTTGTACTTTTGTAGCTTGGTAATTTCATAAAGTAACTTACCCTATAAAGTTAACCAGTGTTATTAGCCTACCTCAATAAAAAGGTTAGTAGGGATACTAAACACTTTTTATCGACGCGGGACTGAAAACGTAAAGATGGGTTATAATCGAAAACAGTATGTGTTTAGAGTTGTTAAAGAATGTTGCTGCATCAACAATTTGTTTTAGTTGCAGCTGGTACGTGTCAGGGGCGTCGATTTTTATTATCTGGCGGGCGAAAAACGGCGGAAGGTGCAGAAGCACGATGCAGCGACAGTGAAATCAGAGGATTTCTCACTAGCATTAAAGACGTGGAAACACAAAACCTTCTTGTTGACAAAGCACAACAAGAGTATGGGGCCGGAAATATTTGTAAGTAAAATTGACTGCCATGTGGCGTTGCTTCACTTGTTTGTATCAGGTGTAATTAAATTAATATCTTCAAAATGGGTTTCACTCCCGGGACAAAATTTTGCCCCCTAAACAAACTCCAGATAGTACTCCAAAGAGGCTATTTTTAAACCTCTTTGGCGTCTTCGTTATCGAACAGAAGGTCCGACTATAAGCACGCCGAAAGTTGAATCACAAGCACCGATGCCTGTTTCGTATGCTGCGCATATCCGCTTCGTATAATAGGACTTTCAGGCTTTGTATGGTTGGGGTTGTAACCTTAATGCTGGTGTAATGTTATTAAACTAAGCTCGCTTTGTCTAATTGTGTCAAACATTCCTGTACATTTTTCTAAATTAATAGCAGTAGCAGTAAATGTTTATGGCCTAAAGTGGTCTGTACAAAAAATGGTTTTGCAATCGCCTGTATTATATCATATACTTCTTGCTAAAAACCAGTCGGTTGAGGTCAAGTGTCGCTTAAAACTGGATGGTATTTTTGGCAGTACAAATCTACAAATCAAAGTTTTGTTCTATGAAGTGGTTGCAGTACGATCATAGTTTGCTGTATTGTCGGATTTACCAAAGCGTTGTAGCCTAAGTATAATGTTGCCATAAGCACCCAGCTATGCATTCAAACTGCCACAAAACACTAGTAAAAATTAAACATATTATTTTGTAAATTGTTTGGTGATCGTAGCTGAGCTATATATATATAGGTGAGACAATCATTGGTGGTATACGTACGATGTAGTATAATGCCATTAGATGGATCTCTAAGTCACTTATCTATCCTTCTGTTACTTGTGTGTTTAAGATGCCCGGTTGGGAGGTAGAAGAAACGACAACAATGACAACACATTTCAATGGCTTGATGGAACAGTATTTACCAGTCGAATCTCATCTACATCAGGTAGGTAAACTGATTTTTTAAACGCAAGATTTACTGTGTTTTGCTACTGTTTTTGTTCCTTATAGCAGTTTTGTTTGATTAGTGTTGGTGGGTGGTATTACCCTGTTTACACGAAACCAAAACATTGTTTTGCAAACGTGAAAAAAGGTTTTGCACGTTTTCGCATGATTGTATTCGGAAAGTGTATACGGCAGTCTGGTATCAGATAGTTTTAACTTTGGTATTTTGTTAAGATTGGACAAAAGTTGGATACACGTCATGGAAGGATGGCGATGTTGGAAGTGGTTTGTGCGTTGTACTCGCTAAAGAAGATGGTGGATGGGGATGGATTACGAATAATTGTAACACTAGAAATTACTTCATTTGTGAAAGGCAAGGTTGGTGAATAATGTTGTACCTTAACAACGGTAATCACCGTAAACAATCGCCGTTTGGATAGCACAATAGCCCGCTTAGAATCCCTTGCATAGCAGCACTACCTTAGCCGCCTATGGGAGATTAAAGCTTTACTAATTGTATAATTCGAAGCTTATGGTACAAATTATATTAATCAATTTCAATAAACCGCTTTTTGATGCAAAACAATCTCAAACGAAGTTATAAGCAAACACTAAAAGCTTTTGACGAAGTAGCACGTACATTTTTTTCTGTTTGGCGATAAAAACAAGTTTTTGCTATTAACACTTATATCTAGAACCAAGAGAAATATCATTTTCTCCATCAAGTTACATTGCAACGACTGGAGAATCAATCACAATTAGCGGAACAATATCAGAACATTTCATGGAACCTCTTTACGTCACGGCTATTTACAACAATAATCAACGAGTACAACTGCAAACTAATTATAAAGGAACCACTTTTAGTTACACAATAAGCAGAGTGACATCATCGCATTTCGGTGATATACAAATCGAAATTGTTGGCGAAACCTCTTCTTGCCAAACCGTGGCAACTGTGACATTGATAGAAGGTAAACAGTTTTTTTTTATAAATTTAAAATTTAGGACAAAACAAATAAAGTATGAACATTTGCAGCATCTCTTACACTTTCTCTGGACCAAAGTGAGATTGTAGCAACTTATGGTGCACAGAACGTTATCACTTGTACAGGTTCTGGATATCTCAACCCAATAGTTCAATGGAAAAAGTATTTTTTATTTGTTTTAAACGCCCTATCATTTTTGTTGCGACAAAGTCAGATTATTAAAGATGCCTATTTTATAGAAACAGGGCCTGTTTTTATAGGATTGAACTTGTTTTCAAATTTATTACTTGTGTGATTGTTTATGTTACAATTTTGCGTGGAGGTTGACAGAAACATTTTGATAGAAATAACCAAGGCAATATGTGTGGGTGAAACATTTTGTAACGTTTTAACATTTTATTCCTTTATCGCTGCCTGTAAGTAAAAATGAAGCACATTTTAGCCAGGATATGTTGATAATCACATGCTTCTTGACTTTACAGTTTACCTCAACAACCTCGTACACGTACTGTTTAACTCGATCACTGATATATAAAATTACTGAAGTCGCAGTGACTTAACCGGCTTGCTTTGTTTTTACCATACTTTGTGACATTTATCTTAAATTATAGAAACACGGCATTGATCCCTGCATCTTCTTCAAATAACATTTACCAAACCAGTGAAACGAACAAGTACGAAGCACGATCTGTGCTTCGTGTAACTATTGGTGACGTTGCTGAATCAGGGGATTATGTTTGTGAAGCTACAAACTGGAATGGTGCTGGAATGAGAACGAAGACTTTAACTGTTAAAGGTTTAAACATTTCTTCGGGTTAAAAATACCTTAAATTTGTTTCATACCCCGCTTTAGTGCCAGCAAACCTAACAACAACACATCCTTCTACTATCGGCAATTACGCCGAACGAAAGTCAGTTGGTTGTGTATCCTATGGATTTCCAAGACCCAGCGCTACATGGAAAAGGTACAGATTCATATTGACCGAGTTGTTACGTTTGGGTCGCATTTATGCGTAAAGGGGATTGCATAGTTTCTTGAATCAACTTAATTGAAGGCTTAATTTTGATACTTGCGTGTATTTATTTAGCAAGTTTCGTGTTTTATTACGTTTTAATATATTGTTGGCAGCTTTTATGGATGCGTTGGGTTAAGATAGTAGATATGGGGCTCCAGTTGTGCTTTAAACATGTTTGCAAATCTAATTTGAGCATATTATGTGAAATTATAGAGTTATTACGAATATTTTGTGTGGAAATTTAATCATGGGTTGCATTTCAGAAACGGGATCACCGTATCCAGAAACTCCAATTTACCGGTGTATTTTGTCATTGTAAGAAACATAGGATTTGAATATAGAGTTCGACTTTACTTAAACATCAGTGACGTCTCGCAAAGTGGAGAATATCAATGCATTGCAAGTAACAGTGTCGGAGATGAACAAACTCAAGTTTTCACTTTGTATGGCAAGTAACAAAATAACTAACAAATAAAGGGTTATGTTTCTTCATCATATACGTGTCATTTAAATTAAATTTGTATTTAATGAAGTACCTGCAAATACATCTGTTACACAAAGCAACGTTACGGTTGAACAAGATGTGGCAAAAACCGTTAACTGCACATCGTATGGAAACCCTAACCCCAGAATTCTTTGGTATAGGTGGGTGTTTCAAACACATTTAATGCGTAACAAAATCTGCAATTTGTAATCTTGTAAACCAATGTTTTAGATTAAACCAATTGGTCGCAAATTCGGCCAGCTATGGGATAACACGGCAAATATACATTTTACAAGGAAGTTACTTCAGAATAAACGAGTTAAATCTTAACATTAAAGACGTTACTGAGGGCGGAATATATGAATGTCGAGTGTTAGGTAACTCAGCTGGACCCGAGATAGTAAAAGAGATTTACGTAAAAGGTAATTTTTTTATATTTTATTTTCAATCAAGTGTTAATAACGTGCAGTAACGGTATTTGTTTGCAACTTTTTAGTGGCACCAAACCTAACGCTTACGCAAACAAAAGTGGTTGTGAATTTTACACAACGTTATGAAGTGGATTGTATTTCGTACGGCTTTCCCAAACCGACTGTTACGTGGCTAAGGTGTTGTAAATATAGAGTTGTGCCACGTATTAACATAATGAGCGTTATGTTGATGCAGGAACAAACACCAAATTACTGGGTCAACAACAGCATCTCGTATTTATGAAGCTTTACACACGACAGGAAATTATTCTCAAACTGTTCGACTTTATTTTACCATTAACAATATCATGGAATCTGGTTTTTACGTTTGTCAAGCGACAAATGATGCTGGCAATACATTTAGGAAAAAGACGTTGCAAATCCAAGGTTCGTGGTTTTGTAGTTTAAAATCCAGTTTCAATACATTTGCTACTGTTAACTTTTCGCAGTGCCCGCCAATATATCAATTTCGTTAACCAGCAAAGTTGCAACAATTCCTGATGAATTCGTGATCGATTGTGAATCTTACGGGTTTCCGCGACCAAAGTTAGAATGGACACGGTATTATTGTGAGTTTATAACTTACTGATCCAAAACTTCCAATGTAATGTTTGTTCAGGAATGGAAGTCCAGTTAGTTCATCACCCCTAGGCCCGATATACCAACATAAAACCAATATTAGCGAATACAAATCAATATCAAAGCTGTTCTTCAATATTTCGTCAATCGAACAAATTGGAAAATACAAATGTCAAGCTACAAATGTTGATACAAGCGGTGCAATGGCTATTTTTACAGCAACAGGTTAGATGTAATTTGTTTACATGATAGATTTTCATTTGCCTTATTTTGAACTTTGGTTTGTCTTTTGTGGTACAATTATGAAGTTATGTGTCATATTGTTTTGCAGTGAAGCCGAACACATACTTATCAACAACTGAGTTAACTGTTTTAGAAGACAAAATTACTAGCATAAATTGCACTTATTTAGGATATCCCGCTTTGCATGTTTATTGGACCAGGTAAGAGCACTACAAAGCGGAATACTACGTAATTTGTTTCTAAACTACACTTGTTTTTGTATGATTTTACTTTTTATGTGTTTGCTTGTTACATAAAATATTGAATTTGGCAGAGGTTCTTACAATGTTTCAACCAACACTTCAAATAAGGTGTATCAAAGACTTGTCGAAGTCACCGATTTCCAAATAACCTCATCGTTAACTTTTTACCGGCCCACAATCGAGGACAGTGGAGAATATACTTGCAACACAGTAGGAACCGGATCTACAGCTAACGCAAATGTGAAAGGTAATGATAAAATGCAGACATGATTTCGATTAAACCAACATAAAATGTATTTCAGTTGGTCCATATGTTGCCACTGTTGGTACGTCGCCAATTTTCAGCCAATCACAAACGTTTACGTGTACATTCACCGGAGATCCCATTCCAACTGTTTATTGGAGGATTAATGAGCGACAAATTGAAAACACATCGAATACACCAACTCAGATCACGAATATGAAAGAAGGCAATCAAGTCCAATCCAAATTACTCATTTCAAGTTCAGTTATATTTGGTCCCAATTCGTCAATTGGGTGTTGGTCGGAAAATTTTGCACTATCAAAACAAAGAACAATAAAAATGAATGCAGGTAATCATAAGAAGAAGTAATTTGTGTAACTTCCCAAAGTTCCCCGTACTTCAAATAGACAGAACTCCTTTCCACTTTGTATAACTATACCTCTAAATGCTTTTAGATCTTCGTTTTGCTAATGGAACATATTTTACTGAACCCAATGCAACACTTGACTTCCCCAGTGCCAAGAAGTATTGTGGATCCGTTGGTGGAGTATTGCCCACTTTGTCCATTTTAAACAGCAGCTTTTGCCTGAATAAAGTTGGTGTTGATATTTCGTGGCTGCAAGGTAAGTTATTGAATAATTACCCGTTTCCAAAATCAAGGGGTTGTTGTTTTTTTAAAAGGAAAAATAAGCACTAATGGAGGAGATGATTGTATTGCTTATAATACAGTAACACAATCAGTATACACACAGGAATGCACGATGAAAAAAACGTTCATATGCGTGTTTTCAGGTATAACTTTCGTTTTAAGCTACAGACAGTGCACACTGTTTTGACATAATATTTTTTTTGGCTTGTTGCTTTCATAACTTTTGAAATGTTTTACCAATACATGTATGAGTAAGTATGTATAGGTAAGTCGTAAAACGGTTTTGTTTCTGCACCCTACTGATTTTGTGACTCATAATTGTCATTATATTCTCAACAGCAATTGAAGTTCTGGGTACAAGTAATTGCTACCCCGACCGAATCACAGTGGAATGGAAAGACATGACTGGTAACAACGGATCCATAACTCATATCGTAACAACAGTGAAATCCAACCACTCTGTTAATGTCAGTAAACTTGTCACACAAACTGCAACAAGCAACCACATCTACACAAGCACAGTCGGAAATTTGACTTCAGACGTTTCCTATGATGTATCCGTGAGTGTTTGTTATGATAGATCGGTTAAATTCAATATCACAACAATGCTCTGTTTAGATACAATTGTTTCCGGAAGTTTGGAAAATCAACTCACCCGCAACCTCTGCAGTAACGTCAAGTATTTTTCGTGACGTTAGCGCTCAAATGTCACTGAAGGCGCAAGTTTGTGAATTCGCAATTATTATCCCTGAAAATATATCAAGTGTGATTAGTGGGATCAAGGTATATTAAAACTCTAGCGTAAAGTGACATTAAAAATCCTTAATCATATCTCTGTTACAGTTTACAATTGAATATTATTGCCATGTATACAGTTTTTATTCAATGCGCTGGTGCATGTTAAATATTACAAGATTTGCATACATTTTGCAGCTTCGCTACTTAAAAATGCAAATGGGGGATATTGCTGATCAAAGCAATTGGACCGAAGTGACATTGTCTCCGAACGCGTCGAAGCACAGCGAGCTAATTGGTTTAAATCAGCAACTTTTTGCCATGTTTCAACCAATCACAACGCATTGTCGCAATACGGTGTTCAAAGTTGGCGGAGAATGCAAAGCTTCCATAATCTCGGAGAGTAAGTTACCTTTTGAAGTGTATTGTATAGTTTTAACAAATGTTGTTGCCAAAAAATGTTTGCCAAAAGTTGATGAGAAAAATCTTGCATGAGGTTTTATGAGTATACTTTGCTTGTTATATTACATAAAATAAACACTCATGGTTATGTATAAGCCAAGGCACTTTTTTAAAGTTATTTTATTGTAGCTCCTGACGCCCTGCCTCTCGCTGCAATCGCCGCACCATCATCGATTTTTCTTTTGCTTGTAATTGTCTTCATACTTTGCGGCGTTTACAGGTAAGGAAATTTCATTTGACTTAGTTTAATGCAATTTCATGAAAGCTGTGTTAAAACATAAGTTTGTTATGCTAAAGAGAGCAAGTGAGAAGATGGATTTCACATAGAAAATCACCTGGTGCTGCAAGAGGAGACACTGTGATGCGACGTAAAAGTTCACAACATATGCCACTGTCAAACACAGGTTCGTCACACGAGTTTGAACCGATTTTCCATGATTATGCTTTCAAGACATTACTGTCCTTGTACGGTAAACAAATCTCTAACTAAAACGTTGCAAAACGTTTTATGCAACTCTATTTTCATTAAAAATAGTAAACAAAAACAACTAGAAATGGTGATATACGACCGAGAATTGAATGCTAATTTTGTATGGATAAACTTGTTATGTTCCCTTATCCGTAAAGAAAACTTAAAAGGCAGACTAGCTTGTTTTATGTATTTTTGCGTAATACTAATATGTAATTAGTATTACCAACACTTAATTGAAAATTATAGACGTTCTTGTTGAATCTGCGGAAAGCAACACGAAGATTTTGAGGTTTTATCTTGTGGACTTCTACATCGATAGCTCAAAGAGCGACCACAAGACTTTAAAATCACAGTTTAAAGTACGTGAAACTGCTTCCTTATTGTCTGACATAATACATTCGGCTTTAAGACAACAGGAAATAATCATTACTCATTCAATTTATGTTGCAACACACCAATGCGTAATCTACATTGCCATATGGTTTGCGATTCAATGCAAGGCTGAGTAATATGTCAAACAAAGTAACAACCTTTTTACTTTGTGGTTGATCTAATGCTGGCAACTCTTTGTTTTTGTTTCATGATAATGTTGTCGATGGCGTTTTACAACACTTGTGTTGGAATGTTTTAACGCAGACAAAACCATTATTATATAAACCTAATTGAGGTGTATTTAGGTGTGTTCTTTGACACTATGATATAGCTACAGACCTACAGTGTTAATTTGCCTCGTTTTTTGAAACACTGATTTTGTTTAAACACTGAAATACATTGTACTTCGCGTAGCAACTTATCGGTGGTAAAGTTGCTGCGCTTTGTCCCCTTATTCCTGTTACGCAGTTGACTTAGTCATATGAACGCTTCCTGTACAGGCATCAGTAAAGTGTGCAATCTACTATGTGCCGCTTTATTTAAAACTAACGTGAAGTGTCGTATTATATCCATATGCAATTATGCACAAAGTCAACTGCATGTTGCAATCTGTTAAACACTTCGTAAGTCAGGGGTTCTCAGCTAGGGCCCAGGGGTCCCCAGGGCGGCCACGAACTGTGTTGATTCACCAGAAACACCCACTAAAAGTCATTTTCTTTTTTAATGCACCTAACTAAGTATGTGCTGCAAATAACTTGTTCTAATTTAATTGACTATTTCACACACTATTTGTCTATATTGAGGTTTTTTACGATTACGGATTCTTGTTCACTCTGAGCAAAAAAAATCAGAGCCAGTACATTTGTGTAGAACATAACTACGTTTCGACAAGTACACAAATGTACTGGCTCCGATTTTTTGCTCAGATTATTCAAAACCGTGAATAGTGTACCTTGTTCACTCTATTTGACCTGTTTGAAGCCAAAATTAGTACCGAATTTTAAAGATTTAGTGGATGTTTGTTGTAACCCTTTTGCGATGTGCTTAGTAAGCAATTATCTTATGCTTAGTCATCATTTGACGTTTGCAGACAATCAAGGATGAATCGATCAACAATGCAAGTGTGTATGAAAACACAACAGCATCAACGAATGCTAAGAAAAACCGATACAAGAACATAACACCATGTAAGTCATCATCTTGAGTAACCTACTTGTTACAAATCCTACATACTAATATTAGTTTCCTATCGTAACTGATACTGTAGCATCCAAAGGCAAAAGGCTCAAACAGGCCAGGTACACCCCAAAATCAAAGTGTATGTTACTAGTTTTTTAATAACCGCTGACATGGGTCAGCACTAAAACGTCTGAACTTTCGGTTGTATTTAATGACAGATGATAACAACCGAGTAATTCTCCGTGGTGCACAAGGAAACCAAAACCATTACATTAATGCCTCATATGTGGAGGTTGGTACATTCAAATTTAATGTCATAATGTAAACACCTTTGCCGTTGTTACAATTTTCTCTTCAGGGTTACAATCGACCAAACAAGTGGATCGCAACCCAAGGTCCCCTTGACAGCACAGTGGGTGATTTTTGGACAATGGTATTGGAACAAAATGTTCGAGTTATCGTTATGCTGGCAAATCTATGGGAGAAGGGAAAGGTAATGTTCTTCAATCTTCTATCAGTTATATTCAACAAGCCGTTATGCATTTTTTATTCCAAAGTTGTTACAAATATTACGTTTTTGTGTATATTCACCACTTTTTAGGCGAAATGTGCCCGATATTGGCCTGAAGACGTCCATGAAACCAAAAGCTACGAGGGAGTAAATATCACCGTCATTGACGTCATCAAGAAGGGCTCTTACGTCATCAGAAGAATGAACGTTGAAGAAACAAACAGTACTTATGAAATAGTAAGCGTTTAGTGTTAAAAAAGCTTTCAAATGTGTCAACTCGAAAAAGCCATTTTTCTGTAATTGTAGGGAAATTACATTCTGTCAGCAATTGTATGTTTCCTAGGACTGGGTGGAAAGCTTCATTTTCTTCCTACACACATAGCCAAAACATTAAACCTAATAACTTGTTTCCGCTAGAGCAGAGTTTTGCGAAGTTTTACCCATTTTGACATGGCAAGTGCATTGGTACTTGTTACAGCACTATTTTTATCTCAGGAGCAATACATCGTTACACAATATCACTTCATAGCTTGGCCCGACCACGGAGTTCCACAAACCACCACAGGCCTTGTTAGGTTTATGAAGGAAGTACAAGAAACTCAAACACAACTACAATGCGATTTGCGCACAGAAACTCCTACTATAGTTCACTGCAGGTGAGTAAACGTCAAACTAGGGTCAGTTATTTTCGTTTCATGACTTTAGGATTGTTTTCTTTGAGTAGTGCTGGGGCTGGACGAACAGGAACTTTCATAGGTTTCGATTATTTGACGGATGAATTAAACGAAACTGGTTCGATTGATGTTTTTAAGGCGGTTTCTCATATGCGTAATCAGAGAATGGATATGGTTCAAAATGTGGTAAGTAGATCGGTAGCTGTAAAACAGCTAAAATCTACTTAATATGTTTAATCTGCATTACATTTGCCAGAAGAGCTCTATAAACCTAATATTATGCCTGGCAGCAATAGCTGATATGCTTAATCTGCAGGTTGCGAAAATTGATCGTTTGTACTTTAGTTGGTAAATCCCATAAAAATCGGTGATAACAAATACTGCACAATCAATCATGATTACGACTTATCTTTGCAGAACCAATATGTGTTTCTACACAAACTTCTTGTTGAAACAGCAACCTTCAAGGAAACGAATTTGACCCAGCTTGAAAGGTAGAAATGTGATTTGTTTGAATCGCAATTTTGTTTACCTAATAGTGTTTGTTGCAGATTTCCAGATGCCAACCAGATCCAAAAAGAATTCAATGACCTAAGCATATTATTTGATGAGTCAGCATCTTCTCTGGTAACGTTTCAAAACTCAACATCTGTCTCATGTAACAACTCATATACGTTTTGGAACTCGAGTCGTTTATAAACAGCAATTTTTTTATTTAGACAAGTCACCAGAAGCGGAAAGTGCATACATGAACGTCGGAAATGACCGAAAATCTGTTTATAAGATCGAGGTTGGTGGGTTTCGAGTTGCTTATAAAATGCTTCCAACTTCGACTGGCATTTGATTGGGCACTTTGATAAATGGCTTTAAAGGGTTATGAATGAATGAAATACACGGGTATTTATCCACCTCCTAAGCCCTAAGGTGACTCTGTTTCAGTCAGTTCGAGTTTGCCGAGTTAGCGTTGATAGACGCGCTTGTTTTCGCAAACAATCTGTTATTTTTTTTCTTGTTTAATGCTGTTTCTATTTCTTTGTCGTATATTATGATTATTCAAGAAGGAAGCACTGTACTACTTTGCCTGTTTTCCTACTTTGCTTTCTACTTTTGTGTTACATGTTTTTCGTTTAGGCTTACAATCAATCTGACCGTATAATGATCAGTGAAGAACCGACTGCTGGCGAAGTGGAAAACTTCTTGAGCACGTTAGTGCACGAAAACACGGAGTTCGTCGTTATACTGAAGAAACCAATGGTCTGTGCTTTTGTTGGTTTTATTTTGGGGAAAAAATGCATTTGTGTATTGTTTTGCAGAAAGTCCTTGTTTGGCCAAACCAGAAAAAGCGGGAGATTGTGCAAGGTGGAATAAAATTGAAGTTTATTGAAGGATCTACTCAGGGGCAGTTTCAATTGGCTAAGATATCTATTAAAGACACAAATCAACAACGAAAGGTTTGTTACTCTACACTCAAGACACATTTGTTAAATAAAAGCGTAACTTTATAGAAATGTAACGACCGGTACCAACGGTTGTCACTTTACGCAATATAAGTGTGTCGTGATCGCTGGTCTGTGCAGATCTTTCAGAACTGATCCCAGTATTTTATTTTTATGTTCATTATAATTTATTTGATAAAAACGACGTAACAGTATTTATTTTCAAAAACATAACTAGAAAAGATGGATATAAACCTGTGTATTTTGGGATAGACTTACATTGCCTTGCTGGAATTTGATGCTTGGACTGACAATGATATTCCTGACAACATCAATCAGTTTATTGAATTTATTTCACTACTCGAGTCACTTCAGATGAATTCGCTTGTGTATAGCATGGCTGTTCTTTCTAGGTAATGGACATCCATTGTATGTCGCATTTAAATGTGTTTCAAAATCTTTGTTGTACTTAGAACTGGATATTGGAGGTCCATTGTCTTCTGTGCTGTTTGGAATCTGATATCTCGGTACAAAGCTGAGAAAATGGTTGATGTCTTTAGAACAGTAAAGGATATCACTGATTCTTTTTTCGATATACACCTTACAGTGGTAAGATTTTTGTTGAAGAGATGTCTCGTACTGTTGTTGATAACATTTTTGTCTTTGTTGTTAAGTTCTTTGTTTATAGGATGCCACACATGGATTAATAAACATTTTTAACTGATTTTTATTTTTAGCGGCAATACAAGGCTTGTTACTCCTTCGTCAAAGCATACATCGAATTTGAAAAAGAATAGAGCTATCAGTTAAACGTTTTACGAGTTATAGTCTGATTCAGTGTTTTGTAAATTCGTGCGTCGCGCCGTCCTTACGCGCCGTCCTTACGCGCCGTTTGGGATTTGTAACAGTGCCGCATTATAACTGTGGTTTTAAATAACAGTAAAACAATTTGGCGAAAAGTCGTGATTGTAAGCACTGTTTCCAGTAGCAGTGAAATTACCACATTTATTTTCTTCGTTTTCATTAACCTTTTTGCAACGCCTAATTTGTACCATATCATTTTCCAACTATGCGTTCTTTCCTACTATTGAATCAAACATAAAAACCAAAAATAGTATTAAATGTCATAAACAGGAAATATGCGTCTGAAAACTTAATACGCCGCATTCAAAAACGATTGAAAACTGCTTGATATATTATTGTGACTATATTTGTACTTGTGCCTTTTCATGTTGTATAAAACCGTTTCGTGTTTCTAATTGCGTAGGTCGTTTCATTTACTGGCGTTTTTTAAATATACTTGGTTGTGAAATTTCTATTTTTTTTGTTCCTTAACAATCCATGTTGTGCAATAAACTGTATTATGTTAGGAAATCAGTCTTTATGTTCGGCGAAGTTTAAGTGTAACAATTGCTTTGCAGTCGTTTGTGGAATGCACATAAACTTTATTATTTATGAAATCTTATGTTTTGAGAAGTCTTTATTAATTATTTGCACTTTGTGGTCGTTTATGTTGCGCGTATTTATTTGCGTACATTTTGAACGTGGCTTTTCGGAGGTAAGTATCTGCATGCAATGTTTAGATGTTTTTGTTTCCTTGTCGCCTACGTACTATGTTGCAGGAAACAGACGATGGGCATACGATGATGAAACACGGGCGATTGAAATAATGGCTTTGCAATTACTTCAAAACTTGCATCGATAAGGTTTCAAGTCCACTTAATAGTAAGTTGGATACAAAATATGTCTTGGAATTTTTACTCTTTACCTAGCAAGTATGTTTGTGTAGAAATTGGCACTCGTAATACCCTGAAGTCCTACGCAGTTGCGAAAGGAAGCAGACTTTTGTATAAAGTTACCGGTAAATGCATTTTGCAGGCTACAAAAAACTTAAAAAAATATGTTTAACCTTGTGAGGGGATGCAGACATAGACAATTTTCAAGCCTTCATGTGTTTTGTTGTAAAGAGGGTTAAATGCACCGCCAAGGGCTAAATGTGATATGCTTGTAGGTTAACTTGATAAGGCAGGTATTCTTAGGTAGGTTATGCGATTAAGTGTGTAAAGAAGACAAACACAAAATTTGAAAACGTGTAAAAATGGTTATAAACCTCTGTTCTAGATTATCTCCAACTTAATCGTGAGTTTTGTTGACGAACCGATCAATCGTGCAGCAATACAACACGCTGCACGTTTCTACCCGTTGCAATCGCTACACAAAAGCTACCGGTAGTTTGGTAGTCCTTAGTAGGTAAATGCCTATAGTTTTGGATCAACTAAAGGTTCTTCTCGTAACCTGATTGGCGTGTTTTATGTACTTAGAAGCGGGTTTTCTAACTCTGTGCTGCCTGGAATCTTATAAAACACTATAAAGCTGAAAAAATGATCGACGTTTTAGAGCGGTAAAAGATATTACTGACTGTCTTCCTAAAATGCACCTCACAGTGGTAAGACTTTGTGTGTTTTTTTCCCGTTAGGTGGTGTATTATAAACAATAGGCATTTTTTTATTGCTACAGTATCAGTATGGGGCTCGCTACACTCTTATGCAAACCTTCATCGGCACAGAGGAATGACGTTTTTTAAATTAAACTTTTATTTTAAAACACAGTTTGTCAGACATAGAGTTTTATTACAACAAAAAAACAACTGTATTGCCTGGTAAAAAAAAATTGAAGAATAATTAAGTTAACTTGTTTTTTTGTTAATATGTATGAATATATACATATGATATGCTTATGTATACAGCGTTGGTAGTATAATTTCTATGTTGTCACTTTGTGTTAATGAAAAAGAAAACTGAATAAACATATAGCCGGAAGAAATTAGTAGGGTGTATCTTAATTATGTAAGTTTAGCTTTCACTAATCGTTTTCCAACAAAACAGCAGGTAAGTCAAAATTCATTCTGTGTGGCATACCGAGGGCATTCTTTTACTTCTTTGTGAATTTTCAGATCCGTCAAGTCGCTGGAAAGGTTATCTTGAAACGAGTATATGTTTTGTCGTTTCCTGTACTAACAAGGTACGATTAAATAAAAAAGGTAGGTAAATTACTTCTTTCATTAAATCGTATTTAAGCTTTGCCAAAGATACTTACGTTTATCGCTTTGAGCCGTTTAAGATCAAATTCGCCAGTTTCATGACGCCCTGTATAATCTTGCACGTGTTATTATATCCCTTTTGTAAATTTTAAATCTTGTCCTTTTTGTCGTTTTAAAAATGAACATTCTTGATTTCCAAAGCAATGTTTTGCAAGTTTAATCTTAAACAGTGATTTTTTGGCATTCACGAGAGTAATCTCTAATTGCTATTACTACCAACAACCATTTCGAGAAACGCATCATGTCCGTTTCGAAGGTTTAAACAGGCCTGAAATGCGATGCCTATGTCCAAGCAAATACGTCACGCGGGCCAATTTCGACCAGCGACGTCATTTCATTCGGTCCCGAGAGAGTATTTAGTCTTGATACATATCTTGGAAAAACTAAAGCTTGAGTTAAGCGTTAAAGTATTTCTGCTACAACATGTAGGGTTATGTACACCGGCTTTAATCCACAGGTAGTAAAAGTATCAATGCCTTCATTAATGTGCGCGACGCCTTTCTATTGTTGACTGTGATAGAATAAACGACATTTTCTAGAAATGTAGTATAATATATTGAGGGTCAAATTGCATTATAGCTTTTTTATATTTGTTAGTTAAGTTTATTGTCTTTCAAATTTCGGTTTTGAGTTTAAGCGAAATTACAAAAATGTATTTGACGGACCTACACTACCTGATATCTAATACAATAAAGTCATTCACTTCCTTTTGAAAGCCGGTTGGTTACTTAAACAGTTGGTTTTAGTACAACCGATGCGAAAATGCATTACGTCATAATTAGTGTCGCTATGTGTTAAACTCTTACCACTTGGTACTTTTTTGGTAAACTATGTGAACGAAATAGGACTTACCCTCACACCCTTACAGCGCCGAAACCCCAACCCCTATTCTTACCCCACTGGAATAGCGCTACAACCATGTAGTGTAGACCAAAACGCTGATTGTTGTTTTATTTGTATTGTCCATCCATTTATAATATTTTAGTTTTGTTTGTATGGGGGAGTTTGGTGACGTTGCAACAGTTGCCTAAAAAAACTCGACTAAGGAAGTGTGGGTTTTTTAAATGGCATCATTTGGTTTGATGAATATAGCACTAATAACACAAAGTCTACTTAACTGTTACCTGATGAGAGTTCGGTTTAGTTACATGTTGGTTAGTGCTGAACTTCACAGTATTATGGACAGCCATTGAGTAAAGCCAAGGAATGAAGATTATATGTCGGCTTTTTGCATTTTTGATGATATTTTATTCCATGCTGCGTAAAAATGCCTATCGTAAGTCCACTAATGTTTTTTGTTGTATAATTGCTAATGACACGAGTAACTTTGGCAAGTATGTTGGTACGCTCATAATGCACTTTAAGGGTACTATAATAAATCTCATTAGACAGCAATTAAATGTTGTTAACTGATACAAGACAGCAGAAAACACAATGACAACAAACCGATGTGAGGCCCTCTGCACGCTTAAAATATTCTCTTCTTATCGGTTTAGACGTTTGTGGTTAAACAATGTTACAAGATTCTTCAGATGAGAGGTTTTGCAAAAATGCTATTTGTTGCAGACACGTCAGCTGCTGAATGCAAAGGACGATTTTATGTGCTTGGTACAAATCAACAAAATTGGGATGATGCAAACACAGCTTGTATGAATAATGGTGGGAGACTAGCTAGCATCAAAGATGCTGAAACACAAAACTTTCTCGTTGGTAAAGCACAAACAAAGTGGCCCGGCGGAAATGTTTGTAAGTTTATGGTTAAAAAGACAATCCTTGGTGTGATTGGTGTCCTTGAAAAAGTTATTTTGCGGGTAAAAATGCAAAGTTTTGTGTCTTTAAGTAATATTTTTAAACGGTTTCTTGTAGATATATTTTTGGGAAGTAAAAGAGGGTCGGGTGGTGTCTCCTTTCAATGGTCGGATGGAACTGTGTTTGCAAAAAAACCTACAGGCGTTGGTGAGTGCTGCACTAACAAGTTCTACTTGGTACCCGGAGTGCAATCAACCAATCCTTGTTTGTGTGTTGAACTTTTTTCGTAGACATTCGACCAAGTAAAAGCGCAAATACATTGATCCAAAGCAGAATTTATTAACCGCCGTAAATTTAGGCATTTGTTTTAAAATATCTTTGGTGATGGTTTACTTTTTTTGTACAAACGGTTTGTAAGATGCGCAACAATGTTACTAACCATTCCAATACTTTAAGTAAATAGTGATTACTTGTTCAACATTTGGGACAGTAATTTCCTATAAAACAGGTACAATCGCACTTCCCTGTCACAAAATACAATCAGAAATAGTTAAACGCCTATTGATTCGTGTGTAGATTTTGGCTTTGCGTGTTTAGCAACTAAAGTAGGAACATTTCTGTGTATTTTTTTTCAACCCGTTATAGCGTACGTGCTAAAATTCAATATCGTTCTTTTCAAAACATCTCTTTGTTCTTGCAACAGTTATGGTGAATTATGTGGTATTAAACAGGGCACAACATAATATATATGTCCTCCATTTCGAGACAAAAAGCATTAAGAAGTATGACACTACCCCAAACAAGGCCTCAAGCCGATACAGCTTGTGTGGCTGCAATAATTAGCGTAATTTTATATCAGATCACTGGGTCAGCGTTGGATACGAAGCATGGTTAGGTGGAAGTATTGGAAATGGTCTGTGTGTTCGACTTGTACGAGAATCTAATATATGGGGATGGGGTACTGGTAGCTGTACGGCGAACAATTACTACATTTGCGAATATGAAGGTTTGCTAATGTAATGAAGTACAAAACTTAAACACTAAAAACTTATATTTCATGTTTCTCTGAAAACCATATGACAACATTTTTGACCTTGGCTGTATAACTCGTTTTTTTTGTTCGGTTGTCTTATTCCACGCGAACTATGTAGTTTTGTTTGTTAGAGTATTCTAAGTAGTATGTTAAAGCACATGTTAAGAGAATGTTAATTTTGTACCATTCCTGCTGTTAGTTAAGAGTGACAGTGACTCGGTATTAAATTTTGTTGTTCCATCGCAATTAAATCTGTGTTTTAAATATTTTAGGAACCATAGTCAAAGGACTGAAATAAATGTCCAAAATTATTTCAAAAAAATTGTACACTTCCGTAAGTTATATATTCCATGCAATCAATGTTTTGTAAACGGTGTTTATACAGAACCTAGAGTCATCTCATTTTCGCAATCAAGCTACTCAGTGTTGTATGGCGAATCAATCACTATAAGCGGAACAATATCAGGACTTTACACAGAACCTCTCACCGTCACAGCAATTTACAACAACAATCAACGAGTGACGCTCTTAACTAACTACAACGGATCCAGTTTCAGTCACACAATAAGCAGTGTCACTGAGTCGCATGTTGGTAATATACAAATCGAAATTTCTGGAAACTCAAATTGTGTTACTACTGGAATGGTTCATTTGGCAATAACAGGTAATGTGTGAAATTGTTGCTAATGACCGATATATTTTGTTTTATTTAAATTTTACAGCAAGCCTTACACACTCGATCGATAAAAGCGAGATAATAGCACAGTATGGAGGACAACAAAGCGTTACATGCACTGCAGTTGGATATGAAAACCCAACCGTTCGATGGAAAAGGTAGCAATATTCTGTCTGAATAATATATTTGAAGCAAACGTAAGCCCGTATTTTTAACCAGGAGTGGGACTATAGTGACATCTTCAACGCCAAGAAATGTTTATCAAACCACCAATCAACCAAACACATACACAGGTCGATCTGTGCTATATTTTACTTTGAGAGACGCGACTGAAGCAGGAAATTACGTTTGTGAAGCTACAAACTGGAACGGTGGAGGAACGAACACAAAGAACCTCAGAGTTAAAGGTATGTCTTTGGAGGCTGAATATTGGTGCCATCAGATCAGTTGGAAGTAAATTCTAATAGCTATTTCAACATCACACTATTTCTTATAAGTGGCTGCGGAATACTTGTGGTTCTTAAAACAGTGTTATTTTGAAATTGTGTGTTTCATATTGAATTTACGTACTCTATCAAACAAAACATCTCTATCAAACAAAACAAGCTATAGTTTATAAATTAATTTTGTTTAGTTTCTCCAAACATAACCATCGAATCTGCAATCAGTGTAAGTTCTGCTCAACAGCGTTTGGTTGATTGTATTTCTTTTGGATATCCATCTCCCACTGTTACATGGAAGAAGTATACGAATGCAATACGTTTGTGCGTCCTGGTTCTTTCTTCACTTTAAACCATGTTTTTAGAAATGGAGTAACGGTAACCGGAGACACAAATTTCCTGGTTCATCAAACAACTATCGCAAAATCGGAATACATGAAACGTGCCAGACTATATATAACCATTATTAATGTTTCACAATCTGACGTTTGTAAATGTACAACAACTAATAGTGTTGATGCGAAAACGAAATCGTTTACAGCTAATAGTAAGCTGAAGTGATGTTTAAACGTTTACATATACACTTAAGTGGACATAGAAAATGACACATATTAAACTTTGTTTTAGTACGGGCGGCTGTGCATGTGTCCAATAGTAGTGTCACGCCTAACTATGGTGTTGAAGTGATAGTTGATTGTACTTCGTTTGGATTTTCAAAGCCTGAAGTCAACTGGTACAGGTAACCTGTCACGTGGTAAGTTTTGATTATTTTCAAATTCCGAATTATTTTAGAAACGATACACTGGTTTCAAATTCAAAAAGTTTTTTGATTTACCAACGAGAAATTACCACTGAAAGTGTGTTTTCGAGAATCACCCGTCTTCATCTCAACGTAACACATGATTCACAAACAGGAATTTACGAATGTCGAAGCTCTCTTGGTAATCCTCCCACAAAATCAGAGTTACAAGTCGAAGGTAAGAAATGCCTTTAAAACTTAGTTTAATTACCCATAACAAGTAGATACTTCAATCACTTGCATTTCCCACAGGCGTTTCAAGAATATCGCTCACACACTGGACCATTACCGCAGAGCAGTTAAAACAATACCATGTTGATTGCATTTCGTATGGTTCCCCAATACCAACCGTGGAGTGGAAACGGTTTTTACCATTTAGTTTCAATAATCAATTTTAACTTTTTGAAATCTTTGTGTTTACGTATGCTATAGATTTGGGTTTTCGGTCAGCAAATCTAATTCTGCTCCTATTTACACGAGTGTGGTGAGTGAAAACACATACTCCAGAACAACACAACTCCACATTCTTGTCAACGACGTGTCATACTCAGGGATTTACGTTTGTGTGACAGACAACGACAACGTTGATGAAAAACAGAAAACATTAAATATTACAGGTAATTATTTTCCACTTTCTCATACACGACCTAAGCATGTTACGTTATATTCCCATTTATAGTGGCAGCCAACATTTCCATCACACCAGTGAACAAAGTTTTTATGTTGCCTGGAAAGTTTAATGTCAGTTGTGAATCATACGGATATCCGTTACCAGTTACCAACTGGATAAGGTTAGGATAAATATGCACGTGTTAACAAAGATGCCATAATAACCCAAGCCTTGTAGAAATGGAACATCAGTTGGTTTGTCGAACAACATTTCCATTTACCAGCATCGAACGACCAACGGTAAATACAAATCAGTATCTCATCTTTATTTCAACGATTTGACAATTGAACAAACGGGAGAATACAAATGCAAAGCAACAAACGTTAATACAAACGGTGTGGAGGCAATGTTCGAGGCACAAGGTTGGACATGTTTTTTTTTCACTGTACCTAATAGTTATTGTACTAATGTTGCTGTTTTTTTAGTGAAAGCAAACATTTCGACGACAAGAAGTGAAGTAATAATTTTGGAAGATGAGATGCACAACATAACTTGCACCTCTTTTGGTTTTCCCACTCCTAATCTTTATTGGAGCAAGTAGGTCCTCGTGCATCCTATCTTGCAACAATATTATCTAGCTTAGGGTGTACCATATCTGGAGTGGGTCAACTTTCTGACACTTTTATTAAATACCTTTCACGAAACTAAATTGGCGCCATATTACTTTTTAGAGCATTCTATGTCAAAGACCGTCTACTAAACAATAGTAAACACAACTATTTAAAACATCCCCAAACCCCCTAAATAAGTAAAAAAATCAACCCGGTTTTGATTTTTTTGTCGGTTTTGATTAATTACTAGACGAGGTATATGCACTCTTGCTTGAATTACACCGGCCACTTTGAAAAATTTTAGTAAACAATTAGTAAGATGCTAAAATTACGGACATTAGTTGTGTTTTTGAAATATATTTTCGGACAAAGATTTTACATCCAAATTTTGGACGTCGAGTAACCCTAGTCTGGCAGCCATTGTATGTTTGATGTCTATAAATGTTTTACTTGCTCAAGGCGCCTAAATTATGGTTACATGACAGCTGTGGCGCTACTGCAGGTCACCATGGCTTAATTGTATTTCTTTGTTTTCCTTCTACATTACAGGCGTTCTACGTATACCACAACAGACTCAAATAGGACAGTTTACCAACAAATTGTTCCTAATAGTCACTATCAGACAACGTCGGTGTTATATTTGCGAAAACCTAATATTGAAGAATCGGGTGAATACGATTGTAGTGTCAACAACTCAGTTGGTGATGGTACCGTTACAGCGAAGACAAACATAAAAGGTTAGTATTTCACCTACCATTCAGTTACAGTGTTATGGTGACTCCGCTAACTGTATTTTTCAGTTGGACCTTATTTTGTTTCTAAAATGAAATCGGAAGTTTTTAAGCAATCACAAATGTTTGTATGCACGTTTGGTGGAATTCCTTCGACCATTGTGAATTGGAAAATTAACGGCCATATGATTGACAACGCTGCCAAAACCCCAACTAAAATAACTCAAATGCCTTTGGACAATTCAGACCGAATTGTATCAAACTTACTTGTCTCGAGTTCAGTTATATTTGGCCCAAGCTCCACAGTTGTGTGTTGGGCAAATAGTTCTTTTGCATCATCAAAACTAAGAAAGATGAACATGAGTGTTGGTAAGTTATAAAGTCGTAAAGCTGTTTATATGTTGGTGCTCAAAGAGATATAAAAGTTATATTTAACTATACTTTGTTAGTCTTTAGAAATGAATGTTTTTATGGTGTCTAGATCTCTTGTCTTCCAATGGAACATATTTCACGTGGCCAAACACAACCAACAACTTTGGTCATGCTAGAGAACATTGCAAATCGATTGGTGGCCAATTGCCCAATGTAGCTGTCCTAAACAACACCTTGCTTGACATTTTTGAAAACAAGAAAATATGGGTAGAAGGTTAGTGTGTTAAGGCTGCCTTTTAGTGTCTTGAAACTGCATTTGCAACTGTGTGTTGCAAGTAATATTTGTAGGATCAACTTGTAGATTTGTGCATAGATTATACCTGTTAGAAATTGATCGGTTTGCCATCAATACTTTGTGGTATAATTCTATGTTAAAATGCTAATATTTCGGAGGTATTTCTGACTGTTGGTGTTTTGAACTACAAAATTAGTACCTCTAATAGACTTTGAACGACTATGACCGCCGTGTTTACTCATGGCAACGTCAGTTTATGGTAAACTTCGATAATACACCAAAGTGTACAATTTATATTTGCAGACTCTAATCCCGGTGGAAATACCTGTAATACATTTCAAGTATATAACAAAAGCGTCGTTCAAAAAGAATGTTCTACAGAGCATCATTACATATGCTTGTTTTCAGGTTTGTATATCTGTCCTTTTTTTGAAATTACAGACTTTGGTTAGGCACGTAATAAAAAAGCACTATTTTCTATTTTTTGTACGTTAAGTGAAAATAAATGGCAAATAATTTTCAGTATCAATAACCGCCGTGCTATTAAACGTTGCTTTTTCAGCATTGGAAATTATCAGCACAAGCAAATGTCACTATGACCGAATCGCCGTTAAATGGAAAGACATGACTGGCTACAATGGATCCATCACCTACGCTGTGACTGCAGTGAACGAGACCCACTCTGTTAATGTCAGCAATGCTGTCACGCAACCTTCCACAAGAAACCACATCTACACAAGCACATTAGGCAACCTAGTGCCAGATGATTCTTATGAAGTTTCGGTAGGTGTCAAATACTTTATGTCAACTCCTTCAATGCCTTATAGCAAAATGTGTACGTTTCAGCTACGCATGTTTCCGGATGTTTGGCGACTCAGTATTCCCACTGTTATTGGAATGACGTCAAGCATATTTAAAGGCGTCAGTGGTAACGTGTCATTAAACGGGGCAGTGTGTGAAATTGATGTCCACATACCGACTAATATTCTTACCATGGTCAACGAGGTCAAGGTAACAAAACACCAAAACTTAAACTTCACAGAATGTTTTCTAAATTATGTTTGTTGTGTGCTTAAATGGTAAAAGTGTGTTTTGTAGCTTCACTTGGGAAAAAGAGAGTTTAATTCGGTCGAAGAACCTTCCAATTGGACTGAAATAAATTTTACTGAAATTTCGTCAATAAAGCACAGCGAGATGATTGGTGTAAATGAAGAACTCGTGGTGAAGTTTCAACCAATCACAAACGCTTGTACAAACACGATTTTTAACGTGACTGGGAAATGTGAAATACCACCACCTGTTGAGATAAGTATGTTCTTTGTTACTTTTGGACAGAATCCAAACATTTGATCACATGATAATTAGATCGCAGTACTTTATGGTAGGTTGGGGTTTATTGTGATTTAATTTACGTGGAGTGAAATTGCATTTAATCCTTTTGGACTTAAAAAACGCAGCTATGGGTAGTATGTGTGGCTCGAATCCCACTTTATTGATTGTTTATTCAACGTGTAAAGGCAACATTACCAAAATGCTGCAGATCGTGTGATATTGTTTTCAAAGTATGTCATACCAGGTTAAGAACACTAAACAGGTGTTTGATATTTTCAAAAGAGGATAAACACGGAACTAGCATATACTAATATTTGTAAGTGGGATATAATCAAAACCTACACATCGGGACTAATTTAAACTTCTAAATGTAATTCTCAGGAAGCGTTGTGTTTACATGAGGAGCTTGATCTATTTCGACGCTCTGTAGGAAGTAGGCGTTTTAACGGGCTGTGTGTATTTTAGTTCCAACCTGTGGTAAAATCTAAACCTATAATATACACATATAATAATGATTGACATAAGCTTCTCATCCAACACGTTTTGCATTGTTAGTCAATAAACTTAGGTTTAACTAGCAGCCTTTGAAACACAAACGTAAGTGACGCAACAAAACTTTGGACATTTACTCAACATTTTTGTAATTTGTTCGCAGTTCCTGCAGCCTCGACTTTGCCAGTAATCGCCGGTTCTGTTGCAGCTATTCTAGTGCTTCTGCTTATTTTGGTCCTGATCGTGTACTATAGGTTCGTAAAATAAAGTTTGAGAAAACTTAGGAACGACATGAGCTGTACCAAAAAATCTACTTTCGCAGAGATCGTATACGGACTAGGATTGGGGCGAAAAGAACAATTGCTCCACTTGTACGAAACTCTCCCAATCGCGCACGGGATGTTCCCATACAACGTAAGTTTTCTTCTGTAGTGTCATTTGTGTGTTCTGAATTAAATCCACAACTCCCCAAATACCAAGATTTTCTTTCTTGAGATTTGACAATCTTTCTTTAGATACCGACAAATCTTTCTGTGGATTGCTTCCATAAGAATATTGGCAACTCGTTTCGGTGGAAATCTTTCATAAAGATATTTTTTGTTTAGATACTTCAAGGGAAGAAAGCACGAATATACTCAAGTTTTATATTGGAGAATTTTTCATCGACAGCTCAAAGAACGGTCACGCAGCTTTGAAGCAACAATTTGAAGTATGTCCTAAACATATTGTAAGGTTGCATTAACATCTGCTCTAGTTCAGCAATGGTATGTAAGTACGGCAAGGCGGTCAAAATGCAGCTCCGTTAAACCTGACCAGTGGTTAAATTATAGTTTCCTTGTTCCCAGATTCAAAAGATACACTTTATGAAATATGAAGTGTGTATTTGAATTTATTGAAAGCATGATGCAACCTGGAGTTGTACCTCCATCGAGAACAGCATGAAACAAGCTAACAAGGACATATGTTGACTTTGTGTTCACAGACCTCATATTTTATTAACCTCATGTTGCCCAAACCTTACACGTATACACCACAACGAAACGTTGCAACCAACTTTAGTATGAGGGAAAAAGGTTTGACAGTCGATTGAGTCTCGGTTTAGTTTAATTGTTTCCTTTCGGTTTAAGTGGGCAATTGTAATTTGATACATCAACCATGCCGCATTTTTTTCTTAACCAGTGAAGCGGACTAATGTTATTTTTGCAGAGAGTAAGAGAAGAATCTAAGAACTTTGCAAGTATTTACGACGCAACGGCGGAATCCAAAACGACTAAAAATCGTTACAAGAATATCATACCATGTAAGATATAGTTCAGGCACTTGCACGACATTTTTGACTGCACAGTGCGTAATGCCTGTCTTTGGTATTAAATTATACAAATAACACTTTCCTACTCCAGTTCGAGAATGTTTAATAATAACGTATATTTGCAAGTACTAGTTTTTTGGTCTCTTTCAAATTGTCTGGTGATTGAACGTTTTGTTTAAAAAAATCGAAATATGTCAAAAAGAACTTATTACAAAGTAATGTGCCGATACAACAGGAAACAGTGTCGTATAGATCTGTACGGCGAATACCTTGTCACCAGTCGCATTGATTAGACCTTAAAAGCCAAAACTACTTTTTGACATATTTGTTACTTTTTGGTAGATGATCACAACACGGTATTTCTTCGTGGAGTCGAAGGAAGTGACAATAATTACATCAACGCTTCCTATGTAAAGGTGTGTCCGTCCTACATCTGTATGCAACTAACTGAAATATGGACATGAAAATGGGCTCAGGCCATCACTGGGTATTGGTTTTAGATCAAAGTGGGGATCCTTGCTCAGTTAGCGACGGTTTTAAACCAGAACTATGGATCATTGTTCTGTAATTTTTTGATTAGGGCGCAAAGAAAAGACACAATCGGGTTAAACACTATGCAGCTACGCCGCTGCGAGGCGCTTCGTGCCCGAGGTTAAAAGCAAAGTAAATTAGGTGCGCTGATAATCAAGGCAGGGTAGAAACGCTAGTTGGTCAAGCAGGGCACGTTAAAAACTAACCATTTGTGTTGAAGAGGGTAGGTCTTAACGGGAAACAAACAATCGTTAAAAGTGTCCGAAGATTTGCAGACGCTAATCCGAAGTTTGCGTTAGTACAGCACACCGTGGCTTAATGATTTTTCTTTCAATGTGATCAACGTAAAGGCCCAAACTTATCCTTCTTGCATTTCTTAACCGCATGTTGTTGTACAGGGATTTAAGGAACCGAACAAATGGATTGCTACGCAAGGGCCGATTGCGAAGACTGTTGATGACTTCTGGACAATGATTTGGGAGCAAAACGTCCGAATCATTGTTATGCTTGCAAATCTCTATGAAAAAGGAAAGGTAGCTAATTATCTGAAATATAAGTATCTCCTGAGTCTATAATACCTCTTTAAGTCTCCCATGTACCTACATGTTTACTGTAATATAAAATCACTGGCACATGACATACATGGAATGAAACTATGTGTGTGAAACCAAATCAATTGGTTTGGGAAGTTAAAAAAGCACAAAACGCCACACACAAAAACATTAATTCGACAATCATTTCCTATCATCGTAACCTTGTTTTTGTGTTGCAGTCCAAATGTGCTTTATATTGGCCTGAAGAAATCGGACAAGCCCAAAGCTATCAGCGGGTTAGTGTTAGCGTTGTTGAAGTCATCCACAAAGGAAATTACATCATCCGACATATGACTGTCGAAGAAATTAACAGCACCTACGTCTCCGTATGTTTTAAGTGTCTTTAAAATTAGAAGGAAACTGATTAAATTACTTGATATTTTAGGACCAACACCTTATCACGCAATATCATTTCATTGCTTGGCCCGACCATGGCGTTCCAAATACCACTACAGGTCTGGTTAGATATATGAAGGAAGTTCAGGACAATCATGCTCAACTGCAAAATGAGCTGCAAACTACAGTTCCTACTGTTGTACATTGCAGGTTTGAATTGGTTAACACACTTTTCCAGTAGAAAGAGATTTTATTTTCTGTTATTGTTTTTCAGTGCTGGAGCTGGAAGAACTGGAACTTTCATTGGTTTCGATTTCTTATTGAAGGAATTAAGTGAAACTGGCTCGATTGATGTTTTTAAAGCGGTTGTTGGTATGAGGGAACAAAGAATGGAAATGGTTCAAACCATTGTAAGCATTTGAAGCCTGGTTTAAAAAGTTAGCACGCTTTAAACTACAATCATATTTACAGGAGCAGTACATATTCATGCACAAGTTACTTGCCGAAACGGTCGCTTTTAGTGAAACCGATTTACAATTCGAGCAGTTACACGAGAAACTGGGACAACAGAAAAGGTACCGAATTATCTACATTCGAATTGGTTAAGAACATTAATCACAGGCATATCAACCAGCTCCGAAAACATACTCTATACAAGACCCTAACAGTTTTGTTTTTGTTAAGACTTTAGACAGTAAGAATGGTGAAACTGACACTGTTTCTATTGCTACTATAGATATCAGCATGCCAGTGAAATGAGTAAAGAGTTCAATGACCTGAGCATTTTGTTTGGCGAATCAACTACTTCTCAAGTAAAGATTGATAACCCGGCCAAAGTGTATTGTAAGTTCTCCATTCAAATGCAGATTTGTTGTTTATTTAGTTTAACAAAATCTTACTTATAACTTATATATATTAAAATTATATACTTATATCATGCTCAATCAATTGTAAAACACAATAGCTAACACCTTAAAACATCCCAAAGCATGTCGAAATAAAAATAAAAACTAAATAAATAGCATCAAAGTTACCTAGGTTTTGGGTTTTTTGGGAGAGGGAGGATTAATTCCATTTATTTTGTTTCTTTTAGCAATAGTTCCTAGCCTTAAACTAATATCCTATTTTACAGACACATCACCAGAAGGAGCTCCGGGTTCACACAGAAATGGAATTTACAAAGTCGAGGTGGGAAACGAACGGATCCGTGTTTTTGCAACTTGATAAACTAGTAACGTGAATTTATTTTTTAACATTTATTACTCAGTCTTACAACCCTGCTGACCATTTGATGATTGGAGACGAACCAACAGCCGATGGCATCGACGCCTTTTTCCGTGTGCTGCTGCTGGAAAACACTGGATTTATCGTTCAAGTAGACCAACCAATGGTACGTCGACTTATACATCTTCATTATGGTCATCAATACAACGAAGATATAAATTTTATTTCAAAAATTCCTTTTGGTTTCGGTCAAGCTAAATACAATATCACTTTATCATATGTATGGTAATTTCTGGTCTACGACTTGCGTTTCAAACAAACCACAGTATAAGTTGCTTTTTAGGTTTTTTTCATTTTGAACGTGTAAATTTTTCCGCAGTTCTGGTCTATGACTTGCATGTCAAAAAAAAAACAGAGTAAGTTGTTTTCTAATGTTTTTTTATTATTATTTTTCACATGTAAATTGATCAACAGTACTGATCTATGAATTGTTTGATGGTTGGATTTGTCAAGGAAACACAGTAGCCTATAACTTGTTTTCTAACATATATCACATGTATTTGAAGCAAACCATTGTTTGGCCCAACCAATATGACACAACGGCACAGTACGGTGCAATTTCTCTTCAATTTATTGACGAAACAATTAATGAAGACGTAAAAGTCACCAGAATATATGTTGTGAATGAAGAACAGCAACAAAAAGTTGGTTACGCAGTTTACATTAGCCATTTGTCCTTAACAATAATAACATTATTCAAACTTTTTCTAGCGTCAAATATTTCTGTTCGAGTTTAACTTTTGGACTGATCAGGAAACCCCAACTGATGACTACAACATGATCCATTTTCTTTCCATGATTGAATCCTACCATTCGCTTACTAACGAATGCAGCATGCTATTTCTGTCCAGGTGCATACATTCGTGCAACACTCCAATTTTGCTGCGTTTTATCAGTTTTTAGCGGCATCATTTCTATATTGATGTAGTAGCCAGTATAAGTATCTTCTGCTGTTGAATCTTAAGAAAGTAAGCCAACAATGTAATGGATAATATTGAAAATCTGTTTTGTTGGTTACAGAACCGGATTTTCCAAAACCGTTCTTTTGTGTGCCGCTTGGAATCTTATGTCTCGCTACAGAGCGGAAAGTATGGTCGATGTGTTTAGAACAGTAAAAGATATTACCGACTCATTGCCTGATGTACCTTTGTCACTGGTAAGTTTTAAACCACTGGATATGCCACTTTCGTGTTCCAAAAATTAGGCTGAAAAAGTTGGATACCTATTTCTTAAAACCCGGGGTAAGCAGCGTTTTTGCCCGGCGTATGACACGTTTTTATTTTACCAATTGCCGCCAGTAATGTTTCCACTGAGCCTAAATCAAACGCCTGTCAGCTGAACGGCGACATTTACCTTATCTAAAAATCCTTTATGTTGTTAGACCTAAAAGGCTGTGCAAACTTGTTTCAAAAGCCACATACATGTCCTAAGAGTTAGCGGTAGGATAAATTTGTATTTATTCCGCATGTGACCGTAAAGTGGCAGGGTGTACGCGCCGTATGTCCATTAACCAACCCTACACTCTGACCTCGTAAACTAAGTATTTTTGTTGTTTTTGCAAAAAAATTTCACACTGTACAAAAGGTTAAACATCTGTATAAGTGCACCAAATAACGACCTTTTTATGGTTACAGGATCAATACAAAGCTTGTTACTCCTTCATTGCAACTTATACCAACCCCAGCCAAGAATAAAACAAATGTGGGAACCTCTTTTCTTTCGATTTTACAAACTAAACCTCAAACGTTGAACGGATTTGTCGATTTAAGTTCATTCCTCTTTTTTACTTTCATCTTGCTACTTCTGTGTATTATATATTTACTTTGCTTAGTTGATGTACCTTAATACTGCACTTGAATTATAAAATTATTACATAAAGATTAACATGATCATAAAATGATAACTGGGATCAGCCCTGAAGCGTTCATGCAGACCAGCGATCACGGCACACTCATATGTAAATCATAGTACGTCAGGCCTAACAAATGTGTTACATCGAATCAGTCGGTCACCAAACAATCCCATGTGGCAATGTGCAGGCTAGATTTTCCTTTATAAGTGGAACAAAAAGCTCTAAAATACTGATGTCAAGCAACAAATTTTGTTGGAGCGGCGGCAATTTTACTGCAAGAGGTTTGAAATAACTTATTTGTATTGACGCTTTAAGCTCATGTTGTATCTATTCTAGAGAAGGCGATTCATTCATCATTAACAACCGATGTGACAGTTCAAGACGGCGAAACCCCACACATCAATTGTACCTTTTTCGGGTATCTGACTTCTATCTCTTCCATCCGGGGTAAAAAAAAACATGTACATATTTTGTAATATTGTTACATTTAACATTACGATTGAAATGTTTCAGGAGCTTAATCAAAGGTTTGCCAACAAATTGTTTTGGAATGTCGACAGAAAATACATAAAGTAAGCGATAAGTAGAAATACCAAACATAAACACTGTCGGTAATCTGTTGCAGTTGGTCCTGGTAACAGGTTTCACATACTTTTAGTCAACGACAAACATATAACTTATGTGCGGTTTTGTTTGAATGCTACAACCAGATGTTCAGCTTTAAACTAATTAAAAGTAGGACGGGTATCTAAACATCGTCGGGACCCAAGGCCTATGCACCCTCCCCCCTACAATGCACGTGGGATGGTTATTTCACCCTATTGGTACAGAGTATACAATCGTGTACTGTAGGTCTCAATACTGTACTAGTTTCTGTTAGTTTGCATATTAATTTAAAATACTTGTGTTTGGTCTTTATCAGGTAGTTGACGTTGCGGACAGTTACTTAAAATACTTGACTAAGGAAGCGTGGGTTTTCTAAATGACATCATCTGGTTTAATAAACATTGCACCAATAACACAACGCCTACTTTACTACTATCTATAGCTGATAGGAGGTTGGCTTAGTTACATGTAGGTTAGTACAGAGATTTGCAACAGTATAGATATCTTTTGAGTAGAGCCAAGGAATGAAGATTATATGTCGACCTTTCGCATCTTTGATGATATTTTGTTCTGTCCTGTGTAAAACTGCTTATCGTAAGTCTACTAATTATTTTGTGTTACGTTGCTTATAACACCAGCACGTTTGTCAAGTAAAATAGTAAGCTTTTTGGGCACATAAAGTGTAAACGAATGAAGAATGTCACGGACAGCAATCGCATGGTAGTTAACAGATTCAAGACGGTTGTGCAACCAAGGGGGCACAAACCTAAGGGTGGTTCTCCTAAAAAATTAAAATATTCTTTTAAAATATATTCATTGTCAGTTCAAGTCGTTTTTTAGTTAAACAATGTTACAAGTTCATTTAGTGAAAGGGTGCTTCGAAAATGTTGTTTGTTTGCAGACACGTCAGCTGCAGAATGCAAAGGACGTTTTTATGTGATATCTACAAATCAACGCAACTGGGACGTTGCAAACCAGGCTTGTAAGGATAATGATGGAAAACTGGCTATTATCAAAGATGCAGAAACACAAGGCCTACTGCTAGACAAAGTAAAAGCAAAGTGGTCAAGCGGACAAGTTTGTAAGTTTTTGGTTTGAATTTCAAGGTGGTCGTAAACTTTTTTGCTCTGTTAATGGCGAGTAAACGAACATTGCAAAGTTGTGTTGATTGTGAAAGCTTTAACCAGTTTCTCGTAGATATCTATTTGGGAAGTAAAAGAGAGCCCAGTGATTTGAAGATTAAATGGCTGGATGAAACTGTATTTGCAACAAAAGAACCAGGAGAAGGTAAGTGGTGCACTAACAAGTTAGCAATCGGTACAAGGTTAATCGCAATCTGTTCACCAATTATTTTTTTGTGTGTTGGACATTTTTTGGTAGACAAACAACAAATGACAAGCGCACATACTTTGATCTAAAGTAGAAGTTATTAACCGGGGGAAAATTTAAATACCCATGAAAAATCTAGGCATATGTTTCAAAAACATTTGGCTGAAGGTTTACCCATTTGTACATATGGTTAAGGTAAAACGCGCAACTTGCTGTTAACAACGTTATCAACCATTCCAAAGCGTCATAGTAATTGGTAATAACTTTTCCAACGTTTGGGTTGTAAACTTTCCTATAGAGCAGGGCTACTCAAACTTTCTTGCTCTGCGACCCCATTTTGCAACAGAAATTTCTACGCGACCCCTTGATGAGTATGCTGTAAAGAAATATACTTGGCATATATATATATATAATATATAATAGTATCTAAAAAGCCTAAATTATATTCTGACTTGATACACAGAATGACAGTCTTAGTTTTTATGACGTAATAATCTATATTGTGACGCTTGTGGTATCTGCTTTTCCGCATTGTTTGCGCACAATAGGCATAAAAAAGTCTGGGGCACATGGCTACTAGGCTGGCAATACTCTTAATTATATATTGCTGATAATTCTACAACAGACCCCAATTGGGGTCGCGACCCACAGTTTGAGAAGCCCTGCTATAGAGCAGTTACTAAACATATTTGATTCGTCTGTAGATTTTGGTTTTGCATGTTTAGCAACTGATAAAGTTTAAACAGGTTAATGCATTTTTTTCTACACGTTAACGTCGGTACTAAACTTCAATATCGTACTTTTCCGAACATTTCTTTGTTTTTGCCACAGTTATGCTAAATTATGTGGCAATAAACAAGGCGACATAAATTTGGTCCTCAAACGATACAAAAAGCATTAAGAATGACATCACCCCAACCCGAGACAGCTTGTGTGTTGCTGCAATTATTAGCTTAATTTTATTTCAGGTCACTGGTCCAGTGTTGGATATGGAGCATGGTTGGGTGGAAATATTGGAAATGGTCTGTGTGTTCGACTTGTACGAGAATCAAATAAATGGGGATGGGGTACTGGTAGCTGTGACGTGGACAATTACTACATCTGCGAATATGAAGGTTTGCTAATATAATAAAACACAAAAACTTATGATTTCATGTTTCCCTAAAAACTATATGACAACATTTTCGACAGTGGATGTATAATTCTTAACATTGTACGCAATAGACAGTTTTTTTTGTTCGGTTGTCTTATTCCGCGCGATCTATGTAGTTTTGTTAGTTAAGTATTCTAAATAGTATGTTAAAGCACATATTAAGAGAATGTTAAGTTTGTACCATTCCCGCTGTTAGTTAAGAGTGACAGTGACTCAGCATTAGGTTTTGTTTTTCATCGCAATTAAATTACCATGTGTTTTAATTCTTTTTGGAACATAGTCAAAGGACTGAAATAAATGTCCAAAATTATTTCAGAAAAATTTGTACACTTCCGTAATTTATATATTCGATGCAATCAATGTTTTGTAAACGGTGTTTATACAGAACCTAGAGTCATCTCATTTTCTCAAGCACGCTACTCAGTGTTGTATGGCGGATCAATCACCATCAGCGGAACAATATCAGGACTTTACACAGAACCTCTCAACGTCACAGCAATTTACAACAACAATCAACGAATGACGCTCTTAAATAATTACAACGGAACCAGCTTCAGTCACACAATAAACAGTGTCACTGAGTCGCATGTTGGTAACTTACAGATCGAAATTACTGGAAACTCAAACTGTTCAACTACTGAAACGGCCAATTTGGGAATAGCAGGTAATATGTGAAATTGTTGCTGATGGCCGATATTCTCTATGCTGTTCGCTTTTTGCAGCAAGCCTTACACACTCGATCGACAAAAGCGAAATAATAGCACAGTATGGAGCACGACAAAGAGTTACGTGCACAGCAGTTGGATATAAAAACCCAACAGTTCGATGGAAAAGGTCGTTATTTCAATATTCTGCATGAATAATATATCTAAACCAAACGTACGCCCGTATTTTTATCTAGGAGTGGGACGGCAGTGACATTTTCAACGTCAAGCAACGTTTTTCAAACCACCAGTCAACCGAACAACTACACAGGTCGATCTATGCTATCGTTTACTTTGAGAGACGCAACTGAAGCAGGAAATTATGTTTGTGAAGCTACAAACTGGCCTGGTGCTGGAACGAAAACGAAGAACCTCATAGTTAAAGGTATAAGTCGTTCAGGAACAGTATACACGGACTTGAAAAGTAGTTTAATCACAAACATTACTGCCAAGGTAGTGGTGTAGATAGAATACATCGTTCAGACGTTTCGACAATCTCTGATGACAACAGAGGTTGTCGATGCACTGATGATGACAACAGAGATTGTCGAAACGTCTGAACGATGTATTCTATATACACCACTACCTTGGCAGTAATGTTTGTGATTAAATAAGTCGTTCAAATGCTGAATATTAATGCAATTGGTCCAGTTGCAAAATATTGCTGATAATTCTACAACAAAACATGCCTTTTAGGTGGCTTCGGAATACTTATAGTTCCTAAAAAAATGTTATTTTTAAATTGTTTGTTTTATATTGGATGGAATTGTTAATGTCTATGACAGATCACTGTAAAGATTAGCTTGTTATTTACTAACCGCTAAATTTTATTAACTAATTGTGTTTAGTTTCTCCAAACATAACTATTGAATCTGCAATCAGTGTCAGTTCTACCCAACATCGTTTGGTTGATTGTATTTCTTTTGGGTATCCATCTCCTACTGTTGCATGGAAAAAGTAGGTAGTTTAATATGCTTATACCTCATGCGCTTTTATACATTCAAATAATTTGTTTAAGAAATGGAGTAGCGTTGTCCACAAACACAGTTTTGTCTGTTTACCAAGCCACTGATGCAAGCTCGGACTTCTTGAAACGTGCCAGGTTATATATAACCATCACGGATGTTTTACAATCTGACGACTACAAATGTACAACAACTAATGGTGTTGAAAGTACAAAAACGGAATCGTTTACAGCTAATAGTAGGTTCAATATGTTTCTTTGACATAGATTTAATATTTTACTGTTATATCTTTTCGCAAAGCTATTTATGGCAAAAAAACTTTTTTTAACAAAAAACATTTTGTGGTGCATTAAAGGAGCCTGTTGTTTAACAAACGTTTAAAGTGCCTGTTACAGCGAGAAATTACTTGTATGTGCTTTATTTCCCTGTTTCTAGTTCATGTCAGTGATTTGACTTCATTGACTATGACGTAACAAAGCGTCTGCCAGGATTGGTTAGAAATCTCCAAACGTAACAATGCGTGTGATGTCATTAGTGTCGCAATCTTGTGCTGACCACGTTTTACAGTTTCTTTCTGTGCTGTAAGCAGCAGTTTAGTTGTCGCAGTTCATAGTTGATTCAATTTAGTTTTGGAAATGTTTTGTTCTAACACTAGTGTTTATGTGTAGCTATAAAAACATGAAAGTTAAAGTAATTGAAATGCTGAAACGTCTTAGTCCGTTAAAGTGCCTGTAATTCAGTCCTGGACTCCTAACAAGTTGGTACGTAATTTGAATGTGAAAATTGTATGAGTTAAACGTCGTAATACTGTTTGTGTATGATTTAAGAAGTATTGACTTTCTTAACGTGACATGTTCGTAAGTGTATAAGTTTATCGGCCATATTGAATGTGCGTATTATTGCCGATTTGTGACACGTTTCTGATCGTTTAACAGAGAACCAATGCTGTTGTGCAACCAAGGAGAAATTTGTACCATCAGGCAGACAGTGTTGCGTTCAAGACAAATTAGGAAACCCCCTAGTGCGGCGGTCGGTGCAGATCCAGGCTGCGCAGATTTTTAAGTAAATTACGGCCGCTACATTAAAGTTCTCAACTTTGGGACATACGACGACCTGAAGTTTGATTGAAGACGTTTCATGAATAGTTACAACATGATTGTGACAAAGGCCACGCTGAAAGCAATTGTGGACAAACTCAATTCTCTCTACCTAGAAGCGGAAGAATTGATGGTCAGCAACCAGAATGTTAAAGTGTTGAAGGAGAAGCAGAAGCAAGTCTCTTTAACTTTCGAAGAGTATGTCGAAAACCACTTTGAATACGTCAGTGCTTTGAAACGTAATAATGCCAAGTCTAAGGCTAAGGAGGAGCTTAGTAGCTTACGCAAGGGCAAAGAAGAATTCGAAAATCGCATCGACGAGTGGCTGTCTGGCATTGTAGAGAATCACGATGATAATGTTACCGTGCAGTCAAAGCGAAGTCATAGTTCGCATGCATCAAGGCCAGCTACTGTACGATCATCGATCGCTAGTAGTTCCCGTTCAAGTACGAAACGCACCGAAGCTGCCGTAAGGAAAGAACTGGCTGTTCTAAAGAAAAAACAGCTCGAGGAAAAACAACGAGCGAAGTTGCAACTCGAAGAGGCTGAACGACGTAAGCGGGACGAATTTGAGCTTTTAGAAGCGGAACACGAAGTACAAGCTGCAGCGGTCGAAGCTGATGTCTGGGAGCGTCGATCGTTCAATGGAATGCGCGACGTGCTGAATTTGGATGACGTTTCAACGACATCGGTACCTTGTCGAATCGAGGAACATGTGAAGGAAACGCCGAAAACACCGTTGCGGCAAGAATTGAAATGGAAGACCGCTTTGGAAGCGCCAGCTGCGCAAGAGCCGTTACCGGCCGAAGGCCAATTTGATTTGTTTAACGATGACCCACCGAATATGGTTAGTGGTGAGCACAAACCACAGGTCAGTGATTTAATGCACGTCGCTTCACTATTGAAAGATGGCCTCGATTTGCCCAAGCCCGAGTTGCTGCATTTTGATGGCAACCCTTTACATTACACACGTTTTATGACAACGTTTGATGAATGTATTGCTAGCCGTGTGCAAAGTGACAAGTCCAAACTAAACTATCTTATTCAGTATTGTGCTGGTGAAGCCGAAAAAATGATTTTGTTTTGTTCTTGCATGGACGATGATGGCTACCGCAAGGCTCGGAAAGTTTTGCATGACCATTATGGTCGTCCGTTTATTATAGCCAGGTCCTATGTTCAACGTCTGACCCAGGGTCCGTATTTGAAAGCCGATGACAGCGAAGGGCTGCAGGAGCTTGCACGTCACTTGGATGAATGTCATGTCACTTTGTCTCATTTGGGTTATTTTGCTGATATCTACAAGCAAGCCGTCAGGTGACGAGTGTCCAATTTGTAATGTGTCTCATGCTTTGGCGCAATGTAAAGTGTTCAAAGGAAAGCAGTTCGGAGAACGGCTGCGGATAGTGCGGAGAGCTAGGCTCTGTGACAACTGTTTTGCTAAAGGTCACATCGCTAGGAATTGTACATTGCAGAGTTCTTGTTCACTAGAAGGATGTCGACGTAGACATCACATGCTATTACCTCATGATTTACCTGAACCAGAGTCGGACAACCTTTCACAGCGAAGAGAGCAAAGGCCAGGTCCAGCAAAGAATGGAAGTGCCTCAAAGACCGTGGTAACCTCAACTTCGTGTGCAGCCAAGTCGTCCGTACCTCAGGTTGGCCAAAACGTGTATATGAATATTGTCCCAGTAAGGGTCAGTGGCAAAAACGGAAAGGAGGTTGAAACCTACGCCTTTCTGGATTCCGGTTCAAACTCGACGATGGGCTCGAGACGACTGCTAGATATGCTTAACCTGACAGGTGACAAGATTGAATTTACGCTTTCAACGATTAATGGGAAAACACAGAACAACAATGGTTCTGTCGTTAGTCTATCTGCGAGGCCGCTAGATGGCGCAGGAGTTGTTGACTTGCCACATGTGATTATGGTGGATAATTTACCTGTTGTTCCAAATAGGTGCGAGAAAAAATGGTCGCATCTCCGTGACATTAAATTCACGACGCCATTAAACGATGAAGTGCTACTGCTGATCGGACTGGATGTGCCTGAAGCATTTTGGATCGAGGATGAGAGGAGAGGGCGACGTGGAGAGCCGAGCGCGGTTAAGACAGTTCTCGGTTGGTCTCTGTTCGGTACTGCTTCGTCTCGTTCTGGTAGATGCAGTGTACAACACGTCCAGGAAGCCAAGCAGTTGGTGCAGGAGGTCCGCGCGCTTTTACGGCGTGGAGGTTTTCACTTGAGGAAGTGGTTAAGCAACGACGAAAGAGTCTTAGATGACGTACCTAAGAGCGACTCAGCGAAATCTTTATTCTCTTTGAAAGATGACACCGGTCAAGTGGAATGTGTTCTTGGGGTGAGCTGGAATCGTACCGATACGTTTCAATTTGATGTCAAGGTAAAGGAAAAGTCGATCACCAGACGAGGCTTATTGTCTGTAGTGAGTTCTCTTTTTCATCCTTTGGGCTTTGTTGCTCCAGTTGTCTTGCAGGCGCGAATGTTGCTGCAAGAGTTGTGCAGGCAGGGTGTTGGTTGGGACGAGGAAGTACCAGAAGATATTGCCACAGCGTGGCGCCGTTGGATTTCCGAGTTGCCGGAACTTTCTTCTGTTCAAATACCCAGATGTTTGAAGGCAAGCCAATTGGGAAGAATTAAGGTATGCGAGTTGCACCATTTTGCCGATGCATCATCGCATGGTTACGGAACCGTGTCATACCTTAGGGTTGAAGATGTAAACAGATGTGTTTGTTGTACCCTTTTGTTGGCAAAAGCTAGACTAGCCCCACTGAAAGTCGTTTCTATTCCGCGACTTGAGCTGACAGCAGCTACACTTGCTGTGAAAATGGACCAGGTTCTGAGAAAGGAGTTGGACCTGAAGATTGAAAAATCAACTTTCTGTCTTTGCAGAGGCTGAATCCCATTTTGGTTGATGGTGTTTTTCGTGTTGGAGGTCGCTTGCATCGTGCACCGGTGGCATATGACTTGAAGCATCCGGTGATTTTTCCCAACAAACACCACGTGACAAATCTGATTATCGAGGATCATCACAATACCGTTCAGCACTCTGGCATGGGTCTTACATGGACATCGCTACGACAGAAGTACTGGGTTGTTCGTGGTGGAGTTGCAGTAAGGCGTGTGTTGGGACAATGCATCTTTTGTCGTCGACGCAACGCACCCATCGGACAACAGATGATGGCAAACTTACCACGTGAACGAATAACGCCAGGAGAGCCTCCATTCACATACGTTGGAGTGGATTACTTTGGGCCTTTGTTGGTGAAGCAAGGGAGGAGCGAGGTTAAGCGCTACGGATGTATATTTACGTGTCTGACAGTTCGTGCTGTGCACATTGAAATTGCGCACTCGCTGTCAACGGATTATTTTATTGACGCCCTACGGAGATTCATCGGTCGCCGAGGAAAACCGAAGAAGATCTTCAGTGACAACGGGACCAACTTTATTGGAGCTAATCGCGTTTTGCGCGACTCGTTAAAGGCTTGGAATCAAGCGCAGATTTATGATTGTCTCAGGCAGCGTGACATTGAATGGGCTTTCAATTCGCCTACTGCAAGTCACATGGGTGGAGTTTGGGAGCGGCTCATTCGGTCTGTGCGGAAAATACTGAGTGCTCTCATGTCTGAACAAACGCCAAATGATGAAACTCTCACCACCTTTATGGTTGAAGTGGAAGCGATACTTAATTCTCGACCGCTCACTCCAGTTACTATGGATACAGAAAGTGACGAACCTTTAACGCCAAATCATCTGGTGTTGCTGGGGCATTGTGATACACTGCCGCCAGGGGGTTTTCGATAAGAAGGACAACTACATTAGACGTCGTTGGCGCCAGGTGCAATACCTGGCCAATCAATTCTGGTCTAGATGGGTCAACGAGTACCTGCCGACTTTGCAAGTTCGGCAAATATGGACTGTTCCACAGCGCAATCTAGCGCATGATGATCTTGTTCTTCTCGCGGACAACTCCGTCCCGCGAGGCAGATGGCTGACGGGGAGAGTCGTGGATATCTACCCTGCAGAAGATGGATCGGTACGCACCGTACTGGTCAAAACCAAAAATGGGACTTTGAAAAGGCCAATTGCTAAATTGTGCCTGATTCGCAAGGCGGGCGAAAACTAGCGTCGCATTGTTTTCGATTGTACATAGTGTATGTGTTTTGTTATGTGCTCGCTGTAGTGTTGTGTTTTATTGGATGTGACGAACGGATTCGCACATCGGGGCCGGGAATGTTACAGCGAGAAATTACTTGTATGTGCTTTATTTCCCTGTTTCTAGTTCATGTCAGTGATTTGACTTCATTGACTATGACGTAACAAAGCGTCTGCCAGGATTGGTTAGAAATCTCCAAACGTAACAATGCGTGTGATGTCATTAGTGTCGCAATCTTGTGCTGACCACGTTTTACAGTTTCTTTCTGTGCTGTAAGCAGCAGTTTAGTTGTCGCAGTTCATAGTTGATTCAATTTAGTTTTGGAAATGTTTTGTTCTAACACTAGTGTTTATGTGTAGCTATAAAAACATGAAAGTTAAAGTAATTGAAATGCTGAAACGTCTTAGTCCGTTAAAGTGCCTGTAATTCAGTCCTGGACTCCTAACAAGTTGGTACGTAATTTGAATGTGTAAATTGTATGAGTTAAACGTCGTAATACTGTTTGTGTATGATTTAGGAAGTATTGACTTTCTTAACGTGACATGTTCGTAAGTGTATAAGTTTATCGGCCATATTGAATGTGCGTATTATTGCCGATTTGTGACACGTTTCTGATCGTTTAACAGAGAACCAATGCTGTTGTGCAACCAAGGAGAAATTTGTACCATCAGGCAGACAGTGTTGCGTTCAAGACAAATTAGGAAACCCCCTAGTGCGGCGGTCGGTGCAGATCCAGGCTGCGCAGATTTTTAAGTAAATTACGGCCGCTACAGTGCCCCTTAGTAAACATTACGACTAAAAAGTATTAGGCGTATACAAAACTTTGTTTTAGTACCGGCGGCTGTAACTGTGTCCAGAAGCAACTTTACGGCAGACTACGGTGTTGAAGTGACAGTTGATTGTACTTCGTTTGGATCTGCAAAACCTGAAGTCAACTGGTACAGGTAACCTGTCACGTAGTAAAGTATATTCCAAATTAAAACCGGCAAAACTTTTAGAAAAGGTGCACCAGTTTCATCTTCGAAGAGTTTGTTGATCTACCAACAAGAAATTCCCATAGCAAGCAACTACTCGAAAAACATCCGTCTTTATCTCAATGTTACAAGCGATCAAGAAAAAGGAATTTACGAATGTCGAAGCACCATTGGTAATCCTGCCCATACAGCTAAAATATATGTTAGAGGTAAGTAAAAAAAAGTTTTTTTAACATGCTTTCATAACGTTAGTTATTACATCGCTTTGCGTTTCCGCAGTTGTTGCAAGAATATCGCTCACACAATCGACCATAACCGCAGAGCAGCTACAACAATACCATGTTGATTGCATTTCTTATGGTTCCCCAATACCAAATGCGGACTGGAAAAGGTTTTGCCATTTATTTTGCAAGAGTTAGGTTTTTTTGAAATCTTTGTATTTTTGTTTGCAACAGAAATATGATTTTGGTTGGCAATTCTACTTCTGCTCCTATTTACACGAGTGTGGTGAGTAACAACACATACTCAAGAACAACACGACTTCATTTTTTCGTCAACGATGTTTCATACTCTGGGATTTACGTTTGTGTGACAGACAACGAGAACGTTAAAGAGAAATCATTAAATGTTACAAGTATTTATTTACCTCTGTTAACACCTAAACTAAACATTTTTACGTAAATACTATTTTATAGTTGCAGCCAACATTTCCATCACACCAGTAAACAAAGTATTTTTGTTGCCGGGAACGTTTAACGTCAGTTGTGAATCATACGGATATCCATTACCGGTTACCAACTGGACAAGGTTAAGTTAAATATACATATTCAAAGATTATAAACCGATGATAACCCAAGCCTTATGTAGGGATGGAACATCAATTGGTTTGTCGAACAACACTTTCATTTACCAGCATCGGATGACAAGTGGTAAATACAAATCACTCTCTCATCTTTATTTCAACGAATCGACAGTTAAACAAACGGGAGAATACAAATGTAAAGCAACAAACCTTAATACAAGCGGTGTGGTGGCAGTCTTTCAGGCACAAGGTTGGACTTGGTTTTTACAGTGCCTAATAGTTATTGTACTAATGTTGCCGTTTATCTAGTACAAGCAAACATTTCGACGACCAGAAGTGAAGTAATAATTTTGGAAGATGAGTCGCACAACATAACTTGCACATCTTTTGGTTTTCCCACTCCTATTCTTTATTGGAGCAAGTAGGTTCTCATGCATTCAATGTTATCTAGCTTAGGGTAAACCATATCTGCATGGGTCAACCTCCTGACACTTTTTATAAATACCTTTCACGAAACCAAAGTGGCGTCATATTACATTTTTTTTAGTATTGCATATCAAAAACTGTACATAGAACAGAAAACGCTAACCGTATAAACATCCCTAAACCCCTAAATAATTAGGAAATTAACCAGTCGATTTTCAGTAATAACTAAATGAGATCGTACACATATTTTACATCCAAATTTCGCACATTAGTAACCTTAGTCTAGCAGCAATTGTACGTTTGATGTCTATAAATATTTTACTGGCTCAAAGCGCCTAAACTATGGTTACATTACAGCTATGGCGCTACTGCAAGGCACCATCGATTAATTTTATTTATTTGTTTTCCTTCTACATTACAGGCGTTCTACGTACACCACAACAAACTCAAATAGGACAGTTTACCAAAAAATTGTTGCTCATAATAATCACTATCAGACAACGTCAGTGTTATATTTGCGAAAGCCTAATCTTAAAGAATCGGGTGAATACGATTGTAGTGTCAACAACTCAATGGGTGATGATAGTACCGTTTCAGCTAAGACCAACATAAAAGGTTAGTAATTTCACCCACCATTTAGTTTAAGTGTTATGCTGACTCCGCTAACTATACGTTTCAGTTGGACCCTATTTTGTTTCCAAAATGAAATCGGAAGTTTTTAAGCAATCACAAACGTTTGTATGCACGTTTGGTGGAATTCCTTCGACCATTGTGAATTGGAAAATTAACGGCCATATGATTGACAACGCTACCAAAACTCCAACTAAAATAACTCAAATGCCTTTGGACAATTCAGACCAAATTGTATCAAACTTACTTGTCTCGAGTTCAGTTATATTTGGCCCAAGCTCCACCCTTGTGTGTTGGGCAAATAGTTCTTTTGCATCATCAAAACTAAGAAAGATGAACATGAGTGTTGGTAAGTTATAAAGTCGTAAAGTTGTTTATATGTTGGTGCTCGAAGAGATATAAAAGTTATATTTAACTATACTTTGTTAGTCTTTAGAAATGAATGTTTTTATGGTGTCTAGATCTCTTGTCTTCCAATGGAACATATTTCACGTGGCCAAACACAACCAACAACTTTGGTCATGCTAGAGAACATTGCAAATCGATTGGTGGCCAATTGCCCAATGTAGCTGTCCTAAACAACACCTTGCTTGACATTTTTGAAAACAAGAAAATATGGGTAGAAGGTTAGTGTGTTAAGGCTGCCTTTTAGTGTCTTGAAACTGCATTTGCAACTGTGTGTTGCAAGTAATATTTGTAGGATCAACTTGTAGATTTGTGCATAGATTATACCTGTTAGAAATTGATCGGTTTGCCATCAATACTTTGTGGTATAATTCTATGTTGAAATGCTAATATTTCGGAGATATTTCTGACTGTTGGTGTTTTGAACTACAAAATTAGTACCTTTAATAGACTTTGAACGACTATGACCGCCGTGTTTACACATGGCAACGTCAGTTTATGGTAAACTTCGATAATACACCAAAGTGTACAATTTATATTTGCAGACTCTAATCCCGGTGGAAATACCTGCAATACATTTCAAGTATATAACAAAAGCGTCGTTCAAGAAGAATGTTCTACAGAGCATCATTACATATGCTTGTTTTCAGGTTTGTATATCTGTCCTTTTTTTGAAATTACAGACTTTGGTTAGGCACGTAATAAAAAAGCACTATTTTCTATTTTTTGTATGTTAAGTGAAATTAATGGCAAATAATTTTCAGCATCGATAACCGCCGTGCTTTTAAACGTTGCTTTTTCAGCATTGGAAATTATCAGCACAAGCAAATGTCACTATGACCGAATCGACGTTAAATGGAAAGACATGACTGGCTACAATGGATCCATCACCTACGCTGTGACAGCAGTGAACGAGACCCACTCTGTTAATGTCAGCAATGTTGTCACGCAACCTTCCACAAGAAACCACATCTACACAAGCACATTAGGCAACCTAGTGCCAGATGATTCTTATGAAGTTTCGGTAGGTGTCAAATACTTTATGTCAACTCCTTCAATGCCTTATAGCAAAATGTGTACGTTTCAGCTACGCATGTTTCCGGATGTTTGGCGACTCAGTATTCCCACTCTTATTGGAATGACGTCAAGCATATTTAAAGGCGTCAGTGGAAACGTGTCATTAAACGGGACAGTGTGTGAAATTGATGTCCACATACCGACTAATATTCTTGCCATGGTCAACGAGGTCAAGGTAACAAAACACCAAAACTTAAACTTCACAGAATGTTTTCTAAATTATGTTTGTTGTGTGCTTAAATGGTAAAAGTGTGTTTTGTAGCTTCACTTGGGAAAAAGAGAGTTTAATTCGGTCGAAGAACCTTCCAATTGGACTGAAATAAATTTTACTGAAATTTCGTCAATAAAGCACAGCGAGATGATTGGTGTAAATGAAGAACTCGTGGTGAAGTTTCAACCAATCACAAGCGCTTGTACAAACACGATTTTTAACGTGACTGGGATTTGTGAAATACCACCACCTATTGAGATAAGTATGTTCTTTGTTACTTTTGGACAGAATCCAAACATTTAATCACATGATAATTAGATCGCAATACTTTATGATAGGTAGGGGTTTATTGTGATTTAATTTACGTGGAGTGAAATTGCATTTAATCCTTTTGGACTTAAAAAACGCAGCTATGGGTAGTATGTGTGGCTCGAATCCCACTTTATTGATTGTTTATTTAACGTGTAAAGGCAACATTACCAAAATGCTGCAGATCGTTTGATATTGTTTTCAAAGTTAGTCATACCAGGTTAAGAACACTAAACAGGCGTTTCATGTTGTCGAAGAGAATAAACACGGAACTAGCATATAGTCATATTTGTAAGTGGGATATAATCAAAACCTACACATCGGGACTAATTTAAACTTCTAAATGTAATGCTCAGGAAGCGTTGTGTTTACATGAAGAGCTTGATCTATTTTGACGATCTATTTTGACGAGGAAGTAGGCGTTCAACAGCCTGTGTGTATGTTAGTCGCGACCTGTGGTAAAATCTAACACCTATAATATACACATATATTTATGATTGATATAAGCTTTTCATCCAACAAGTTTTGCATTGTACGTGAACGAATATAGGTTTAACTATTAGCCTTTAAAACACAAACATCAGTGACGCAACAAAACTTTGGACATTTACTCAACATTTTTGTCATTTGTTCGCAGTTACTGCAGCCTCGACTTTGCCAGTAATCGCCGGTTCTGTTGCAGCTATTCTAGTGCTTCTGCTTATTTTGGTCCTGATCGTGTACTACAGGTTCGTAAAATAAAGTTTAAGAAAACTGAGGAACGACATAATCTGTACCAAAAAATAATATGTTTTCGCAGAGATCGTATACGAACTAGGATTGGGGCAAAAAGAACAATTGCTCCACTTGTAAGAAACTCTCCAGATCGCACACGGGATGTTCCCATACAACGTACGTTTTCTTCTGTACTGTCATTTGTATGTCCTAACTTATAAAACCAACTCCCCAAATACCAAGATTTTTCGACAATTCTTTCTTTATATTGTCTTCATAAGAATATTGGTAACTCGTTTGGATGGAAATCTTTCATAAATAGATATTTGTGTTTAGATACATCATGGGAAGAAAGCACGAATATACTCAAGTTTTATATCGGAGAATTTTTCATCGACAGCTCAAAGAACGGTCACGCAGCTTTGAAGCAACAATTTAAAGTATGCCTAAATAAATTGTAAAGTTGCATTAACATCTGCCTCAGTTCAGCAATGGTATGTAAGTACGGCAAGGCGGTCAAAATGCAGCTCCGTTAAACCTGACCAGTGGTTAAATTATAGTTTCCTTGTTCCCAGATTCATAAGATGCACTTTACAAAATATGAAGTGTGTATTTGAATTTATTGAAAGCGTGATGCTACCTAGGGTTGTACCTTCATCGAGAACAGCATGAAAACGACGAACAGACATATGTTGACCTTGGGTTCACAGACCTCATATTTTATTAACCTCATGTTGCCCAAACCTTTCAGGTACACACCACAACGAAACGTTGCAACCAACTTTAGTATGAGGGAAAAAAGGTTTAACAGTCGATTGAGCCTCGGTTTGATTTGATTGTTTCCTTTCGGTTTAAGTGGGCAATTGTAATTTGATACATCAACCATGCCGCGTTTTTTCTTAACCAGTGAAGCGGACTAATGTTATTTTTGCAGAGAGTAAAAGAAGAATCGAAGAACTTTGCAAGTATTTACGACGCAACGGCGGAATCCAAAACGACTAAAAATCGTTACAAGAATATCATACCATGTAAGATATAGTTCAGGCACTTGCACGACATCTTTGACTGCACAGTGCGTAATGCCTGTCTTTGGTATTAAATTATACAAATAACACTTTCCTGCTCCAGTTCGAGAATGTTTAATAATAACGTATATTTGTACTAGTTTACTAGTTTGGTCTCTTTTAAATGCCACATTGTCTGGTAATTGAACGTTTTGTTTAAAAAAATCGACATATGTCATAAAGAACTTATTACAAAGTAATGTGCCGATACAACAGAAAGTTAGTTGCAAACAGTGTCGTATAGATCTGTACGGCGAATACTTTGTCACCAGTCGCATTGATTAGACCTTAAAAGCCAAAACTACTTTGTTACTTTTTGGTAGATGATCACAACACGGTATTTCTTCGTGGAGTCGAAGGAAGTGACAATAATTACATCAACGCTTCCTATGTAAAGGTGTGTCGGTCCTACATCTGTATGCAACTAACTGAAATATGAACATGCAAATGGGCTCAGGCCATCACCGGGCATTAGTTTTGGACCTAAAGTGGATCTAAACCTTGCTCAGTTAGTGACGGTATTAAACCGTTGGACCATTGTTCTGTAATTTTTTTATTAGAGCGCAACGAAAAGACACAATCGGGTTAAACACGCTGCAGCTACGCCGCTGCAAGGCGCTTTGTGCCCGAGGTTAAAAGCAAAGTAAATTAGGTGCGCTATAAATAATAATCATAGCAGGGTAGAAACGCTAGTTGGTCCAAGCAGGGTCGTTAAAAACTAACCATTTGTGTTGAAGAGGATAGATCTTAACGGGAAACAAACCATCGTTAAAAGTGTCCAAAGATTTGCAGACGCTAATCCGAAGTTTGCGTTAGTATAGCACACCGTGGCTTAATGATTTTTCTTTTATTGTGATCAACGTAAAGGCCCAACTTATCCTTCTTGCATTTCTTAACCGCAATGTTGCTGTACAGGGATTTAAGGAACCGAACAAATGGATTGCAACGCAAGGGCCGATTGCAAAGACTGTTGATGACTTCTGGACGATGATTTGGGAGCAAAACGTCCGAATCATTGTTATGCTTGCAAATCTCTATGAAAAAGGAAAGGTAGCTAATTATCTGAAATATATGTATGTTCTGAGTGTTTAACACCTAAAACTTATAACTCACGTTGTACCTACGTTTGCTGCATAAAACAATATGTAGGGGAAAGTCTTGTAATTTGGACCCTGCGTGTAATTTGGAACTTGCTTATATTTCGGAATATACGCAAAGTGGCAGAATATCTTTTTTACAGCTTGAAAGAAGACTTGATATAAGGCTTAAGGCCGCCTAGCTCCAAACTTGATGCTATACTTTCCGTTTGTTATAGAAAGAAAAACAAAATTTGCAAATTTGATAATTTTTTTAGGGTTCAAACTTTTTGCGTTTCTTTACTACTGTTTAGTGTAAATCTCAGTGGGTATTATTTTTGTGAGGTACAAAACTTAATGCATTTAGCATACGAAGAACAATCCGCTGACACTTTTCAAAAATAAAATAGATTGGGTAAAAAAATTGCGTGTGAAAGTGTGTAATTTGGACCGGGCAGCTGATAATAAAGCTCAGTGCAGGATTTATATTCATTATGTTTTGGTTTACTAATTATTGCTTTAATTTGACATGGTGGTGTTTTGCAGTGTTCTGCGAGTTTTCTTTCATTTCAGCTATCTTAGTAATTCCATTTATGGCCTTTTTATTTTTAAGATGTTTCTCATTTTAATTTTTTATCCCATTTTTGATTTCATTCATTAAAATTCAAATATTTCGTGAAACATTGTGGTAATGTAATAAAAGCTTGATTAGGTTGGTATATGAGGCTGTTAACGTTCGTTTTGATGAACTTATGGAAGAGAAATCTTATGGAAGAGAAAAAACTTATGGAAAAGGTTCAGACTTAAGTGGTCCAAATTACACGACTTTCCCCTATATCAAACCAAATCAATTGGTGCACAATACGCCATACACACAAACATCAAAATTACAATCATTTCTTGATATTGTAACCTTGTTTCCTTCTGCAGTCTAAATGTGCTCTATATTGGCCCGAAGAAATTGGACAAGCCCAAAGCTATCAGCGGGTTAGTGTTAGCGTCGTTGAAGTCATCCACAAAGGAAATTACATCATCCGACATATGACTATCGAAGAAATCAACAGTACCTACGTCTCCGTATGTTTGACTGTCATTAAAACTAGGAGGAAACTGACTAGCCTAAATTATTTTGTAGGACCAACACCTTATCACGCAATACCATTTTATTGCTTGGCCCGACCATGGCGTTCCACATACCACTACAGGTCTGGTTAGATATATGAAAGAAGTTCAGGAAAATCAAACCCAACTGCAAAATGAGCTGCAAACTACAGTTCCTACTGTTGTACATTGCAGGTTTGAATTGGTGGACACACTTTTCCAGCAGGAAGAGTTTTTTTTATTTTCATTATTGCTTAACAGTGCTGGAGCTGGACGAACAGGAACTTTCATTGGTTTCGATTACTTGATGAAGGAATTAAACGAAACTGGCTCGATTGATGTTTTTAAAGCGGTTGTTGGTATGAGGGAACAAAGAATGGAAATGGTTCAAACCATTGTAAGCATTTGATCCCTTGCAGTGTCAGAGCGCCATGAACTACAATCAAACGATTTTTGCAGGAGCAGTACATATTTATGCACAAGCTACTTGCCGAAACCGTCGCTTTTAATGAAACCGATCTGCAATTCGAGCAGTTACACGAGAAAGTGGGACAACAGAAAAGGTACCAATTGATCTATATTTGAAATGATTTAGAACATTAAACACAACTAGCTCCGAAAACATACTCTTCGAGAGCACTTTGCATTGATAATTGCTTAAGAAATTGTTAAATGTATGTATCACATTCTATTTACTGCACATATACAAGACCCTAGCAGTTTTGTTTTTGTTTAGACCGTAAAAATGGTGAAACTGACACTGTTTCTATTGCTACTATAGATATCAGCATGACAGTGAAATGAGTAAAGAGTTCAATGACCTGAGTATTTTGTTTGGTGAATCAACTACTTCTCAAGTAAAGATCGATAACCCGGCCAAAGTGTATTGTAAGTTATGTCCATTTAGATGAAGATTCGTGTTTGTTTGATTTAAAAAAATCGTTACACAAGCTGCTTAATCATTTTAGAAAATGCTAAAGCTATACTGTTAAATAGTTCCAAAAGCAAGTTGAAATTAGACTAAAAGCTAAATATATATAGCGTCAAAGTTGACCTAAACTTAGGTTTTGGGTGGTTATTTTGGAATTAATTATATTTATGTTTAATGTTTCAGCAATAGTTCCTTATTTTACAGACACATCACCAGAAGGATCTCCAGGATCACAAAGAAACGGAATTTACAAAGTTGAGGTGTGAAGCGAACGTATCTGTTCTTTGTAACATATAAAGCGCTAACGTGAGTTCATTGTTTACCATTTTTCAGTCTTACAACCCTGCTGACCATTTAATGATTGGAGACGAACCAACCGCCGATGGCATGGAGGCCTTTTTCAGGGTGCTGCTGCTAGAAAATACCCGATTTATCGTTCAAGTGGACCAACAAATGGTACGTTGACTTAAACAACCTTATGCCATAATCTGTTTTGGTTTACTTAACTTGCAAACAACCTTAAATAACCATCTTCTTTAGTCAGCAATACAATGACGATGAGTTTTTGCCTGAAAATTATATGAGTAGTAAGCTATAATAGCCGAAATTTCTCATCTATAGCTTGTTTGTCTTAATTTTCATTCAAGGGAGACACAGTATAACTTGTTTTCTAACATTTATTACATGTATAATGGTCAAATTGTTTCTGTGTCTTGTTTGATTGATTCGTATTGGGTTTCAGTCAATGAAACACAATAGCCTAGAACTTTTTCTCTAACATAACATGTTTTTGAAGCAAGCCACCATTTGGCCCAACCAACACGACACAATGGCACAGTACGGTGGCATTTCTCTTCAATTTATTGACGAAACGATTAATGAAGACGTAAAAGTCACCAGAATATATATTGTGAATGAAGAACAGCAACAAAAAGTTGGTTAAACAGTTTACATACCATTGTCCTTCAAACAACAGTACATTATTCTAACTTTTTCTAGCGTCAAATATTTCTGGTCGAGTTTAACTTTTGGACTGATCAGGAAACCCCAACTGATGACTACAACATGATCCATTTTCTGTCCATGATTGAATCCTACCATTCGGTTACTAACGAATGCAGCATGCTATTTCTGTCCAGGTGCATACACTCATGTCTAGTTTTGCTGCGTGTTATCACTTTGCAGCAGTTTTATCAGTTGTATGTTGATGTAGCCAGTATAAGTATCGTCTGCTATTGAATCTTAAGAAAGTAAGGCAACAATGTAATATTGAAAAACTGTTTTGTTGTTACAGAACCGGATTTTCCAAGTCTGTTCTTTTGTGTGCCGCCTGGAATCTTATGTCTCGCTACAGAGCGGAAAGTATGGTCGATGTGTTTAGAACAGTAAAAGATATTACTGACTCTTTGCCTGATGTACCTTTGTCGCTGGTAAGTTTTCAATGGTTTAAATTATTATGTGCCTGGTGTTTTAGATTAAATGCGCTGATTTAGTTGATAATACATTCCTCTGCCTATTTCATTTTACATTTTTGGGCAGCATCACAATTTTTTTCAATAGCCTCCAACAGTGTGTCCACTGAGCCGAAATAAAACGTCTAGGAAGTCGAACTTGTCTGTAAAGAATCCTATCATTTTTGACTAAAAAGGAGTTTTAGAGCATATCTAACAATAGCATTAAAGTCTATACACGCCCGCATGTCGCACGAAATTTGTATTTGTGGCCGTTTGGCTGCAGGCTGTGTCTTCCAAAAAATAGAAAAAAATAACAAACTATTTTTGTCCGTGCTACAAAATATTGCCTAGGTGTTAGTTTGTGCAATGTATGAACACTATGAAAAAACTGAAGGACTTTAGGAACAATAAACGACGAATTTGTTTGTTACAGGATCAGTACAAAGCTTGTTACTCCCTCATTGCAACATACACCAACCCAATCCAAGAATAAAACAAATGTGGGAACTTCTTATCTTTTGATTTTACAAACTGAAAATGGATTTATCGATTTAAGTTCAAACCAGCTTTTAATTTTTCATGATGCTAATGCTGTGTATTATATTTATTTTGCTTGATTTGTGAATCCTTATACAGCACTTCTTATATAAATCGCATTGTAAAGAAGCAAATCGAATAGCTTTATTCTGCAACGACGGCTGCATATCCTTATAAGCTTACACTGTAATAAAATTAACACAAAAAAGTAACATGCACATGACAACAAAACACCTTATAACATGAAAAATATACATTTATTTTACACTGATCTTTACCCTCAGCGAAAAACACGTGGTAGCACTGTATTTAATTTTCGGTGTCACTCTATAGATTTTACACGCATGATACCAAGCGAGTTAAAAACACCGCTGGTAGGTGCTGAAGTTTCAGATGCCTGTGGAATTAAATTGAACATTGAGCATAAACGGCGACACTTAAATGTTGAGCCTCACTATTCATTTATATTGTGTCATGCATCATCCTAAATTCCGTACGCCGCGGGCAAAGGAAGAACGATCGCAAAAGAGATAGGGTTACGCTGTTCGTAAACATTATTTAGGGATTTGAACTCTTGTCGAATATAAACTTTTTACTGAAATTGCTCTGCTGAAACGGTTTGCAATTTGCCGATGTGAATGCAATTTAGGGCAACAATTTATTTTGAGACTTGAGATGCAATATCGCAATGAATGTGAGGATCGACGGACCTGCAAACTGGATAGATCATTCGGCTGTTTTAAATGACTGTACAGATTTCGTGTTTAAATCTCTTTGTAGCAGCTGTGCAAAACGTTTGATTGATGCGTGTTTCAGCACATGGAAAAATCGTATCAAAACACGGCGCTACACTTTTGTACTTGATGCCCTGTGGCAGTTTTTGATACTGCAGGGTACTCGAGTTTACTTAAATGTCGTTGCTGTTTTGGAAACAACATGTTTCGTTTCAGCATGCAAATATGTTGCTAAAGGAAATCAGATTAATGTTTCAAAGGCTAATTACAGTACGATAGCAGAGTGATAACACCACTATGGAAATAATTCATCAATCGGGCTGTAGCGCAGCGAAAATAATGTTTTAATTCACACTGCAGAAGTATTTAAAGAAAGACAACAAAGATAGGAATTTTTGCATGAAAACCTGCATTTGGCGTTGTAGTAGTTACTTAAAAATGCAACAAAACTAAGCCTAGAGGAAGCACAGTTGCCTGGGTTCGTTGCTTTTTCTCGGCAATAATGCGCAAGGCATCGACAAAAGCAACCCTAAACCGCTTGCCTAAAGCTAAACGAATACATTCCTGTCCTCAAAAGTTCAGTGAGCCACTTTGTAGCTGCTGTTGGCCGCAAACAACATTTTTGCCGCGAATTCGCTTTAAGGCTGTTATAAAAGGACAAAAAGGTTTGACTTTATTTTAGGAAGTTCAATGCAGACACGAAAAGGAGCGCTTGAAGCTGAATTTATGGTTAGAAAGGCAGCGAAATGTCATTATCTCGTTGAAGGGCGATCACAGTAACAGATAAGAAAAACGCGGCTATAAGGTTGCAGAAGGGCCACTCAATCCAATTGCAGGCAAAGCCAGACACGTTGATTATGACCGAGTAATATTATGTGGGCCCTTCTGTTATTAAAGTTAATGCTGTTAAACCTCGACCAATCTACGGGTGTAGGGTTTTGACACCAATAAAAGTAAAAATATATCAGTTTTGTAGGCTTGTGAAATTATTGCATAGTAGTATCGACATCTTGTTGAAAAACACGTTTTGTTTCTGAAAAGGCTTTCTGTCACACTAGTTTTGTTTCGAAAACGACGAGTCAAGCGCTTTCAAACCAGTGTTTGATACTGTAGGCATTGATTAAGCCAAAAGCACTTGATTTGACCTAAAGCTCTCTAAGCAAGAAGCGTTTGTGTTTGCATTTATTTCCTTACGGCACTTTTTAGGAAAATTGCTACACTGTTTTACGCACTGGTTTCTGTGTTTGGATTTTATGTGGGTTTGGGGATAAAAACATAACTTTATTATGTATGAATATTTTTTATATTTTGGTGATTGTAAGATAATCACTAGTTTGTTCGTGCAATTGCTCTCTGCAAACTCGATAACAATGTTATATTTTTCAGGTAATTTCAAGTGATGCATTCAATTGTTTAATAAACAGCTCTGAAGTGTAAAAATGCGACACAGTCGAAGAAGGCAGGTACTGTACATTCTTATGGCCACTTTTGTCGGAACTGGATATTTCCGTAAGTCTGACACGTATCCTTGTGTGCTCGTGATATAAGTTGGATTTAAGAATTTTGTAAATTTATCAGATTTCCTTAACAAGCAAATGAGCTTACAAACCGCGGAGAGCTTTGAAATGGAGATTAGCGAGCACCGGCAAGATAGGTATAAACCCAAGGCATGAAAAAGGGAACATAGGATATAGTTGTACAATGTTTAGGACGTTTTGAACACCCTTCATGTTCAAAGTTGAAATGTCATGTTTGTAGGTCAGAAGATGTTCACATCGCTGGAGAAAGCTTGCAGTCCAAACCCAACCCAACTATTTTCGAAGGTACAGCCCAGTTTTTTTCTAAGCTTTGGTCGATACTACCCAAAGGTACCGGTTATTTTCAACTTTTCACAGGTAAAACTTCTGATGGGGTTACTGGTGCAAGCAGCGACATGATATCACATAATGAAGACGAGGATGCGACAGAGGAATTAGTTCGCCTTTACGACTATCTGCAAAATACTAAAGTACTTACTGCACCGAAATAGTGAAAACTAGTTAAAGAACTAAAAAAACTGACTAGCACAGCACCACAAACCAGAAGAATAACACACAATCACCTCATTTAAATTTAACTAAAGGTTAAATGTTATCTTGACTAAATCTATTTGATCCGAACAACAGCTTCTATGGGCCTTTTGGCGTCCTGCAAGTACTTGTTCAAGTGGCACTAGATAATGGTCTTGTAGATATGTAGTTTTTCAATTTGTTGTGAAACCAAAAGGACTGTCGTACAAATTTAAGCCGTAATAAAAAGATTTATGTGCAAATCGTTTCGGGAAAACAATTAAACCAAAACAGTGCAGACGAGTGACTTTACACTTATGGTTTCAGAGGCGCTGTGAAAAGTTGGTTTACATCGGCAAAGAAACACCGCGAGAAAGCTTCGTAGAAGGGACTTTTCCTATTTGTTTGGATTGGCAATTTTGGCCCGAGGAAAACCAATGCCTTGTATATTCTTATGGGTGAGAATTCATCCAGACAAGATGATTGTTTTTTAAAATTGTATTTATACCATACGTACGTTGTTTTGCAATCTAGAATCAATGACAACTGGGGATTTGAGGATGGAATGGCGGAACTGTTTGGATGTGAAAACCACGCTTTCGATGCACAGTAAGCACTAAGAAAAATATCGTGCACCTGGTTTGTCGCACCGGGGCCCATAGGAGTCTATGAACATCCAAGTTCAATTTGGGGCTTGTATACTTCTGAGCCCCAATTTCTGACCGGCTTATAAAACTCATGGCGGAATAATCAGAAAGTCGTTTCTCACAAAAGCGAAACTTGATGCCTGTTGATGATTTCGATACGATATGTATTTGAAAACAAGTTTAAGATTGTCCACAGTACTTAATTTTAAACTACAGTACTTTTGGGTTTAAACCACGTTTGTGTGAGAGATCGACTTATCGATAAAATCTAGGCCTAACATTATGTTATTATATATAAGCAGTGCTGTTGTGGTCTGCATGAACGCTTGGGGCTTTTCCCTGTAACAGATTTATGCTCATAATTTTAGTTTTGTATAGCGTTTTTATGTCTCATGTAAGCATTCTCGTCCAAATCTTCTCTTCCGATAATAATGACACAAACAACCAGTTCTATGTTTTATAGCATGTATGACTTTAAAGATCACCGGCATTCAAGAAATGTGTGGTTTCATCGCAAAGCTCTGGGAAACAGAACGTCGGATTCAGCCTACTCAGAAGGCAAAAACGATATCATAGCCAGGTGTTGTCTGAATAGTGTGAAAGTTATAAATGCGTGTTGAAATGATGTTTTATAACTTACACAGAGACAAATGGGGAAAGAGTGAGCTCGAACGGCTTCGGGTGGTAAAAATGCGTACACTTGATTCTATGATGACTGAACTCGGACATAACGGAGTAAGTGTCACCAAAAAACGCTGGGTATTTGCTTAACGTGGATATAAGCTTACATAACAAAAAATAAACTGGATGTTGGTTTTGGAGTACTTAGTACTAACTAAGCATTAGAGATGTACCGAATATTCGGTTTGCCGAATTTATTCGGCCGAATCGGCCACTTTTGCAAAGATTCGGTTTCGGCCGAATAATTTGTTGCGATTCGGCCGAAACCGAATCTTTTATGAACGAAGCGTTAAGCGTGTCTTTCCTGCTTAGTACCAACGAAAATCCTGTCAGTTATTATATTTTTTACCACATTATCGTTTTCCCCACTGCAGACAACTAAATAGTAATTCATTGCCGGGTTGGAAATTATGCTTAAGGCAATGTTAAACCCCACAGAACTGAAATAAGGACGAAACACAACCATTCTGCACTAATTGCCTGGTAGATAAACTTATGTTTTCATGTCAAACGCGTGCCGTACGACTTCGCGTGACATCATAAATGATTCGGTTGATTCGGCCGAATTTATTCGGCAAAACCGCCGAATATTCGGTTTCGGCCGAATCGAAATTTCGCCGATTCGGTACATCACTACTAAGCATTCGATTTTGATTGTCATGAATGCGATTGGTATAAAAAATTCTTCCATAGCTAAAATTCCTGGGCAAATGAAAAGTCACCAACGACGTCTTAAGGCTTGGGTTTTTAATTTTATTTAAAAATCTTATTTTAATCTTTAATAAAAGGATCAAGTTTCTTATGGTTTACTTTTTCTAAACGGGTAACCCATTACTGTAAACTAATGTCATAACATTTCCAGAAACTTTTAATATATTAGAAAACAGTTGACATTCTTCGATTGGACGCTGAATCTACTGCGCAATCGTACGAATTCGACATCATTAGAAATCTGGTCGAAACCGGCACGAATCGGTGTGTGCGACAATTGACAGTGGAAGCGCACTTCTTCGGTCACTTAACATCACAGGACATCAAAGAGTACAGAGATAAGCGGGAAATATTAAGGAAACTTGAAGACTCAGGGTTTGAGTTGTTGGAATTTCATGAACCTGAAGGGTTTTCCCCTGAACACGCTCAAGATTTTGTGACGTCACTTACTGAGCAACAGCTGCCGCTTGTGTTTGTGATGTTGTGGGGAAGTCCCGAAGCTGAACGGTGCAGAAACTAACTGCAAAGGTAATCGTGTATGTGGTCAAGCTGCAGCGGCTTCGTAGGGAGTACAAACAAAGTTTATTGTTGAATTTAAGTGTTGTTTTTTTATAAATTTTGTACTGTTTTGTAACGAGGTGTATTGTATGACACAGGAGGCATACTGAGAAACAAAACTTTTTTCAGAAACTTAATAGATTGCAACAGTTGTCAGGATCAAATTAAGCTGGTGGTTAGAAATCTAACAACAGGGCTTCTAAAAATCATGATGTATTTTAAGTCAATATGTTTTCTTCGCGAATATATCCTAATATGTTACAAGAACAGCACCAAGTGTGTCACTTTTTTGAGCATTTAAATAACAAAACACATTTTTGTTCCCCCAAAAGCCTCTTTAATGATATCAGGTGAGCAAGCCAGACCGGAACTTTATTGTGTAAAAGTTGCCAAAAACAGGTGTGAGGCATAAAAAACGTATTTATTTGTAAGAATACAGTGTCACAATGTAAAAATACATTGACAGAACAACTATACCAAATGTTTGATTAATGTCAAAAGTATTTTATGTGATCAAAATATAGGGCCTTTATGTTAAAGTTGAAGGATTGATAATACTTGTCCCAAAACACTGATTTGCTAAAAAAATAGTAAACTATTTTTACAGTGTTTGTGCAAATGGAAAATCTTTAAGAAAGAGCTCAGGTATTCCAAGAGCATTTTGTAAAAAACACAAATACTGTGTATAAAGGTAATGCAACCCATAGGGTTAAAAGTACCACTATTAAATCTGTAAAGTACATTTGAATGCAAATGTAATCTTCCTTGTTTTAAACAAGTTGTAGTTAAAAGTTCAAGATCATAAGCAAACTACAATAAAAAAAAATTCTTTGGATTGTTCAAAACCTGATTACCCGATTGTAAGCCCCCTGATAACCTGCTGTTGATTGCTGTTGGATAATAAAGTTTATAAGCTGGGGCGTACAAATGAGGTATCAAAATGTTTTTTATCATAGAAGGATTGTGATAACACAGAAAAATGCTGTCTTAGTGGAAAAATTAAATTTAAACCCCTTCTGGCAGACTATAACGCTCGTTGAGTTGCCATTTAAGCTCAGCAACTTTAACCATTAGCTGACAGGCCACTATATGTGGGGGTATATGTTGTGGGTCTGATATGTCAAGTAAAAAAGTTGGTGGTTCAACGTTGATTTTTCTGAACCTTTCTGCTAGTTCTTGTGGGGATGCATATACCTGAAAACAACAAAATATCAGTACATGTTGAATTTAAGCCTCTGACATTTTGGTCCTTAAGTTTGTAATACATTAAAATCTAAAATCATGATTATGGGGTCAATCAAGACCCTTTTTTGTTGTGCATTTGTTTTTAAAAACTTTTTTGGGTGTGTATTTGTTTAGCAATAGTAAGTACAAAATTAAATTTAAATATATGGCAATTTACTTTGTCCCCTATGACACTTGGAAAAGAGTAGAAATGCTCAGGATGCTGATTTAAATAACATCTCAACAATGTTTGTTTTTCTTCGCTGATCTCAACATCAACTGTTTTAACCAAAATTTGCATCATGTCTTCTGTTGTTTGTGATTTATCAATTGAGGAAATCTGGAAATAGAAGTGGGCACCAAATTTGTAATCACTACACCAATAAAAAGGTATTATTACCTGTGACTTGAGATCTGTATCATCAGATTCAGATAGAGTTTTTTTAAAGTAAATTTCCTCACTTGCCATTCCTTTAAAGTAAAACAAACAAATCACATACACCCTTTGTTGGCAGATCTAGTAACGCCTTTTTCAAAAAAAGAATCACAAAATGATTCTATGCATTAATAATAATATAAATTTTGTTATGTTTTTATTACAGAGCCAAAAATATTTTGTATGTACCTGCAATTTTTCCAAGCAAATAAGACAGCACCCAACAGGCATGTGTAAGCCCAGTGGCTTCAATAAAAGTACATACATGGTAAAAAAAGTACATGATTCTCATATTAAGAAAGTGGACTGGATATTTTGCTGCAACAATTTGTGGCATCAACTGGCTAACTATTACAACCAGAATACAGGTAAGAAATCCAGTTTCCAAAAGGCTTGACTAAACATTAAAAAATACAATATTAATATAGATTCAAAATGTGCACCAGTTGCTGGTTTAAATACTGCAGTAACATGACTTTATAAACCGGAAGTTTTTTTTATAGAAGATTATTAAAGTTATGTTTAACACTACGTACAATAAGCTTATTGAAAATAGAATTAATTTGACATAAACACTGGAAGGCATTATCTGTGTGAAAAAGTGTAAATGAATGTGAATTTGTGTTTTTATAGACATAAATTTAAGAGTGATTCACTGCACAGTTACTACAGTGTATGTATTTTTTGATCAAGTTTCATTTTGGGTAAATATTTGTTGCAAACTCAGCTTATCTGTTATAAGACTCTTATAATGTCCAATTGTTTTTTTTTTACTTGAAAATATAACAGTTGCACTTCAAGGAGCAGAAATATGACCTTAGTACTTACATACAACCAATTTGGAACATGAAAGAAAAAGTCTGTTTCCAAGTTCTGTAGGGATATTGTGGTAAGCTTGGCAATAAAGAAGACTAAGAACACAACCAAGACCTGAGAAAAAGTATTAGTTTGATTTACTGCAACACACATGATTAGTTAAGAACCCTTTAAACCAGGGAGTCGAACCGCTTGTCATATGGGTTCAGGTTCGGTTCGGGTTCACTTGGTTTTGTTTTTAAGGGTTCGGGTTCGGTTCAGGTTTTTGAAAATGTATATTTTCGGGTTCGGGTTTTGTTCCGGTTCGGGCAAATCATCCGATCCAAACCGGTTTGCGGTTTTTAAACCGGTTTAAATTTTTGTTCGTTTTAATTTAATCCTACCCATCATCTGCTTGGCCTTATCAAAATCCAAAGAAATTTGCCCGTGCACTGTTATTTTTGACACGTCCTGTAAGTGTTATCTCCTGTATTCTTTAGTACGCTGTTTCGAAAAAAAATCACCAAATATAAAACAGACTGCATTTTTTACTGGTTCGGTTTCGGTTCGGGTCCAACGCCAAACAAAATATGGGGTTCAACTCCGGTTCGGGTTTTTAGGAAATCGTAATTAGCGGTTCGGGTTTAATGAAATTAACCGCTCAAACCGGTTTGCGGGTTCGGGTTCAGTTCCGGTTCGACTCCCTGCTTTAAACCAAGAAAGGCAGGTTAGTAGGTAACTAACTTTTTTACAGTCTATGTACCTGTCTTCCCATTAAAAATCGCTCTACATTGTCTTTTGAGTTGGCAATTTGAGCTAGTTGATACGATCGTTTGTGAGTATTTTTGTATGAATCTGGATGTTGCCGTTTCAATTCAACCAATGATATCTGAAGTCCTACAATAATCAAAATTACTCTCCTGCCAGATTCCATTGTATTATGCATTAGGCTATGTCGGCTTACCTTCTACAATGCCCAGCAGCAGTAAGCAGATAAAAAACAGTAGCAGGGCCACTGGACCTGGAACGCTCTTCCAAAATCCTGTGTTGCCATTGACAATCGCGTAGATAGTTACGACCGTAGAAAACAATAACAAAACAAAACTGATTACAAATCGCAAGTAGTCCCATACGGTGGAGTCCCTGAGTTCAACCATTATCCTATGAGAGAAACAGTAAATATCGCTTTTTTTTCAGAATTTTTTTAAAATATTTTGGAACTGTTGGCTCCTTGTTTTGCAAATCAAACTAGGCCTGTATTCCTTGTCGTTAACGAGGCCAGTGAAACACCAGCTACTCTACTGATCAACTTCACTGTATTCCAGGTCGCAATAAGTTTACTGTATTACATAATGAAAATTTTATTTGCATGCTGACACATTTGCATCTGACTTTTGCTTAAAGTATCTCGATTTAAACCAGCAAATGCTGAAAATAAGTTTAACTTAACGTCTTATCACCAAGAACCCTTCAACGCATGTTCAACACATATTACTCAGGCTTCCGTATAAACACCAATCGTAGCGTGAATACGTAATGTCGATGACGAATTACGTTCTGCAGGCAACTTCCTTTTTAATGTGGGCAACTGATTCACCACATTTATGCCTACTGAAGAAAAGTGAGGTCCCATTGATTTTGTAGCCATAAATACAACTGACATAAATAGCATCCACCAGCCATAACGCTTATATTGTTTGTTTTTTGTCAAAGTGTTTCCCTAGTAACTGCACTATAGCCATTGTGCTTTACAACTGTGTGTAAAAATAACGCTGTGATAAAACCATTGTGATACATACGAAAACTCTAAGCAGACGAGACCTTTCTGATGGAAAGTTACCAGGTTTATTCCCTAGCGAGCCTGCTGCGTAGCTTTCTTTTGAGGTACTTAAATGTGACATCATATCTTTTTACAGTACCTTTGCCTAGGGTATACTTTTGGAAATAAAAACATCTTCAGACGTAAAGAATAACCTCAGGTGCGTACAACGCAACATGGTTATCATACATTATTGTCTCTTCCAGATCCTGTCAGGTTAACCAGGGTATAAAATATTCATGTATCTTGGTATTCTAAAGTAACGCAAGTGCGAGCATTTATATCTTGTTCATTGGACAAACTTGCTGTGTTGTACTCCCACCAATTGACTATAACCCTACTTAGTCAATGCCCGCGTTGTAAAAATTAAATTTGACTTTTTGGACATGGAAAATGTTCTGTTTGAAAAAATCTGCTTAAAATTGACATTTCTCGTCAACAAATTTCCAAAAACATAAGAACTATCTGTATCTGTGAAACAACTGATTTTTTACACTGCTTTTATCTGGATAAACACAAAAAATGATTCTTGGTTAAAAAATATCGCTAAAACCAGTGTTGCATGATATCACGTGATCAAATTGTCTGCGGCGCCTTTTGCTTGAATCGTAAGATTTGCATTAAATTGCTACCTTAGGCCCGATTCACACTGGTTAATTGCTCGCTCGCTTGGCTTGGAATTGCGTCGGCGTTGACCACATTGTCCACTTCATGCTTGGTTGACTGCTAACATTTTGTCAAGACTAAATGATATGAAATCCCGCATAAGATTATTAAACATAATTTTTCCTGAATAATATTTGCTTTATTACTCATTGCTATATATTTGCTGGTCTGTGATCACTAGCTAGCACAACATAACGAGTTTAAACATTATCTGGTATTTATGTAACATCGTTTGGGATACACAAAATATATCAAAGACCAAAAATATGCAGTTTTACTAACATAAACACCATGTGGCTCAACCCCTGCGTAGCAAATTCGTTCACTTTTCCCTGCACGCGCAGCCCGAACAATGGATTTTCAATTCGGCTGCGAGCGACGCACGCAGCATGAGATCAATCTCGCGCCGCCTGCGGACAAAACATTAATAAACAAAGATCGTGCAAGCAGTGTGGATGGGGCCTAAGGATTCAAAAACTAAGTTCTATAAAAAATAAAAAAATGTGTGGTGTGAGGTGTGGCCTTTTCACAAATAAGTTTTAATGTGCAAAAGGAAATTTTCATGTGAATATAGGCTGAAAAATTGGTTTTTATCTACACATCAATGGTTTTGGTTGTGTTTATGAAGCATTTTTCTTGACGTGTGTAAGGTGTTAAATTTTGTTACTATATTTAGTAATGTTAAGAGAATAAACAAACAGAATGAAGTTCAACTCTCTGTATTGAAGATTACAGCACTTGAACAGTAATAAAGTTTAACAAATTTGTCGCTCAACTGGTGTAATGCTAAACAAAATACTAATTGTTGCTTTTTAATGACTTGTATTTCGCTGACGTTTCGCCCACCAGAACGGTAGGGCTTCTTCAGAGCAATAAATGACTGTCAGACGAAACGCCTGTTCAGTAATAAAGTTGCAAGAAATCATGTATATAATATATAAACAACATATTATGTTTGTTTCCACCCATAGGTCTAACGGTTTCTTTTTGTCATATGGTGCATTGTTTTGTCATATGTGGCGTTGTTTTGTCTTATAAATTTGTTTGTTAGAATCTTATTTTATTTTTCAGTTGTTACAGTCTGTTATTTGATTACATTGTGTCAAGTTAAAACATGTTGTAAAGGATTTTTGTACCTAAATTCATTTGAAGAGTAGAAAACTCATAAATGATAAATGAGAGCAGTTTTACAGTGTGATAACTGATTGAATTTGTTTGGAGAACAAATTTTGCCTCTGTATTCTGTATATTGTTAGTCATTCTGCTGTGTTCACTAGACTGATTTTTAGTGCATATTGTCAGTCTGCAAGTGATTACTACAAAGCAAAGGTGCAATTTGTACATAACAAAGGGTCTCAATTTAAACGTTTTTGTTTCCTTTTTTGTGTAATACAGATTTTTACCATTTTTTGGTCAATAGTTATTTTAATAGGTATATTAATTATGCACTGTTAGTGGTGTTACAAGTTAACCACAGACAAGCAAAACCCAAACTTAAAAACAAGAGTCATGTTTGGTGAAGTGTGTTACCTAGGAGTTTTAGGTTTATAAGGGATGCATTGGCAAGTATACTAACCTATTTGTTACTTAGATTGGATTTACATTTTTTAAATCTTTACACCCTAATATTTGTTACATACAACCTGGCCCCCATAGTCAAAAATGTTGACTCAAATTGTGCTGAAATATGCATATTGCCCTTAATGTCGCAATATTGTTGCCTAATGTAATTGCTAGTTTGAAATAGGCTGCACATGTCCAGCAGGTACTAGAGCAGTGGTTCTCAAAGTATGGGTCGCGACCCAAACGTGGGTCGCGCAGGGTCAAAAAATGGGTCGCGCTATGGTGGTTCAATTCTACCCAAACGAATTTACTTAATGTAGTAGTAGTAAAGTCCACTCACTCGACCACGTTGTACAGTAAAATGAACTAATCATTGCAAAATACTGACAATAGCCTTCCAGTTGTACTGTTACGCACATGACGATTGTTCATAATGCTCAGATTTGGGTCGCGGTCAAAAAAGTTTGAGAACCACTGTACTAGAGGGTTTGTTATGTATAGACGCAAACCATATTTTACTCCATCTTTTCCACCATCAGTCTTACACCGCTTCCGTATGCGTTAGTTTGTTGCAATAAAGTTGTGTATATGTTTTAGGATTATTGTCACGTGATAACTTTTCCTTGACAAGTTGTAAATGTCGTGTTATTTTTGTTACATTTGAGCGCCTTCCGGGCGACTGCCACCAGTACCCTAATTTTGTAAGCACTGTTTTTCTTCCCGTACCATTACCCGTGTTTACTTTGAAGAAGACATATCTTGCCGTTTAATTTGAGGTAGGTAGGTCGTCACTTTTGGAGGCGGGGATGGGCCTCAAAAATGGAAAGAAAAATGTCCCACGTTTTTTAGCTTAGACACATGGCTGTTTACCTTATTACTTTGCTGTGTAACTGAACGGATATTGAAAAAAAAAAACGATTAATCGCGTATCACTTAAATCGCATTTGACTGCCATTTATACGTCATTACTCAATACTCAAGCTTACAGAATTGCTGAGAAACTCCTGGAATGTGTCTTTTGTTTTTAAACAAGCTTTGATTTGTAAATCGTCGGCACTTAAATCTTTGCTTTTTGGTTCGACGGATATATTGACATATATTGTTAATGGTGATCGTTTTTGTACGGTCATATTTTAAACGCGTAGTAGT